>NC_081536.1:10279644-10601059 GCF_030273125.1 Centropristis striata
ATAATGACCGTACATTATTACTCGATAAAAGCATGTGGTATGGACACATTTGTCTGTATATATATGGTATGATGTTTGATTACGAGCATGCCAGAATGAGTAAGTTGCACCAGTCGATTGATATTCATCACCAAGCAGAGACCCAAGAGACAGTAAGACAAGGAGAAGAGTTTCTCTGAAGTGTGTATTGGTGATTGATCTGTTTACCTTCTTGAATCACTGAGGCAAAGCACTGCAGTGCACTCTTACTCCCACTGAGGTGTCGCCAAACAACCAAACAGACAAACCTCTTCGTACCTCCGTCTCCAACTTAAGGATCCGGTGAAGCACTCCCGACAGTTGTACAGTGGCCGTGGCTGTCGTCACCGCTGCCTGCTATAGGATCTCTCTTGCTCTGAGAGCAGGGAGGTAGAGAGAGTGTCGTGGAGGGTGTGGGCGGTGGCCTGCTCAGGGAGGTACAAAGGGACATAGCTGGGCTTTCTCGGCCTGTCATGGCAAGGCACTGTGAAGTGTGAGAGCAGGCAGTCAGGCAGGGCTCTGCTGGCACGTTTGGGATTTGCAGCTATCAGCAGGAGAGATCTGCACTGCAGAGTCTGCAGAGGGAGGGAGGAGAGCGTGAGTGGGAATAAGGCTGGTCGGGAAGCAGGGAAGCATGGACTGAGAAAACACTGGAAAACTGGCTTGTTAATGGCCAGATAAATCTCAACACCAATCGGAGCGATTCGACGCGACTGGAAGTAGGACGTATATTCAATACCTCGTCTATGGGGTGCTCAGTGTACTAAAACACTAGAGGCAGACAAATGAGCATATAAGATAAAGATTGATTTACTGTGCTTTTAGTGGTGAAGACACAGATTTTCAAACAGAGAACAAGATTTTTCTCCTAAAATGTTCAGGTTCACACTATATTTTGGGCTTCAACTGAACGGTTTTGTTTTAATGATAAAAAAAAAAATATTTCTCTCATACGGTCTGTCTGAAGAAGCCCAGTCTTCTCTGATTGGTTAGTGTTTCTGGACAATTTCTACCATGAAGAACCACCAATAAAAGCTTTTAAAGCAAAACCTAGACAATCTCACATGTTCCAACAGGAATGTGAGCCAACATTTTGGAGAAAATAACATTTCCCTGATGTTAGTAGAGGGATTACTTTGACATATATGTACCACATGTTTTGACACTTTGGACAAGTACAATATAATAGCTGACATTGTAACATTACATATATGACATAAAATAAGAAAAAGCATAATAGGTCCCCTTTAAGGAGACATGTATTGAACCCTTTGCTCTAACAAAAACCCATCAGGGCTGAAATAATGTATTTTCTGTTGACAAATGGTTTCGGAGCAAATCCTCTTTTAACAATTTCTTTACTCATGAGAGCACCTTTACCTGTGCATATTGAATTCCATGGTGTCAGTGTGCCTTGATTCAGCCAAGTGGTTTGGATGAATGCATGTGAGGAGGAAAAAACCGCTGTCAGAGTGGATCCAAAGATGGTCCTACAAGGATGCCAAACGCTTTCTTCCTGTCTCCAGTGATTTCACAGATGCCTGTTAGGTTCAGTTAAGCACATTTGGACACAGAATGTGTTGAATGAGTGGAGATATTTTTATCTAGTGTTAAATTAAGCATCTTTGCTAATACGGTAATCTGCAACTACACCTAATCTAAATCTGTTTTGGTATGAAACAGGCTGAGATTAATTATGGGATTTTATTAAAAAACACTTAATCAAACCATAGATTGCAGGGCTTTTTACCGCATTCACGTCTGACCTTGACAGTTGACATTTGATTATTAACTGATAAGGTTAAGAGCTTTCAGCTGATCGTTTAGCAGTTACAGAAAGAGACTCTTCGGTAATAATGGCTTCAAATGTCATTAGCGAAGGAGCCTTTCTATCTCACTCAGCCACTCTACTGACTTAGCTCTCTCACACTGATGAGTTCAGCGGTGCTTCATATTGTTCATCACTGCCAGTCAAGGCTGATACAGTATCATTACTCACCGCCAGGAAGCAGAAAAAAGTGTGTTACCTTTTAATAATTGAGTCGGTGTATCAGTGGGTAACAAATGAATATACATTGATGCATCAGCGTTTCATCATAGAGGTTTCAATTGACAATTTATACAACTGTGTCTCATTTAATAAAACAGAGTATTATGACAACAGCTTAACGGAAGACTGTTATGTTGTCATGACACTTCACTAAGGGTGTTCACATGTGCATGAGCTGGAAATGCTTAGCAGGGCCCTAGCATCTCTCTGGGGGCTGATTGGCTTGGCCCATCACTGCATTTGGAAGATTAAACTGTGCTGCAGTATGGAGCAGTGGCCAGGGCCACGGGAAGTGGGACGGAGGCCCAGGAAGGACAAAAACCGGGCAGCACAAACAAGAGATGACCTTCACAACAAGACAAAGAGGCTTGGAGCTCAGAATAGAGAAACTTAATTCTCACCCTCGTGCCCAAGACTTTGATAGACATCCACGTGTGTCTGTCTCTTTTTTTGGTCTTTGCTGATTCATCATTTCATCGCAAGAACAGACAATGATCTTGAATCAGCTTTCAGTGCTGCCAAATTTGCCTCAGGACTGAAAGAGCTGTCAAGTGTTTAGTTTTTTCCCCCCTGAAGCAGGAAGCATTGTTAAAGAAGCCCAAAGAATGCAGCATAATTTCATCTTAATTGCATCACCTTTTCAAAGAAGATAAACAGAAATAAGAATCTGTTGTGCGTTAAAGAGCCTGGGGAAGCCAGGGCATTAGCATGGGAGGCGATAGTCATCAGGGATGTTAATCTGTGGTATGATGAGACCACCTGGCAAGGTCAGAGGCAGCACTTCCAGGAAAGAATGACTTGTCTGATTGGGCATGATGGATTCCCTCGTAAACACTGCTTTTGAGAAATGCATAGCGAGCCACTTACATTAAATGATAGGTGTCCCTTTGACTGCACAGATCAGTGTAATAAAGTATAAGGCAATAAACTGACACAGGACAACTGAGATGGTATGAGAGAGTTCAGTGTCCTCTTGATGCAGTACATTGATAATATTCACAGTCTAACTGCAAGTTAAGTTAGATTTATGCTTGGCTAGCTGGGGTCTTTTGAAGAGTGTTCTGTATTCCAGTCAGCACTGTACAGAGCAGATGAATCGGCCGAAGGCCCCCTGCAGCACATCATTACCTCTGGAGGCACCATTAGGGAGATCCCTCAGTTTTAACTTGTTGGAAGGCAGGAAGCTCCAGGAGATGCATTGTGCATAATATGTAGCTGTTATGAAACAGGGCTGATATGGGGTTGCTTGTTTTACTGTGTGGTCATCTCACTGCTCTGACTCTAAAGTTGTAGTCATCCATTTTTTACCTCTGTGGTGAAGCTATAGGCTCTGTTTGGCTCAAGACTGTCAAAAAATAATTAATTAGGGCTTTAATGATGATGGTGTTGGTTTTCTTTGTCACTGTTTCAGCTGAGATGTGTTAATGTATCATCATTACATAATGTCACTGATAACGGTCAATAATAAATGGTAATAAATAATAAATAAATAAATAATAATAATAAATTGTAATTTGCTAGGGGGAAAAAGATAATTAATAGTGTTATGAATAATGAATAATGGCATGATTTATGTTTATTTATTAGTTAATTGTTGCACACATGATCATATTTTATATTATTTGAGTAGTAATGATAACAAAATTATTTGTAAACTAAAGAAATCGTTGGTAATTGCTTGTAAATGCTTGTAGACAGACCTAATAAAGCATTATTTTAGGCATTTTTGCATTGGCATAATGATGTAGTTATGTCGGCATCCTTGTGATCAGTAAATTGCAATTAAATTACAACTAAATCAGTTCGTTTTGAGTACATACCACTGTAGTAGCAACTCGCTTGCAGTCATTCAGATGCAGTTCCTGACTCTGTGCACCTCCGGATCATCATTAATCCAGAAATGACGTCGCTTTGTTTTGTGACTTGTCCTGTACACAGGTACACAGCAGCAGCAAACATAACTGGTTATTTTGGCCAATGTTTGATTATGCAAAGTGATGCGTATTGCACGAATAATCACAAATGTTATGCTGGTAAAACTCGCGTAGCGCCGAAAAGTAAAGCAAGCGTTTCCGCGATGCGCAACGATGCACATGCGCAGTGGCAAAGACTAAAACGTGGCCTGCAAAAGATCCTGCACCTAAACAGGTGAGGTTTGTTTTTAGCCGATTGCCGTAAATGCCTTTTCTGAGTAACTGATGCAGTTGTTGATTACTTGCGGCCCCTACAGGCCGGAAGAGGGAGGTGTCAGCAGTCAATGATACCTCATAAAAGAGTTATTTCAAAAATTGTAAATCATCTTTGTGAAACCACCAGAGGTACTTGAGCATACAGTCATACATGTACACAAAAGTATCAGGGTGATTAGTCCAGTAGTGTGAACCTGCAGAAGGACAGATGCACACATGCACTCATTCATGAATTTATACCTTACACATGCAAACACCAGACTTAACATATGTTCCCTTCAGGCCTATTCCAGGCAGAGATAATAAATTGCAGGATGAGACAATAAACAATGTATCCATAAGTAAGTTCAATGAGTCGAGGTAACAAAATGACCTTGGCAAGTGAATCTGCTTTAAAACAAAGAGTGGGTGTGAGTGGGACAGAAAACAACGCATCAACACTTTGCTTCAATGCACATATTATTGAAGAAGAATGGAGGCTATCAGGTTCTGACAGGAGCAATAGCCAAGTTAAGTGTTTGCTGTGTGTGTCTGTGCACTCGGGCAAACACACGTGGAGAAGAGGTCGCCTTGAATTGGATATCAGATCTGTCCTCTTTTGTCCTCTGTTTGGCTGCAGCCTGTCACACTTGATCACCACATTTTTAACTCAGATGTCTGATTGATTACCTTCAAGTTCAATTAAACTGTGAAAGAAGTTATTTTTAGCCGGAAAAAGATGGCAGGACATGGGTGACCTGAAGACATTCACACAGAAAAAAAGAGTCTCCACAAAGGCTCTGGGTTCAGATTTACTGTAAGAGATCATCAAATGAGTAATACATGTACACTTTTAATGCTAAACTATATTTCTTAACACCAGAACTTGTAGAAATACAATAAGTACATGGACAATTAATATATTTTTGTTTTTGGTTAAAATGTTCTGAATCAGGATAATTTAATGTGATAACTCTAAAGCAAAATGTCCTCAGTTTAAGAAGTTTAAATATGATCATAGAACAAATCAGAATTTTCAGCAGTCAATTTAATTTAATATTTATTTAAATTTGAGCTTAGCTGCTTATACTGTATTTACCAAACTGTATTTTTGCACATGTTTTTTGCACATGTATATTTACACACCTGTATATTTGCACACTTGCTGTAACTGTTATCTATGAGTAACAGCTTATAATGCACATGGACCATCCATTCCACTTCTTCTATACTAAGCTATGTATTGTGGGCTCATGTTCTGTATAGGTGGAATATGTATGTATGTATACATGTGTTGTGTTGTGTTGTGTTGTGTTGTGTTGTGTGTATGTTGGCTGCTGGAACACCTACATTTCTCTGCTGGGATGAATAAAGTATTTCTTATCTTATCTTATCTTATCTTATCTTATCTTATCTTATCTTAACATGCATGTATTCATCTATAGGAGAAGACCGCATCAGGGAGAATGTGGTGGGCACCACGGACACACAGACGGCTAGTGGTGCGGCCGGAGTGGAGTCCGGCTCCAACAGACGGAAACTCCACTGCTGCATCAGAGTCACAACGGTACAGGTGCGGAAAGCCCTGTGGGGAGTCGCAATGGTGATGTGTGTGTGCTCGTCCTGGGCAGGTTCCACCCAGCTGGCCAAGCTGACCTTTAAGCAGTTTGACGCTCCCTTCACCCTCACCTGGTTCGCCACCACCTGGAACTGCCTCTTCTTCCCTCTCTACTACATTGGCCACCTGTGCAAGAGTCCAGAGAGGCAGACGCCCAGACAGAGATTCAGGTGAGGTGACTCACTGCATGCAAACAAGTTTCTTACATATCACTTTCTAAACTGAGACAAGGAGAACAATAACGCGCAAAGTAAGGCAAAGAAAAATACTGCCAGGGACTCCGGGCTGTCCCTTAACCTTGGGACAGCCAGAAGTCCCTGCTCTGAAGACCAGATGCTCCTGCCAGGAGTCAAAGGTCTCAACAGCTCTTTTCACAAAGGTGCCTGACCATGTTATTCCCTGTATTTCATAAGTACAGTTTCAAAATCAGTCTTAAAACTTACAGGGGGGCAGTGGATAGGAGCTAAAATGTGAGAAATGTTAAATAAATGTGAGTTTCTGGAAGAGTTGGAGTCAAGATGAATGAGATAAACAAGGTGTTACAGTAGTCAAGGTCGTGTCAGGTGATTATACACTAATGAAACATTATTATAGCCGGAACAAGACGGCAGGACATGGATGGCCTGAAGTCATTCACACACTAAGGCTCTGGGTTCAGAATTACTGTAAGAGATAATCAAATGATTAATACATATACACATATAATGCTAAACTATATTTTCTTAACATCATACTTGTAGAAATGCAATAAGTACATGGATAAATAATATATATTTGTTTTTGGTCAAAAAAAAATGTTCTGAATCAAGATAGTTTAATGTGATAATTCTAAAGCAAAATTTCCTTAAAAACTTACAGGGGACAGTGGATAGGAGCTAAAATGTGAGAAATGTGAAATAAATGTGTGAAAAAGCTACGCTACAGAATTTCTGGAAAAGTTGGCGTCAAGATGAATGAAATAAACAAGGTGTTACAGTAGTAGAAAACATAATTATACATTTTATATTCTGCCAATAAATCCCCCTAAATCAGGGAAACTCAGCTTGCCTTGTCCGTAAGTTGAGTATCACTGCCTTATCACACACCTTGGTCCTTTAAATACTATTAAAAAGTTTCATTGCTAAAAGTGTGTTTGTCATGGCTAACAAGCCAAATACACACACCGCACTAACATTTTTTCTGCAACTACAACAGAAATGAGAAAAATGATCAACCGTGTATGTGAAGTCAACTACAGTCAAAGGGAATTATTTTCTCTCTACACTCACTGATGTTGCACTGACTTTAACTATCATGCAAATTCACATCATATGAAAGAAAGCAATTTTTCCCATCAGCAGCAGCCTCAGTAGTAACGCATCAGAAATCATTTTGTGGAGAGTCAATAACAAATAGTCTCACTATTTTGTTTTTTACTATTAAAGCCTATGGCTGAAATGATCAGAAACACCCTGTGGAGATAGCTGCAAAGCCTTGTGGGGAAAATATGAATGTAGAGGTTTGATTTCAGCGATCGAGATCCTCAAAAAAGGTCGTAAGACAAGCCAGCTGCTTATTAGAATAAGCTTGTTAATAATCTTACTGAATTACTGAATATTTACCTTCAATGTTTGCTGTTTAGTTATGCACAGTCACTCCTTGTTCATGTTTGATTTCCAAAATAGCCCATCACTACTTCATTTTCCCCACGTCATCTTTGGTTATGCTGCAGCAGCGAAGGGAGAGAATGTAATCCAAAGTGTGTTAGAGGTGCTTTCACAGTGGAAACACTCCATTCATCATGGTTCTTGGACGAAAGTGTTATCTCCGCTACCCGCTGTTTAGCACAGAGACAAAGACTGTGGAAGTATGTGAGAGGTGTGGTGGGTGGGTAAGCCGTGGGGGGATTGGCTCTGAATTTCTGATGCACCTCTGTAATGTAGCTTTTCCTTTTTTAAGGGCTTACACAAGGATCTGGGGCTTCCACTCCTCGGCCGATGATGTGCTCTGAATATCAAACACTTTGTTCCCTTTGTGTTTATTCAAATTGCACCTGCTGGTGAATCGCAGACAATGCGGAGAAATAGAGACCGAGAGTTGACACCTGTTATAGCTGTCTTGCCTCTTTGTGTAAAACAGAGTCCAAAGAACTGCGGAGGCAAATACCTGTCATCGGTAATAGCTGCTCTTCATAGACATTACAAGAGGATTTTTGCTGTAAGAGGCAGATGCTCTTTATTGAACTTTATCTGTGCTTCACCTTTTGAGATTTACTTGACATACCGTATGCAAGAGAGATAAATATAATTCACTGCATAAAATCAAATCTACATGTTCACATTTAGACTTCAATAGACTTGCTTCCCTTTACTGTATGTTTTGAAAGAGGAGTAGTGTTCTTGGTTATTATAAAACTTTACTACTACTTTCAAAAGTATTTACATGAATATAAAATGCCGTTGTCAGGGTTAAAGCAAGGATGATTTTTTTTGGTTTAATTGTCAACAGCAACACATAACTAATGGTGGGAAAAGTATTCAGATCCCTTACTTTAGTAAAGGTACTAATACCACACTGTGGAATCACTCCACTACAAGTAAAAGTCCTGCATTCACAATGTACTTAAGTAAAAGTACAGGACCATCATCAATATGTACTTAAAGTATTAAAAGTAAAAGTATTCATTATGCAAAATGGCCTCAATTAGATTGTTATATATTCCAAATATATTATTGGATTATTATTATTGATTCAATTTCATAAGCAGCATTTAAATTTGTCTTTCTTATGACGTTTCATTTTAAAAAGTTAAAAAGTTAGTTACACTCCACCACTGCAGATAATGTATAGAATACTGTCACAAAAGCACCATTTAAACACATTTTAATCACTTAATTCCGAAGAAACCAAAAAAAAATCATGTCCCGGCTCTTTAAATTTCTAGCACCAGGGTTGGACTTTCTAATCTAATATATTTTTATTTGAAATCCAGTGCCTTGAGGTTTAGTGTAACTGTTGACTTCCTGACTCGCTGATAGTAGAACAGCACAGTTTTAGAGCTGGAAGTGTTTCTAAAATCAATGCAGATTACGAGTCTCACGAGTGCAACAGTACAGCAGAAACAAACCACAGACTGTCAGTGGTTTGGACCCGAAGACGGTGTAGTATCCAGTGTCTATAATGAAATAATTATAGACTTCAATGTGATTGTCACTGAATCAGTGTGTTTATAAAGCGGGTGTGAGTTTAGTGCTGACTCATCTCTCTGGAGCTGATTCAGAACTACGCTGCTCTTCAGTATCTGACAAATGTGCTACCTGCCATTCCTCGGCTATTGCTGCTTCATCACTTTCACGGGGCACGACAGCTTTCAGAGTAAACGGTGTAAGTCAGGAGCACCGTCAAAATGCCAATACCTTGAAAATGCATTAATGTTATATTTTGACTCAAGGGGAGAGCTGGTAGTGGTGTCGTTTTTCTTGGCATCACAGCAGAGTGATGCAACTTATTGTTTATTGAGTCCAGCATTTCACAACATGGCGACAGAGAGGGCAGCATCACTATCATGATTTTGATACATAATACTCTCACGTTACATTGAGTGTAACACATTGACCGTCAGACTGTCTGCTTTTATTTAAAGGGGAACACCACCTGAAATAAGACTTTCCATGGCCTAAGGAAGCTCAATCAATATTTGTAAACATGAGCTACTCCCTCTGAAAGCCAGAAAGCGCAGAGTATGTCATCAAGTATAAAGTCTGGAGCTGCTTCACAGACAGTGAATGGGAGACAGATTCTGTGTGCCCACAGAATATTTGTTTTCTATTTTCTACCCAAATGAGCTCTATTTTAGTGTCCTCAGTCCTGAAATTGAAACTGTACTCATACTCAGAACATTTCCCTCTCAGTGTTATCTACAATTAGACCATAGGAATAACTAGGCCTGGACAATTCATTGAAAATTAATCGAAACCAACATTCAGAACCTCTAACTGACGTAATCAATGCAATTATTTTCAGGGTGGAGTCAAGTAGTCATGTGACTTGAAGTGTGTGAGTTCTCCTTCACGTTGCTTCCATGGAACTTTGCATCCGACTTTTTTTCTCATAAATCTGCTACTTTTTTCTTGTAGATTTGCCACTTTTTATCTCATAAATCTGCGTTTTTCCCAAAATATTACCCCCCTCCCCCGGGTCTGTATTATTATTTTTCATTCTTGGCCCTAATATGCCGTCATAGATTTCTGCTTTAAAACTAAAACATTTTTACGTTTTTATTTCAAGCAATTCTTTGATTTCAGTTAAAAAATATTCAATAAATAACCAGAAAATAGTTCATTTGTGTGCGTCTCCTAAATTTCTATAAGATCACAAAGATATGCACTCTTTGATTAGAAAAAATATCCCAGCTGTAAAAGTTGAGCATATTTACAGTAAATATTATGTCAGTGAATTATGATGGCATAAAAAAAAGAATCATTCACTAATTGTAATTGAGGTAAAATGTTTATTATTGTGATATTGATTTGAGGTCATATCGCCTGGCCCTAAGAAGAACATGTATGAAAATGGGTGTGGTTCTCCTTCAAGGTCATTTTCATGCTTTTCGAACATTTGAAATACTACAGCTTCTTTTGTCTTTTCAAACATTCTTCTAGATAGGGATTAATACCAGGCTTAAGCTGGAATGTAGAGACGATATCCACTGAAAAACATCTGTAGTGTGACTAAGCCTCATACAGCCCTTGAAGTTGAATCAGTTCTTCATCACTCTTCATCGTCGATCACCATTTTTCTTGCAGTAAGACTGAGCTCACTATGTTTAACCATTTTCTCAGTCATCACAAACTCACTGTACCACATGCATTAGTACTAGAAACAGTTACTAATGTATGTCCCTTCTGTAATTATAACATATTGATATGTTCGAGACTCCAACTGGCAGAAAAATCCTATAAAAAAAGAGTTTCATTAATGGCAACAGCTCAGAAATATTTAACTTTAATGCCTTTTGGCAGATGTAATTGTATTTCTAAACACTTACTTATTTGTCAGGGTCCCACATGCACAGCGGTGCAATGTTCATTTAGATGTAACTGTTAAATAAGGGAATTACTTCACACCCTCATCACTGATTAGTCTCTGGTCTCTCTGGTATCGTTAGTTCAGTCGGAGCTGTTTGTATTCATAAATATTGATTAAAGTCCCAGAACCCTGCTTACATTTATCAACTGTTAAATTAGTTGTACCACATTTTCCAATATCATAACCCCGTACTCTGTGTTTTGTCTCTGCACAGGGAGTGCTGTAGGTTTTTTGGGGATGACGGGCTCACACCCAAGGTGTTTTTCACCAAGGTGGCTCCCTTTGGCCTGCTGTGGATCCTCACCAACTACCTGTACCTGCAGGCCCTCAGGAAGATCAACACAACAGACGTGTCCGCGCTCTTCTGTTGTAACAAGGCCTTCGTCTTCCTGCTGTCTTGGATTGTACTAAGAGACCGCTTCATGGGAGTCAGGGTGAGTATATCGGCCTTGTTTGGTTGAGAACAGTTTTTCACTTCCTGAGATAAAATGGTCCCCACTGCATCTTTAAAAAAGAGTCTGAGTCAAGCACAGGTCACAAAAACAAAGTGGATAGTAAAACACTGACTTACCTCGAGGCTACACTCCAACTTTTACCTACAAAATAACAAACAACAAAAGCGACCATTAAAAGGACATAATTTGAATTTGCAACAATCATAAAAATAACAATAGACGATATACCAATAATAACATTTTCAACACTTGTGTCTATAAGCTGCTTGTATAAGGATACATATTATGGAAACTACAGTATGAAGTGATATTATCTTTTAATGGAATGTTTGATCATCCTCGTTTTATCTGGAATACCTCAGTCTCCAACTGACTAAATTAAGATTAGAGCTTGACCAGTTTGGCACTCTTGAATCCAATTCAAATATCTATATTAAAATAATTTAAAAAAGAAAGATCTGATTAATGAGTAGTTCTACCGATTAGTCATTTTTCCTTCCCAGCCTGACTCAGTTTGAGCTCCAAGGAGGCAAGTGTATGCTGTTTTTTATCAAAAGAACCAAGCCGCGATTAAAGAGGAGAGTTAGTTTAGTGTAGCAAAATATGTTTTGTTTCCCTGTCACATGTTTTCGGCTTTTATTTGCATTATATCTGTGATAAGCCAACATTTTGCTTTACTGTCCCACCAATGTGTCAGACTTATGCTTGCTGTATTTTGGATAACATCAGACAACAAGATGACCTTCGCTTTCCTCTGTTTGCTTTTGTCGAGAAAAAGAAGACTCCTATTTCCTTTAAGCCGTTATGGTCAAGGGAGGATTTAAAGGGAGCATATTTTGCTCATTCTCAGGCTCATATTTGTATTTTATGTTTCTACTTGAACATGTTTACATGCTTTAATGTTAAAAAAAAAAAAAAAACACATAATTTGTCTCATACTGTCTGCCTGAATATACCTGTAATCACTCTCTGTCTGAAACGCTCTGTTTAAGCGCCTGTATCTTTAAGCCCCCCTCCCGAAAAAGCCCAGTCTGCTCTGATTGGTCAGTGTTTCTGAGTCCTTCACATCTGCACTCTTGGCGTCTCTGCACCATCATTGCAGCTAAGAAATGACTGTAACAGCACTGTGGCAGCACTTTCTGCCTCTATATAGTATAGTTGTGACATCACAAACTTACAGAAGTCCTGACGTCCTCACAGTATTTATATATCACCTAGACCTATAATAGAAAATTACATGGAAATCTCTTCTTTTACAACATGGGACCTTTATATTGTGTCTTAGTGTTTATGTGTCACCTCTATAGTGCAGTAGTTCAATCATAACACCTCAGGAATGAGAATAATATGTGTTTTGTTGCTCTGACTGACATTGCAGCTGAATATGTGAGCTGCACAAGCACGCTCGAGTAGAGAGCACGTTACCTGTGTGACAGCGTGATTTACCACCAGTGATCACTGTGTCATTCAAATGTGCCTCCTGGTGTGCATCTGTGTGTGTTTGTCACAGATTTAGTCCAGATGAAGAGAGAGGAGCAGCGAAGTGAGTGTTTAGCTTTGTGAATTGAGGTATCTCCCGCTCTCCTCCCACTGCGCTCCTCAGATGCTTTCATATCTGCAGCCGTCCAGCACTCTGCAGAATGCCCCCCCCCCCCCCCACACACACACACACACACACACACATTTTTTGTCTTTCACACCCTCACAACCACCCAATCTCTCCCTTGTGCATGCCCCAACTCCCAACCCCCATTATCTGCGATGAAAGGCCTCAGTAAGAGACAAATACTGTAATACTCCTGCTTTTCTCTCTTTTACACCTCCAGCTTCTCTCTCTCTCTCTCTCTCTCTCTCTCTCTCTCTCTCTCTCTCTCTCTTTTGCTTGGTGGTGGTGGGGATTGCAGTGTTTGGATGTCTGCAGCAATGCAGGGGATCCTGGATGAGTTTGTCATGAAAGTAAAGGAGAGGAGAGAGAAAGAAGGGGATGCAAAATCCTCCTGGTTAAACAGGGATGCTTATTGTTTCAGGGATTTTATGTGTGTAAAAGAGGCTCAGTTTGGTTGCAAAGCCAGAATGGACCACACCAGAAGGTCATTAAATGAGTATTTTGGTAAATGTTTAAGCTGCATTTGGATGTATCTCTTGTAAAAGAGATTTAGACACAACATACTGCATCAATAACACTGTAATCACATAAGCTACTCAATGTGCAGGTGTTTTGATCCTGTTCCTCCTCTGACCACACATTGTGCTGAAACGTCTCTGAGACAAAAACACTAACACATGCAGGGTCGCTGACCTTGTAAGCAAACAGTCTATCGTGAGAAATGCGTAAAGAAGGTGTAGCTGTGAGTGACAGACAGCCTGCAGTGCAGAAAGAGTCATTTTGCCAAAGGTGCCCAAGGGCTTTGGCCAAGCGAAAACACACGGCTCATTTATCTTCCTGACACCTCTTTAATGCAGAGCTAATCCACTCAGCTGGACTGCACCACATCCCACGTCCCTGTCACTACGCTACAGTCGAACACGCTTGCACATACATGCACTAACAACATACAGCAAAGGCAAAAGCTGTAAAGCAAAGACGAAGGATTTTGGTTTGGATTCTTCAAGGGTGAGTGAGAGCGGGATGAAACAGATGGTTTGGTGGTGTTTTGAGCTAATCGCAGAGGCAGGGAGTGGGTGTGAAGGTGGGGGGTTGGTGCACTGAGGGGGGTATTTAGTTTGTAAACATGATGGTAGTGTAACGAAAATCAATGTCAGACAATCAAGAAGCTGCCTGTCCTGTATCAGAAGCACATGTGCTGTGAATCCAAGAACAGTGTGTACATTGGTGGAAGATGTGCTCATCCTATATTTGTCAGGGAATTTTTGGCCAAAAAATCTGGCAAGGGGAAAACTGGCATGTCCCCTTTACCTGCTGAGCAGTTTCCAGAGCAAAATTGCAAACTATCCAATTGCCAAAAATTCTATTCTTGCAGGAATCTCCAAAATATATAGAAGTGTTTCACATCAAATCACAGCATGGATTTTTCTTTGGTGTTCCTCAATGTGTCTTAATGTATTTCGAGTGCCATCTCTCCCTGAAGATGGGTCTATGGTGGGTCTCTAAGGATTAAAGGGGAAATATGGGATCAGAAGAAGATTGTTTATGTTAATCTGTAAGTTAACTACAGTAAAATGGAATTACTCAAGTAAAGTACACATACCTCAACACTGCACTTGAGTAATTGTACTTATTGCATTCCTCTAATGAGTGTGTATATGTGCTTGTGTTTGCCTATATGTGAGAAAATGTAAATACCAAATGAGCAGTCTGCTGGCTATAAAATAAAACCCACACATTAATTATACCATTACAAGCCTTGTTCTGTGATGCCTCTGCAGTGAAAAACAATGCGCCATGTGTGCCTGCTGTGTCCCTACACAGCAGTGAAGGCTTAGGCGTCTTTATCACCACACTGCGAGCAGTGTGTCGTCCATCCGTCATTCCCTGATGTTCCTCCTTCCTCCTCTCTCCACAGATAGTCGCTGCTATCTTGGCCATAGCAGGCATTGTAATGATGACCTATGCTGATGGATTCCACAGCCACTCAGTCATCGGCATTACGTTGGTCGTGGCCTCTGCTTCGATGTCAGCGCTCTACAAGGTATTTGTTTGCATTTGATAAACAATATTGCTAAGCTTGTGTCCCTCCATAAACGTCCCCTGTGGTGAAACCTTCATTTGCAATGGAACATAAAATGTTCTAAATATTGCAAAAATAGCAAAACATGTGTATGAATAGAAGAAATCCTGGACTAGCTCCATTCTGCTTATGTAACCAGGTGGCAGAAGACAGGAGGAGATTATAAAATGTAAGACTCAGCTGACAGAAGCGTGTGATATGTGAGCGTTTGGTTGCTGGCCTCGGGCTGCGATGTCCTGATCAAGGAGGTTACGGGACAGATAGCTATATTTTGACGGTGCTCTGGTCTCCTCTGCCCTGCTGTCTGTGCTGCCTAATGTGATAAACAGACAGCAGCGGCCCTGTGCCAGAAACATGGCAGGTACTTGGCAGGTGCACCGCTCTGCAATATCCCTCTGCTCCTTAAGGGGGCGGATTTTGTGCATTCATGGCTGTACTCCCTATATGTCCTCAGGTGCTCTTCAAGATGGTCCTGGGCAGTGCCAGATTTGGAGAGGCTGCACTCTTTTTGAGCATCGTTGGAAGCGCCAACTTTGTCTTCATCAGCTTTGTGCCAGTCATCCTGTATTTTACACATGTGGAGTACATTGGCTCACCTGCAGACATCCCTTGGGCCTACCTCTGCGGGGTGGCAGGCCTGCTGTTTGGTACGGAAAGATGAAATGTTGTGCATTAATCTGATAATGCAATTTTTATGCAACCCATGAATGCCATTTTTGTGGTTTCACACCCTCATTGCATCGCCTGCTGCTCCTCTCATTGTGTTTTCTCACACAGCTTTCAACGTACTGATGAACTTTGGCATCGCGGTAACATACCCAACATTAATCTCCCTTGGCGTCGTCTTAAGTGTTCCTGTAAATGCCAGTAAGTCTCTTGGCCTTCTTCCCAGACCCAACTTTTTTAATCCGGCCACCATTAAATATTTGATGGCACTGAAATCCCGCCAAAAGTTATCATATATTATTGATGAAGAATAGAATTTCAAACTGGTTTCCTTCTTATTCAATAATTTGAGATTTTCTGTGACAAACCTATTTATATTTTACATTTCAATCCAAGTGACAACCTCTAGGCCTCCAAAGGTGAAACCAATGTGGAAGTGCCTTAAATCTGCATTCTTTCTAATGACCAGCAGGGGGGGACTCTATGGGTTACAAAATGAAGTATTGAGAAAATGGCCCTATTTCTCACTTGATTTGATAACCGATTAAACATTTTCCTAATGACTCTATGGACTCAATGGCTAGTTTCAAGCATAGACTGTATAAATAATGGACGTAGTCACCGTGACGTCACCCATTGGTTTGCGGACTGCCTGTTGAGGCATTGAGTTCATCGTTACACTCGTTGCCATCTTGTGTCGCCATCATGTTCTTGGAAACAGGGAGCAGACCATATTTGGACTATGGAGGATCAAGAGGGATATGATGACACTGATTACACGCCTCTCTACACCGGCAACCTGACTGAGAGAAGTCACTGCTAATTCATGTTAGCATTAACTGGAGCATTAACTGGGATGTTCATTTTGGCTAACAAAAAAACAGAAACAAAATTACATTACTTACCTAAGAAAAATGAACAGTGACTCCTTGGAGTGTCTATTTGTCCAACCAAACGCTGAATAATAATTTTAAAAAATTGTTCAAAAATACTGTCATTAAGTAAAAATATAGTGTGAAAGGGTCAAAGTTATGAGACCAAACTGGTAAACATCTTTTTTTTTTTTACTTTATTGACACGTTGTTGTGGATACGCATTGCTTTTCTTCCCTCCTGATGATGGCTCGCCTTGTTAGTGACCTGTCAATGAAAGGTACGCCCTAAATCATACGATTCTTTATCTTCTATTTTCATCTAATGGGGCCATTATTTACACTACTAACATCAAATTGTCTTTTTACTAGCAATTGAGACCATAGCGTTGTCCTTAAAAAAAATTCTGAGGTAATATATCAATTGAGAAGTTTTCTAATTTTGTATAGAAATTAATGGACCGAAATGCTTCTGCAACCTTCCTCAACACCCCCTATTTTCGGTAGAATGCAGCCTAAGGCACTTCCTGGTTTGCCTCACTTCTCAGACCCGGAGGTTACCAATTGGTTTCAAGTCGTCTTTGGTCCCATTTATGGCGGGGCTAATTTATGATTAACAGGTCACTACCATGGTGCACTGTGTTTTAAGCTTCGAACTTGACTCTTTTCAAAGTGTGTTTGCTGCCTTAAAGTGTTCAACCTATAGATTTTTGTTAATTGCAATATTTAGAAATTCCTTTTCATGATGATATCATACTAATACATCCTGTTTATTTTACAGTGGTGGACCTCTACACATGTGAAATCCATTTCAACACAGTTCGCCTCATTGCTGTGTTCATCATTTGCCTGGGTTTCCTCATGCTGCTGTTACCTGAGGACTGGGACCAGTGCATCATCCAGCTCAGCACAAAGCTGCGCAAACGTGATGAGCCAGCAGAGGGCAACGGAGAGGCGGGCGCCACCACAGGGCTCAACTGGAGAGGGAGAGCCAGGACCTCCATGTCAACATTTGCACATTAACTCCATGAATTATCATGCAAACACACAAACACACACACACACACACACACAGGAAGGGAGACACATTAACACCTCTTAATGTCGATGTCGGGACATTTGACCTGCCCTCTCTTTCACGAAGCTCCCTGGATGAAAAAAGTATTTTAGACTGCCCTCTGGTCACTAACATTTTGATCGAACGGGGAGATGCAGGAGGCACAGATTGTGTATCATTCATTCTGCGTCCATTCCACTCAGAAGTTATCAGAGTTGGTGCATGGACTTTACCAATTGTAACCCCTCTAACCCAAAAGATCATCAGGTATAACTGATGGATTCATGTATTAATTTTGATGTACCTCTTAATCATTCCATGGATTCACTACATCCTTGCGCCTGGGAAGACTTGCCAACTTGCCTGATATTTTTCAGTTCTGAGAATAAAAGAAAAAGACATTTACGAGGCAGGCCAAACACAGTGACTTGCTGTCTTTAACATATACACATATACACACCTTTAAGATCCAAAGAAGAATGCCTAAAATGCTGAATGCCTGAAAACAAAAGGGAGGCCCACAGTGGCGTCCCTCAGGTGTTAACTTAATGACAAATACCTGCCTTTCGTGCACTGTACATAGCTGTGTCTCACACCGTGGCTGTCCTCGAGCTGTGGACTGGACTCATCTGGTGTGAACGGACCTGTCTGGACACCTGAGGATCAATCTGAGATAAAGAAGCTTCTCGTAACGCCTCTCTTTGTTCATCCTGAGAGAAGAGGTCAGCTTCTTTTTGACTACACTGATTGGCTCCCTATGGTTATGTGCTGTCCTTGGGCTAAACTCCCACTCTGTCAAGACTGACACCCATCGCTCAGGCCCACAGTTAAGTCACGCAAGACATAAACCAGTATCTCAAATGAATATGTTTTCAATGCATGAGATGGTATAAGAGTGCGAGTGCTTTCAGTCCATCCATAAAGCCTCACTTTTTCTGTTGCTGAGACACTGGCAGCAGTTTATTAACCAAGCAATACAGGTAACACATGCATTCAAAGGACATGCATTGTCATTCAGACAATATAAAATGTGTTTTTTAACTGCTGTTCAAACTATTAACTGGCCCATTTTCACAATTAACGCGTCAGGTATACCAATCTTTGGATGGACTTAAAGCACTAAAAGCTTAAAATGAGGCAGACAGGCTTCATTAAAAATACCCCTTTAAAAACTTTGAACATCCACCATAGCCATCACTGAGCCCTTATAATTCCTATCACATTTAACTTTCGAGACTGATATGCACACAAACTAATCTGCGGCAATTCTAATTTATTTTTCCTGGAGAAAATAAGACAGGCAGACAGAAAATAACTGTCTCACTGTGGCTTGAGGAGAGGTGCGTCGACACATGAGAATGGCTCCCATTTGTCCGTCTCTGCTGTTTGTCAAAAAATGTTTTACTCAATCTGTTTCCATCAATCACATTTCTGAGGCAGGAAGTTGGGACGAACCTGAGAGCGACTGAGGCACACGCCTTGCAAAGCAACAGTTGGAAACTCTGCCTTGTTGTGAATGTATGAACATCACCTCGACCACACATATGCTCGCTACGTGCCATCTGTTTTTTACAGTGCCACCACAGACTGCTGCAGAGAGACTCTTTAATACTACCCTTCTTCTACTCATCCGACTGAGTTTTTTTGGAACAAACTCTTGACACATCGTACGGGACTTTTTATATTTTTGCATTTGGTTGCTGACTAACCCCGAGAGGACAGTGGGTGACATCTGCAGGAGGAGCATGCACATACTGTATGAGCAGATACAGCTGAAGTCCACTTCACTGCCTTTTCTTTGTTTTGCAATAGAATACATTAGCACTGTTTCCCATTGTCATGCTCTATGACAATAAATTATAATATTGTATTCCTCTGGAATTATTGCTAGACATAAATGTAAACCTTTGTAAGGAATGATGATTTTTACACTGAGATGCAACATATGATTATCACGTTTGAGGAAGAAATATTTAGGGCGTAAATAAATGATGGGTTTATTAGATCTACTGTTGAGTGTCTTCAAGTGTAATCACATGTACTATATAAAATATTTCTTTTCAATACATTTCCTTGTCCAGGTTTGTTTTATTCTCAGTGTTGTAGTTCTGTGCTAAAAGTTAAAACAAACCAAAAAAAAAAGGTAGTACAGCTGAAACTATTGTTCGACTAATTCATGGGCAGATTATGAGACAATGGGCCCCTGGGAACAGACATGCAAAAGCCCCAACACCTATCTCACATATGAGCAAGACACACACATTTTTTGTTTTACTTTGTTATTCTTCTGTATTCTGTGATTATTTTTGCCCTTTTTTGTAGTCAATTTGCATCTCTTTGTAATTATTTTCTGTCTCTTTGCAGTTGCTTTGTGATTCTTTGTACTAATTTTGTGTCTCTTTGTGTTGTTTTTGTAGTCATTTTGTGTCTCTTTTTAGTTGCTTTGTGTGTCTTTGTATTTTTTTGTGTCTCTGTGCAGCTGTTTGTAGTTCTCTTTGTGTTTATTTGTGGTCATTCAGACTCTTTTCCTTGTTGTGATTCTTTGAGTGACATTTGTAGGTAAAGGCCAGGGGGGCTACTGACACCTAGGCCCTCAGCCTGGTGGGCCCGCTCAGTAATTCCTCCATGGATTCATCGATTGTTATAAAAATTAATCTGATAATTTCTTGTTTGTCTTGCTCATATTTTAGACAAATATCCAAAAATTTGCCAGTTCCAGCTTCTAAAAAGTGAGAATTTGCAATTTTCTTTGCCTAAAATTGAATATTTTTGGTTATAATCACTAAAATTTTAAAGTAAATATATTTTCGTTTTGACTGTTGTTGGATAAAACAAGCACAAAGAACATGCAAACATGGGATCTGGGAAGATGTCATGGACAATTTTACTACTTACCGACATTTTATAGCCAAAATTATTAATCAATTACCTGAGAAAACAAATTAACAGATTCATCAATAATGAAAATCATTGTTAGTCCTTTAATAATATTTCTGCAACAGCCTCTGCAGATATCACACTAACAAACATCATGCTCTACTCTGACAGTTATCTGTCCAAAGAAGAAAGTGGCCTGACGCTCCTTGGTGAGAGCTGAGAACGGTAACCTGCCGCCCTCTTGTGGCTTAGAGGGGACCTGCAGGCAGTCAGGCCTCCCTTCAGCACCAGCACCTTGCCACACAGAGCAGCACGGGGAGGTTTTTTCATGGTGACACACTTTGCATAGATGCTCCTCAGAGTGTTGTTTGAAGTCAGTGCGAACAGTAAAAACAGAGGAGGAATACTTCGAGTCGTCGCTCTCAGAGCTGGAAAGTGGCCCAGGATGTGTGGTAGTCAGAGTGCAGGGGTCACTGCTCCTGCCATCATCTCCCTCTGCCCTGACCCCCCCTCCCCTGCCCACCACACTGACCAGGCGTGCTCTTATTTTTTGCCTCAGTCCCTGGAGAGCGCCTTGGAAACGCTTGCTGAGCAGAGCGTACAGCAGTGGGTTGATGTCAGAGTTCAGCAACACCAGCCAGTATGAAAAGGTGACAGCGGAGGGTGGGACGAGGCTGGATTGGCCTGAGATTGCAGTTTCTGTGGCCTGAACCAGGGCCACGCCTATGTAAGGTGTCCAGCAGAGGAAGAAGGCTGAGATGACCAGGAAGAGGCGCACCACTCCATGGTGGTTGTGGTGCTGCTGCTGCTGGGAGTTCTGCAGCGGTGGCTGGGCCAGGAATGAGAACAAACGTCTGGATGGAGAGTTATTCTGCTCTGTGGTAGAATCAGGCAGAGCAGGGCTGAGGTAATTCCCCTCTTCCCTACTGACATCAGACACAAACTGTCCACTTACATGATAAATCAGTCTCGAGGGGCTGTGGAGGCCCCCACAGTGCTGTTGGGATGAATCACCAGTCGTGAAGGCAGAGCTGGGATTCCTGCTGCGCTGGACTGAATCCTCCAATGTATGAATCCTTCTAGCGTGGCTGCGGGCCACCTTGACGATGTTCACGTAGCAGAAGAGGATGACAACTGCTGGTATGAGGTAGGAGAGGGCAGCCATGAAAGCTGTGTAGCTGGGACTGCTGGCCCAGTTGACTGCACAGCTGTACATGGGGACCACATAGCTGATGGAGCTCCAGCCCAGCAGGGGAGGACAACTGGTGAGCAGAGCCTGCAGCCAGATCCACAGAACCACAGCACAGATCCTCCACAGGGTGCAGCGGGAACTGTAGCGCAGGCAGTCCATGATGGAGTGGTAGCGGTCAAGGGCAATAGCTGCTAATGTGAGTACAGAAGCTGTACAGTACACAGAGGAGGTGTAGCCCACGTACAAACAAAGGTCCTGTCAGATAGGGGAGAGACAATCTGATCAGGAGGTCAGCCTTAAGTCACTAATTCATGACTGTAAAGCAGTTTTTAGTATTGAACAGAGGTGACATACAGTGCAATTCTTCCATCCGCTATTAATGATGGACAAAGCAACAAAAGGCATCACTCCAACGCCCACCAGCAGGTCACTGACGGCCAGGTTCATGATCAGCACCGACGTCACCGAGTGGAAAGTCTTGGTTGCAGCCACAATAACAATGACAAGAATATTACCTACACCAAAATACAATAACACACAAACACAATGACACCAAGGTCAGACTGGTTGACCATCTTTTCCATCTGTAACCTAGCAGAAGAGACAAAAATGTACACAGTAATGAATCTGTGAATTAATAACTAAATACAGAAAAGTGTTCGAATTTGATTTTAATAGTTCTGAATAGCAAAGATACAAGCATACAAATGACTTCTCTTTGTACTATGCAGTGCTGCAGAATGCTAAGCTAATGATTGTTCATTGTGCAGTCATGCAAGTACCTTTTGTTGAAATAAATCTAATTCCATGTTAAGTGTCAGTTTATCCATGTGGGTAATTATTAATCTGTTCAGGCACTGAAGTATGATATTTCTGGCACCATCAAAACACAATAGACATGAATGGAATTTTGCTTGTGGTGATCAAAGCATTGAACATGACATTTAAACTTGCAATCTTCCACCTGTTGTTTTTTCTTTCAAATAATTAATAAATGTTCATGAATTTAACCACTAACTAACTAACTAACTAACTAACTTCATCAGTTTGGCAGTTTCAAATATCTACAAAGTCAATAATAAAAGCTCATGAGCTCCTGATTTTATTTAGTATTACTCATCATGATGCAGTCATAAATGTTAGTAAGTCTATAATAAAGTGAAATGGGTCTAACTTTCAAAAATACCATGTTCTTTTAAAGGCCAAATAATTCTTTGATATAAAGATTTTAACATTTCAATAATGAATACATTGTATACAGCATTAGAAGGCTGGGCAGAGAAGGGGTTACAATTGTACTCACAATTGATGACAAATACTGTGCTAGACCCCTTTGATAAAATAGCAAAAAAAATTAATTTAGACTATAAGGATTTATTTCAATATTTCCAGATAAGGAGCTATCTTATGGAAGAGCAGAGAGAACAGATTCAGAGAAAACATACATTATTGGAATTCATAAACAAAAATAGAAATAGTTTTAATACCGGAATCTGTAAACTGTATAAAATTCTACAGGAAACAAAAGAATCTGTAGATAACACTAAAGAAAAATGGGAAAAGGAACTGGCAATAACAATATCGGAAGAAGAATGGGAAGAAGCATGTAAAAGAATATTTAAGACAACACAATCAAATTATTGGAAAGAATTTGCCTGGAAAATTAACATGAAGCTCTTCGTAACACCAATCATTAAATCAAAATATAGTTCACCAGGAAGTGCAAAATGCTGGAGGGAATGTCCGGAACAAGAAGCTAACCATGCACATATTTTTTATTTCCGTCCAGTGTTAGAAACATTCTGGAGGGCAGTTCAGGAGAAAATCATCAGTACATTTTATTTAAAGAAGTCATTAAAACCAGTTAATATTCTTTTAGGTATTATTCCATCAGAAATTGAGAAGGAAGGAGATAAATATCTGTATACAGTGATACGTATAGCTGCATTAAAACAGATCACACGAAATTGGTTGGACGTTAATTCCCCATGCATCAACAAATGGAAAATAACAGTAGATGAGATTAAGGAAATGGAAAAAATCACCTACAAGTTAAGAAACAGAGAAGAAGAATTTAAAAGAAACTGGAGTAAATGGGTAATGGAAATAAATGGAGTGGAAAACTAGAACTGTGCGTGGAGTGTTGAGGGAGCCCCGACCCCCCCGCCGTTAATTGTTTTTTTTTTCTTGTTTTTTTTTTGTTCTTCTCTTTCTTTTCCTCAATGAAACAATTCATTGAATAAGCAAACAATTAAACATGAATATCTAATTTACTTATTTATTTATTCTTTTGGCACTGCCTCTTGTAAAAAAAATGCATAAATGTGGCAGGATGAATTGAATATGTGATGAGGCTGTTAATATTTGTGATTTCATAACTTGCAATAAAGTAATTAAAAAAAAATAAAAATAAATAATGAATACATTTAGGTCCAGAAGCTCTGCAATGGTTTTCCAGAGGGCCAGAAGTCAAATGGTTCACTGGAGGTAAAAAAGACACTGCAAATGTAATGCTGGAGGAGGATAAACACCAGCCAAAGGGATATTTCACAACCAGGCAACACAAAAATCCCTTTATGTATTCTCTTGGCTAAACAGTATAAGCAGTGGTGGACAAAGTACTCAAAAAAGATACTAAAAGATATTCTATTTCAGTAAAATTGAAAATACCAGTTTAAAAACGGTCTCTATTACAAGTAAAAGTCTCTCATTTAGTACAAAAATAATAGCAATCAAATTAATCAAAATAGTACTAATTATGCAGTGACTCATATCAGAATAATGTATGTCATACTATTGAAATATTATAATTGATGCATTAATGTGTACATCACTTTAATGTAGCAGCTTTTAAAGGTGGAGCTAGTTTGAAATACTTTATATACTGCTGGGTAGCTTAATCTATAATACATAATAATTTATTAGTTGATTTTTATTTTGTATTAATTATTAATAGTAAGTAGTAATTAAAGGTAAGAGTAAATTAATGTAGTGGATTAAAAAAAAAAAATTCCCTCCGAGATGTAGTTGAGTAGTAGTAGGCTATAAAGTAGGAGAACACTGAAGTCCAGTATTTCTGCAAATGTACTTAGTTACATTTAAGTGTGCGTTTTGGATAGGAAAATGCTAAGCAGGTCATTGTATTTAAATTAGTAGGAAATAATAGGGATTAAAAAAGTCAGAGGTTTTGTTGAGGTGTTAAAAATGAATAAAATGTCAACAGGTAATAGTGTACCTGTCACAGCGCCCAAACACATCAGCACCATGAGGATCTCCAGGACCAGCTGGGTCTGTCGGGACACGCCGGGCCCAGAGCCCTCCGGCCAGCTCGCGTTGGCCTCTGCTGCTTGCTGCAGGGACACCGACCAGGAGCCATCCAGGTCATCCATGTCCCACCCAAAAACAACTGCTATCCTCACATGATGAGACACGTACACTTGTGACTTGATGGAAAAAGAAATGAGTGTGATCAAATGTGCTCCATCTGCTCCCCCTCCTTCGCTCGGACGGTCTCCAGGTAAACCAACTCATTTACTGGTTAACAAAGAGGGAGGAGGATGCACAAACATATTTAACCCCTTCAGTGCTTCCTTTGTTAAAGCAGTCTCTAAAAATAAACGTTAAAACACACATGTACATAAAACAGATTTCATTTATTCAACCGTATCAAAAAAAAAAGTCAGTTAATTAAAAATCAGCAAAAAAATGCAATAAAAACATTGAGCACACAGATAATTATGCCCTAACAAAGCAGAATTTATACATTATGTATAATAGTTTCCTGGGAATGGTCTTTACAGTCCAGTCAGGGTGCTGGGAGGAAAAAACTAATTGCTCACATAAACAACACACTGCCCCCTCAAAGGGGAAAATTCCCATTAATGCTTCTCCTCTGCCAACACAGAGATTGCACCCATTAATATACCAGCATGCCCAGTGGAATATTTAGATGTAATAACGAGAGCCGCTCTCTATTCATGACTCTCATTAAGGCACAAGAGGAGCACTGATGACTGCTGACCACATTAAAACCTCAAAGGACAGAGTCCGGTCTAGACAGAGCATGAAGGTCCTCAGGGTCCTGGCGTTTACTGCATGGAGCATCTTCATGTCCCCCAAGACGCTTTTTACTGTCGATTCCAGAGAAGAGCAAGCGAGGTCAACATCCGGAGGTCAGACGTCTCGTCCATCCATCTGCACTGCTGCTTTCCTCTTCAGTCTTCGGATTTTGAGACTTCGGCTGAAGCGAGATGCTGCCGTGTGTATTCCCAAATGAGCAGGGCAGCGCTCACGTGCACGTTGAGCGAGCGGGTCACCCCTTGTTGAGGAATCTCCACACACACGTCAAACATTTGGAGCAAGTTGGCAGGGATACCTTCTCGTTCGTTGCTAGAGGGAGGAAGAGAGAAAATGGTATACTTATAATGCAGAGTGGGACAAAGAATCTGGAAAATTCTAGTATACACAAAGGTCTGGAGAGTTTTTAGAAAAGGGGATTTTCATGTTTATATTTTGGAAAATATTAGAGCCCTACCGATATATCGGTTGAGTGGTATTACCGGGTGATATTGGCCTATCAGTATCGTGTATATGCTGTCCGATATGTGCCCTTATGAAAACTTTTTTTACACAATATATAATATAGCAAATGCTACTTGCTGTGATTTTTTTAAATTATTTTTTTTAAATACCCAGCAATTGACAGAACAGTAAAGATGCTAATTTAGCTTCATTTTTTCCTCAGTTATCCTTCATATAATTGGCTGACAATGTTAAAAAGTATTTAATTAAGTTATGTTTGAGAAAGTCACTCTCTGGGTAAATTATGTTGTCTCCCATATCGGTTATCGGTAAATTTTCCCTCTGAAATCAGTATCGGCATCTGTCTCAAAAATCCCATATCGGTCTAGAAAATATATTTAGCTGCAGAGATTTACATGAGGAGATTGACATCATTGCCATGTTTGTACAACAAACACAGAGCTAGAGCCCACAGCCAGTTTATTTCTTTTAGCCTCCCTTATATACCTATTTACAATTGCTATCAGTCAAAATCATCTCTGACACCTTTGTTCATTTTGCGTTTTGTCCTGCTATAAGCTAAAAAAAACAAGCATATTTTAGAAATATTAATTTAATCTTGTAAAGTTGCTTTTAAGGGAATTTACAGGGACATAATAAAATACACTGAAATATAGTCAAACTTCAACAGCGGGTTACTCAGCTGGTGTGTTTTGACAGAAATCTATTGGAGTTTAAAATGTCAAGAAAGTAAATTCTACTGCAGGATAAACATAGAAATATATGCATCCTGCCAGCAATAAAGCACCACTGACTTCCTGACATCTGTTTTCTCAGTCTAACCCTGATGTGTATCAATACACCACAATTAACATTTTATTTTTGTGACTTTAATTTCCGCTTTCATCCGACATAATGATGCCATCCAGTTGATTTAATTTAAGAACCCTTATCGTGAGCGGCCAACTTAATCCTTCGTAATTTTCACAATTATGAGGAATGAGCTTTTCATACACATGACTCACGAGCTCGAGTCCAAGAGCAATCCAAACTGTAATCAACTGAGTATATACTGCCATCCAGCAATATGGGCCATGCAAGGCAAACATAAAGAGCTAATGAGTTTGGTGTTCAATGAGTCTACGGAGGGTGCCACGCGGTGAGAAAGCCTGATTTGATGAGCTACATTTATCGTGAGTGCAACTGGGTGAGATAATAGCGACCTGATGAGAGATTAGAGCCGGGCCATGCTGTGCAGAGGAGAGCGCAGCTGTGAAAGCACTCAAGATTCAGCTCACACGCCGGGTGTTTAAGCTAACAGCGCTACTCACACCTCTGTGACTGAACAGGGTAAAACAAAACAGGACACCTACACAGACGTGATAAATATTAAATCTCTCCCTCTCTGCCTGCAAGACCAGCTGCACTGCTGCAGTTTATGAGGAGAGTGAATCATACTTCTACTGTCGCAAAGCTTATAATTACAGTCGTGTTCACTTCAGAGTCGCTACAAATGGTTTATTTTGTGTCCTGACTAATGGAAGTCACAGGGCAGCGTCACGACTCAAACCACACTACATGAAGGTTAAGCTTTTCCTGCTGCTGTCATCACAATGCCTCTATTGCTTTGTGTAATACATTTCCTGCTTCTCCTCCTCAGGGAGAGCCAATTACAGTCCAGCATGCCCCGACAGGTACACCATGGAGAGGAGAGACGCAGGCCCCGCGGGGAAACACACTAAACCGGCGAGATAACATTAAATAGCGTCGTCAGCTCACACCTTTATCTAAGCGAGAGGCACAAAGGGCATGGGAAGACGGAGGCTGGCGGGCATTTGTGCACAACTGGTTGCATGTAGGTTTAGTGCATTGATGGAAAAATGAGCATTTAATGCTGTCGTACCCCAGAAGGAGCAGGGTCTTCTCGGGGAACTGGTAGTCCTGGAGGCTCTGACTGTTGGCGGTCTGCTCCACTCCAACAATACAGTACCCTTCACTCTTCTTCACCTGCAGGAAGTCACTGAGCTCCACTGGCTTCACCTGATAGACAGATACAGTTTATAAACTTAGAGATCATGTGAATTAATTTCAAAACATTGATTCAAACAAGGTAAAATATGTTACTTTTCTGCATTAATATATCCAAAAACGACTGATTGAATGACATTTTTTGTTGCGTTGTATACTTAGATTATCTGTTATAATCTGTAGAAATCTGCTATTTTAATCAGTCTGTTTCATGTGGTGGCCCCTCTAAGGTGCCATATGACCTTCATGCATGCTTCAGCATTGTGGTTGCCTGCCAGAAGATGCCCTAAATTGACTTTTAATCGTTTAAAGTCAAAATGTAATGACAATTTTTAGATCTTGTTAAATTTAACTATAAATTTCAGTCATTGGGCATCTGGATCTTCACTTATCAGAGAAACAAGCTGAGCAAACATTAGTGGTGGCTCTGCCTGCAGCCCCTTAGGGAATTCCAGTGTCCAATGTCAGTGTTGGAGAAACTGATTTATTCAGTGTTTTTTACCAGGCTTATTCACCTGATCCGTTTGTTTGTTTGTTTGTCTGGAAGAGGAGGAGAACACTGCGGATAATTCTGCTCCCGGTAAAAACATCCACAACGATGCACACTGAAGGAATTTTAAGGAGAAAACTGACTGCAGTGACGGCATTGTTGCCTGCTGCTATTTTCTTGCTTGCCCCAACAGCAGAAAATCACATATTGTGCATTCAAAGTGTGAACGATAACACATTTAGCAATGTTTTAAGCATTTTCACCTCGTAGAAAATCTACTCCAGGCTGTCACATTGTAACATCATCAAAAAACAGATGGTTCCCTTTTTCTGCTCCATATGGTCGATGAAAAGACACTCCAGATTTGGAGCGACGCCAGAGGATCAGCAGGTTGTAGAGACAAACCTGAGATGACCTCAACCCTTTCATTTTTTTTTTACCTCGAGTTGAAATTCATGATTTAGAGTCATTTTTTTTAACCTTGGGTTTTGGTTTATTCCCATTTCTCATAACTGCAGTGGCTATAATAGAGCAAGAAATCATAAATTTGAGCAAAAAAAGATGGAGCAAAGACTTGTTTTGCACACTGCATGCTCTTGACCTTGGCTGAGATCATTCTAACCCGGAGCCAGCCAGGTTAAAAATCACACATTTCTCAGGTCATGAGCACACTGAAGAAAAAGCTACCTTAAAAAACTAGAGTGAAATGTGACACTGTTTATGCACGTTACCTCCAAAAGAGGAAGCCACAGCTCAGACGAGACGCTCAGGGACTGAAAGTGTTTGTCGCTGACGTGGCGGAGGCTATCCAGAACCAGAGCACTGGCACCAAAGATCTCACAGGTCCTGCACAGACCTACAGAGACAGCAAATAAACAAAAGTGACATCCATCTAATATGAACTTGTACTCGCTAAGACATCAAGCTGTGGTTAAGAAAAAGGATGATAAGAATGATCCATGACATCCAAAGGGAGGAAGGGTTTTTTTTAATTTTTTTTTTACATAATATGTGATAATAATGACTCTGACTACCAGTCTATAATCATGGACAGATTTAGAAAGCTGCACCTGTAATGGCAACTGGAAGCGTTTCCAAGTGAAACATTTACAGAAAGGTCAAGATAATGTTCTTGCTTACATCATGCAATATCAATATTGGTTTTGAAAATGGGTCTTTTCCTCAACAAACAAATTCTGATCGATTCAGCCCCTTATCACCGAATACAAAGGCACTGGACTACACTATTGGAGGACATAAAATAGGGGTGTCTGTGAATAAAGCTGGGCATTCCCTGTCTAAACTCTGATAAGAGGACTTAAGTGATTGCTTTCAGCGGAAGCTTTGTTTGACGTCTGTGTCAAAAAACGAACAAAAGCCTTTAGTGTTGTTGCTTCACCGTATTACACAAATCAAGGAGAAATTTGCTGACATTTTGCATTATTTTTTGACGAAGTAATAGATAAAAATGGGAATAAATATACAACCCTGATTCCAAAGCTGGGATGCTGCATATAATTTAAATGAAATAGGTTTAACAAAGGTTTACCAGTTTGAACATAAAAATATGTATTGTCTTTGTTCAATTTTCAATTGAATACATTTAAAAAAACTAGACAACATCCTAACTTTTTTGGGAATCAGGGTAGTAAATACTGTGCAGCTCCTGACCTCCTAGATTAGTGGGCTTGTCGATTAATGAGGCGACCACCACCAGGGCGCCGTGCAGCTTGCCCAGTCGAGCAGCTCTCTGCTGTGGAACCAGCTGAAGTTCAGGCTCCTGCTCCTGGATCCCCAACCTCCAGGGAGTGATCTTCTTCTGCACCTCGGCCCAGCGCTCCTCCTTATTCTGCTCGCCTGGGAGATGCAATAACACGTCCATTCAAGCAGAGATAAGGAAAAGATCACAATGTTTTATCAAGTAGTCCTATAGACTATACCTTTGTCTTGCTGGATCCAGTCTCCAGGCTGGAGCTGGCTCAGGTCCGGAGCAGGATTTCTCAAAGGAAAAGATGGACTTTCAGGGAAACAGGACAGTTTCTCAAACTTCCAGGAAGGAATCCACTCATCATCGGCCAACTCTGACAGACTGGGGAACGTATAGAATATGGTCTAGGAAAGCAAACACAAACATTAAAAACAAGTTACTACACCGTGTTACTGTATTTATATCTGTTCAGTAGAAAAAAAAATACTAGCACACCTCAACACTGTAATCCCTGATAGGATGAAAGGCACCAAAGAAGAAGTGCTCCTGAATCCTCGTCCAGTTCTTGTTGGCATTTCTAATTGTGACAAAGCAAATACAAGTAAATAAATTAGCACACTGCAACAAATAGGGCTGTACGATTTGTTTTACAATCGAAATCGGGATTTCAGACAACCTGATCAAACCTGCCAAAGCTGAGTATTTTTTGCAGCGCTCCTGACTGACCCTGGATCTGTTGTGTCAACTATTTTACAACAATCTCACCAATCAGAAGCGGCATGCTACTCGTGGACAGGTCACACTAACCAATCAGTATTAACCTGCTCCTCGTGCTTTTTAACGTTAACATGTTTTGAAATGGCTTCAGAGGAACCAGAAGCGGTTAACCCTAACCCTAACCCTAACCCACCACACGATAATTCTACTCCTCAAAGAACTGTCACTAGCACTTATTGATGCATTAATAGCTCTTATTGCACTATACCTTGATTGTTTGCTTTTACTCTTCCTGTAAGTCGCTTTGGATAAAAGCGTCTGCTAAATGACTAAATGTAAATGTAAATGAAAAAAATTGTTAATCGAATTGAAATCGCAATATCTGCCAGAAAAATAGATCCGCAGTGAGATAATTTCCTAAAATCGTTCAGCCCTGACAACAAATGTCTTGCACTTAATGTAGCAGTTCTGCTCTGACCCGGTGCTCTGCATGGCCTCAGCCTGGTTCAGACAGGCCTTGATCACAGTGGACAGCCCCCCGAACCCATCGGCTCCTTCCTCTGCACGGACTCCAGCCAGGCTCCACACTCTCTTCAGGGCCAGGAGAGCATACAGGCGCACACTGAAGTTATGGTTGAAACACCACTGCAGGATGATGTCCAGCGCTTTACGCAGGTGAGCATCCTTAAACACACAAGGAGAGAGAGATGTAGATTCAGAGAGTTGATGCAGGAAGATTTGTGTGTGGGTGGAGGAAAAAAAAAATCAAAGGCTTTACCTTATCTTCAAGATTAGGAATGATGACGTTGAAATGTACCAGGACTGACAGAAAGGTGCAGATGCTTGTCTTGGTCTTGTCATGATCCTGCACAGGAAACACAATGATTTCACCATTTAACTTATTATATGGTATTTCCTGGCATCTATGTATCCAGAGTGGGAGCTCACCCTGCTGAAACAAGCCCAAAAACTGTCAATGTGATGTGGATAACGGACGAGGATCAGAATCATCATCCACTCGATCAGGTACTTCACTGAGGCCTGGTTGCTGCAGAATCCAGCTTCAAACACGTGGTTGAGCACGGCAGTAACAAACTCCTGCACACAGAAATAATACACATGCACTATTACTTTCGGAGTGGTTATTTCCTGTGTGATTTGTAAGTGTAATTGTCCTACCTCTCTGAGCTTGGGCAGCAACAGCAGCAGTGTTTGCCAAACTCTGTTTTTGACACGATGTTGCAGGGAGTTGCTGTAGTAACGTACTTTTGACTTTGATATGTCGTTATCCTGGAGAGATGGGGTGGAAGAGGATAATGGAAAATGGTGTTAAGTGTTGTTAAATTAGCTGTAACTGATGTTCAGCTCATTATCGTAATGAAAAAATGCCAAGTACAATTCAGAATGTCATACAGCAAAACAAGTATTTGTTGCTACACATACAGACAGTACAAACAAATGAGATACTATGAGGGATCAGAACATTAGAGGCGAAAGTGTTTTTTTTGTTGCAATATGAAATCAACATATCTGCAAACTATTCTCAGACGAAAACAGAAATCACGACGCATTGAACACAAATCCTTAAAGGTGATGTTAGCCATGATAACATGATCATATTCTGATTTTATTTTTTTTAAATGTCTGGTAATTTACGGCTTCAGTGTTTTGGGTGGTGAAGTCACAATCATCAGTCATCAGTCACTAATGAATGTCATCACCTAGAAAACTTCTCAGTATTTGGCATAGAAAAGTGAACACTCACAGATACAACTTACTATTTGGTAGTAAAACTACATATCACCTACAATGTGGCCATTTTATGACTGATGAAAAAATTATTTGCCAGTGCCAATATAGACAGATTGATGCCAAATATTTATTTGTGCTTTTGTTACTTTTTATTGTTTCATAATTAATGTAATAAGACACACCTGGGCAACAAAAAATAGTTCCAATAATTGTGCTCCCTTGAAAAACGGATGGTTTCAGACAAACAGTGCTATCTTATCTCTTAATTTTTAAATAGATCTAGATATAAATACTGATCTTTTGTCGCATATTCATCTTTTGATGTCAAAACGAAATGTTTTCATTATACAGCAAAAATAAATAAAATTGCCTTGTTTTTCCAATAGTTTTGGAAGGGACAGTAAATTGCATTATTTTTTGGTTGATTTTTTCAAACATTTACCATATGATACTACAGTTGCACCATCACTATGAATATTAAATGGATGAGTTCTATAAAACATGAAATATTTTAATTGTTTGTGTTCTATTTGGTCAAGCACATTGTGTTTGTCTATACTTGAGACTTGGATGCACATCAGATCGCATTCTATGACAAATTAATGCAGAAAACGACGTAATTTCAAAGGGTTCACTTGCTTTTTCTTGCTATTGTATATTTCATTTGGAAAAAAAATACTAATACCACTAAATGCTTTTGTATCACACAACCCTTACTGATCTATAGCTTACCCTTTTTAATAAATCCATAACTAGTTCCTCAATCAGCCTTTGATGCTGCAGATCAGAGGAATCCAAGTGGCTGAGGAAGGCGAGCACACATGTGCGAGGCAACTGGTCATCCCTGTTATCACTGAAAAATAAAAAGTAGTAGTTTAAGTGTGAAAACATCTGCACACCAACAGAGACCTCCAGTGGTGCCATCTTAAATTACACCATGAAAAAGAATGTTATCACAAATTGCAAAAAAAGAACTGCAGTTCACCTTGTAACTGCAACGTTGGCAGCGCACTCTTCACCGAGCTGCTCCACGTATGTTTGGACATCCTGGATAAGCCTTTGAGAAAGAGTGAGATGAAAACGGTTAAAACAAACCTGAGATGCAACCGAATAAGTCAGAAAATTTCTGTTAAGAGTTACCGTTGATCTCTCCTGAACACTGGTCCATAAACACAAGCCTCAGTGAGTATGTTGATGTGGCTAAAAACACTAGAAAACACAGTGTGGTCGCTGCCTCGGTCTGTGGGCAGCCACGTCTGACAGCAGTGTTGAAGGAGCACGCCGAACACTCCGCTCTTCGACTGAGACAGCTCCATCAGCTCGGTGGCAATCTGAAAACAATCGCACCACATGTATAAATGTGTATTTCATTAACCCATTGACGCCTAAAACGCCTGTAAAACCTCTGGGCGATTTTAAAATAAGCCCCTAACACCTGAAGTTTTTCTGGAAATTCAACAGAAGTGTCAACGCTTCTACTAAATAATAGATTTTTCAGCCTCTGTAGCACATAGAAATGAAATTCAAAAAGCATTTGAGAGCTTATACAAATACTACAAAACGACGTATCCGCTTTCCAGGCTTCAATGGGTTAGAAAAAATGTTTGATTTCCAGGTCAGAGAGTCTGATTTTAATCACCTGTTTCAAGGTGGCCAGAAGCGTCGGGGCAGACGCGTGCGTCAGCTCCAGCAGTTTGCGGTGGAAGGCCATGGAGACGAAGCCTTTCAGGGCCGGCCAGAAGTCGTGAGCGTTGGTGCTCAGACCCTGCACCAGCTCCCAGCTCTGAGTCACAGCCTCCACACACATGGCCTCCTCGTGAGGTAGCAGCTAGGATCAAAACACCACCAAGTGCACACTTCATCAGAAACAGACTTTACCAGATACTACATCAGAAATTATATTATGACTGCAATGAATTCCTTGTTATACCTAAAGATCTCATTTCAATGCTGAAATTTGACCTGAAAAGATTGCAGGATTTGTACGTTAAGATTTTTAAAATTTCAGGCACTTTGCAAGCGCTTCCAGACACTCAATGGCTTTAAAATAAAAAGCAGAATTAATTTAATTCCACAGCAAATCAATGTATACTGACACTTTTTGTTTATTTTACCAGCTACATTTCATTGTATGTTTTGGAAGTTATTATTTAATGCTTGCTGATTTCCAGAGTAAAGGATCAACAGAGGACCTATTTAGCTATGAATGACAAGTAAACACAAGAAATCCCTAAATAAACAGTTAACATGTTAACTTATGACAGCAAGTGAAGCTATATCTGTTCAAAAACAATCAAATGATCGGACTACCCCAGAAGAATACTAACATTGGAACAGTTTTGTGCTCATGTCAACTCATTCAGTTCTTTTACTTTCTCATTGAGGGCAAGGTCCTCTCATATTAAAAAAATGTTGCTTTACATATGTGATTATGTAGATGAAACACCAGGATATGTTATGTTATATACCATATACTCAAGGAGTATATTTGAATTAAGCGCATCTTAACCTTAAAAAAAGTGTGGAAAATGAAGCATTTTCAGAACTTTTCAGACTTTGTACAAACTCTGTGATTGAGACTCACCTGTGGCAGCGTTGTCTCCATGAAGGTGAGCACAGGCAGCACCAGGTCACTGGGCAGCAGAGCCAGGGCCTCCACGCTGCAGCTCAGAGCGGCTTTGAGAGTCTCAGACGTTCTGGAAATCTCTACGGACTCAGGAATCCCAATGGTCTTAATCAGGACACTCAGACAGATCCACTGGTCACGCATAAAACTGGCAGCGATGCGTCCCCAGTCCTGCAGCAGACAACCTTGCACTCCTACATCACTAAAAAAAAAATATTGTAACTTACCATGCCTGGCTGGTGTTTTATATTCATCATACATATTAAGGCTTACCGAGTACTCTACGCGGACTTTCACTGACCTTGAACCGTCTTCTGTCTGGGGTTTCAGCAGGCGTTCATTGAAATTCCCGAGTAAGGACTGATTTTGGCAGGAAGACGACACTGGATTGTAGAAGTAGTCATGCAGTGACTTCAGAACAGAAACGGTCTCTGATTGCATGTCAATCACTTCCTGCTCCACGAGAACACAAACTGTAGCCAGGGAAGCCATCGCAACCGCTTTCGCCACCTGGTTTGCAACAGAGTTGATCTGCAAAAAAAAAAACCTGTTTTAAATAACCAAGCACTCGAACTGATTTATGACATTCCTGTCTGCGCTGTGTACCTGCTGGCTTGGTTCTTGCAGGACCTTGAGGCTGAACTTGATGAGTTTAGGGAAATAGGTCTGCTGAATTGTACTGTGGTGCTGCAGTGTAGAACTGTACATGACCACCAGCTGCCTCAGGACACACAGATACAGCTCCGCCCGCTCCACATCAAACAGCTGTAAAGAGAACAGCACATGTACACGTCAGATCTAGTCCCTCTGGATCTCTATGCTAACTGAAGTGATGGTGACTTACCTCCTGAAGCTCCCCAAGCAGCCGCCTCAAGATGAAGTCCTCGATCTGATCCACAACTTTAAAAATGAGCTTCTTCATGGCACACATCACATTTTCCGCTGTGAAGAGCAAAGTGAGGAAAGCTGGATGTCAGACACTCCTGAGCCACTTTACATATGACCTATGACATGATATACCGCAAGAATACATTAAGTTTTACTTTTTTCTATACAACATTAAAAATTAAGTGTTTTCAAGGTTTTCCAGCACCCTGCAGGAACCCTGTTAATATTAGAAGGTACTCTACGATCCCGCTTCCACCAAAGCAAACCTAGCGCTAGTGCTAGGCTCGTGCTGGTGCTGCTTAAACAAATAAAATAAAATCAATGATAGGTGTTTCTGTTAGTCTAATTGGTCACGATAATCCCGCCCCCAGCCCATGACGTAAGTGGTTTGAGACCAGCAAAGAGTTGGTGCCGCTCTGGAACCAGTTTTCCTGGCCGAGAGCCGGTTCTTTGGCTGTCGAAATGTGAGGAAATCACCACATTGTAGGATATAATAAGGTTCAGGTTCACAAAGATAGTGTCACATTCTTTCTAATAGCACACTAAGTGAAAATAAGTTTGGAGGAGAGGCATAACTTTTCCTATGAATGCACCTATTCATCTAATGTACCTTCTGCATATGCATGAGGGTGGACTGGACAGTTCTAACAATGGATCAGGACTGCCAATACAAACCTTGCTCCCCTCCAGCCTGCTGACAGCTTGGTGTTCCTCCAAGCTGGAACAGTCGGAGCATGAGCTGCAGGCTCTTGTCACTCTTCCGCACAGGCAGGTACATATTGGTGCTGACTCTGCTCAAGGTGTCCAGCAGCGGAGAGTGTAACGACTCCAGAGTGTTACCGATCTCTGCTCCCGGTTGATTCCTCTCCATGTCCACACACAGCAGAATGGCCCTGGCCAACTTATCCGCCTCTCTGGAGTCAGGGATCCTCTCAGAGTGACCTGAGGAGCAGGGAAACTAACTTTAAACATCTTATTTCGTCTAAAGGCTGGATCATTATCCATGACAGCCTCACCTCAGACTTACCTGTGCTCGCTGGGACTCGGAGATAGGTGTGTATCTCGCTTTCAACATAGCCTCTTACGGTTTCTTTCTTTGTGGCAGTACAATCTCCATCCATGATCCTGGGCTTGAAACTGCCCTCATTGTCCAACAGCCAGGTACACAACTGCAGCAATGTCACAAATATTTAGGGTATCATTTAGTCCGTCATACAACTTTCCTAATGTCTCATTTTAACACATGTTGGGTTGAATGTTCCTTCAAATGTCTGAAATACCTGATTCCAAATCTGCGTCCCTCGACACAGCGACTCGTCCGCACGGAAATGCATCAGGAAACTAAAAACATCATCGAGGGTCACTGCATTCTGAAACAACATATTTCAATTATGCAGCTCACTAACTTTAAAGCTGTGTATGAAAACACAGGGGTTGGACAAAATAACAGAAACACCTTTATGATGCAGCACAACAGCACAAGTGTGAGTTCAGAGAGTAAACACTGATCCTCTTTTGACAAAGTTTCACTTTCCTTTTTTTGCCATTTGTTTTCATAATTTTTGATGATGTTTCCTTCTGTTTAACCATTTTAATTTTTACAGAAAAAAACCCCAATACATTTACAATGAAAAAAACTGGGGAAAGCAGTGCATAGTGTTTTATTGTCTCTGCTTTTAGCGCTTTAAGTGTAATGTTTTGATGAACTACAAATGATCTTTTATCTCTCTAACCTGTGCATCATTAGTGGCCTTCGCCCACAGACTACAGCTTTTAGCTGCATCTGATACAGTTTATGTATTGAGCTTTGTGCTTGTTAAATAAACAGTAATACACTTGTGTTTATTAATATCAACTGTTGACAACACAATTTATACTGTACCATTACATCAGCAGAGAAAAACTTTAATCACTTAAAACAATATTATACTAGGGACTTTTAATAGTCAAAGAAAAAAACCACAATGCCCTTTGAACAAAATACTATTTGCAATAGAGTTGTTATATTATATACAGGTGCAGCTCAATCAATTAGAATAATATAGAAAGTTTATTTATGTCAGTAATTCAATTTAAAAAGTGGAAATAACACATTATATAGATCCATTACACACAGAATGAAACATTTCATGTCTTAATTTATTTAATGTCTTCTAATTATAATGATTATGGCTGAAAATTAATGAAGACCTAAAATTCAGTGTCTCAAAAAATTTTAATATTATAAAAGACCAATTTCAAAAAATATGTTTAATATGGAAATGTTGGCCTCTGAAAAGTATGTCCATCTATATGCGCTCAATACTTGGTTGGGGCTATTTGGCTTGAACTACCGGAAATGGACTATTCCATCATATTCTAACGTAATGAGATGCACCTGTAGTAAGGTGTTCCTGTTATTTTGTGCACTGTTTGTGTCTTACCACTTCTATGAGACAGAGGGCGCTGTTCAGCAGGAAGCACTGAGCAGCACCTCTCAGCAGGACTTGATGAGTTATCATGGTGCAGCGCAACACCTCCCTGTAAAACACAGCAGATAAAATGAGCTTCTATATCAAGCATTAGAGGCAACGACACAGTCCTTATAAGTGTAACCACAATGAGGTACCTGAGAGCGGTGAGCCCGTCGGGCCCCAGCAGTGGACCTGGAGGGAGTTTGGACAGAGCCTGGGAGAGGAAGAAAAGGGGTGCTGCACACCAGTGCTTAGAGCACAGCTGCTGAATCATCTGCAGCAACATACGGCCTAAAAAATAAAACATAATTGTAAAGATGGAGAGGTATTTTAACTAGGAGAAGTTTTAGAGCTTTGACATATTTTCTCTGTGGCTTCTGTTTTTTTGTACCTCTATGCTCTGATGGTAGGCTGCTGAAGAAGGAGGTCATGAAGACTTGGAGTTTAGCCCCGAGCTCAGGACAATCTCCTATACTCTGCCCAACTGACCTACATGTGGACAGAAGGTGGGTTAATGAGGCTTGGTGTAGATTCACTTAATACGATTTCGGTTTTATTTGTTTGCTTTTGATTTTAAACCCTCACCTGTGAAAGAGCGAAGATTCGGACAGAACGTCCATAAAAGGGCCGACGATGAACTGAGGAGCAACACGACAGAAGACAAAGCTTTAACTTATGAATGTAAATTTCAAAGGATTTTAGTGGAATTTAATAAATAAGCCTTAATCCCACTTCGTAATTTATGCCTGAGTCTGTACCTGAGAAAAGGCCAAAGCAAAGGCTGGCTGCTGGAGGACCTGCAGTTCGAGCAGATGACACACTCCCTCTCTCATTAAGGATTTATTCTCACTGTGGAACATCCGCTGGTAAACACACAGCAGCCAAGAGGGGTGGAAGACGCCTTGATCTAAAGCTGCAACACAGACAGAGCAGTGACAGAGAGATCAGGCACAACCGTCAAGGCTGACACTTCTTCTAACATTTTTCTATTGAGTTGCTTTTGTATCTGTATTGTATTTTCAAGGAAATAATAAGTTTGCAATTTTAAAAAAAAAGCTGTTTTAAACATATGTACTTTTTACCCTTCGCTGATTTTACTCAACTCAACAGTTTATTGATTTACATTTACATTTAGTCATTTAGCAGAATAGCTGAATCTGACCTACAAAAACAATGCCAGAAATGAATGAAATAAAGTGGTCAATATAAAAAAAACATTTTCAAACAGTCTTTAAAAACATACAAAAGTAACTCCTTACCTTGATTATCCTTCACTGTAGTTTGGATCAATGTGTCTATTCTGTTTAGAACTGGTCGGACGACGTGAATCTGCAGAGGAAAAAAAGAGATTACAAAGCTGTTTCATGACACTCACCTCTGAACTGACAAAATGATGTTGTGGTTTCCTACCTGGTTTTCCTCCAGGGTCTCCATCACCAGCGCGTAATCCTCCCAGAACTCTCTCAGCAGTTTGCCCCTGTTAGAGGCCCATTTGAACAAGATGTCATCTGCAACAATTTCAGGAACAATAAGAAACACAACATGCAACTTCATTGAAGTTAAAGTTGTTAGAGTCAAATCTGAGTATTTACCCTCCTCTGGTGGAGAGACAGGACAGTCCACCCCCTCCTCCTCTGACCGGGCCACGCACATTTTCAGCAGGTACAGCGCCCTTTTACGTGACACGCTGTCTCTGTGAGTCAGTCCATCCTGAACCATCCTCCAGAACTGGAGGGACAGACGAGGGTCGGAGGAGGTAGAAGAGGGAAGGCTGTGAGGTTTCAGCAGGTGGTCTGACAGGGCGGTCAAACACAGCAGTGACCGCTCTGTGACCACAGGTGTGCGGGATGTGGAGTGCCAAGTGCACAGATCATCCAGGATCACCTGGAGGATGCTGGGTAACCTCGCAGTGCTGCAGCAGTTCAGAGTAGTTAAAAGAAGCCTGACTATGACTTTGGAGACCAGTGCATCAGGGAGTGTTTTGATACAGGGGAGGCTAGCTGACAGGGTGGTGAGTGTGAGCTGCTCATCTGCTGACAGAAACGGTATGAGAGCAGCCATGACTTCACTAGCAACCTCCACACTGAGTCGTCCCGGAGCGGACGCCTCCTCCTCTGACAGCTGGAGCGACTGCAGGACAGACAGAGCGACCCGCCCCGGCACAGCCTCGTCACACAGCGGGACACAGACACTCACAAGCCTGCAGGCAGCAGCGGTGCTCTCCCTGCACCGCATGTCCCCACCGGCTTCTGCTGATATTCTGGAGAGAAGAGGCAGACACTGAGTCCAAACCACCGAGTCGATTTTATCTTTAATAGATGTTCTTTTCGCAGCTGAAAACGTGTCCGAGTCGGCCAAAAGTGGCCCGAGTCCCTCAATGAAAGCTGTCAGCGCCTCCACTCGCTCCGTCCCCGGCCATGAGTCACTCGGCCAGGCCAGAGACTCAAACAACAGGTCGTAGTCAGGAGAGCTGGACAAGACCGCGTTAATTAAAACGGAATACATTGTGGAGAGGAGTTGCTACACTGTCAGGAACAAGAAAGCTAAAGATAACCGTTAACCGGCTCCTCGCGCCGCTTCCATGAAGAACACGTTTTTCCAATCGAAATGTAAACTTCCGCAAACGTAATGTCAAAACTCTCGCGAGAATTGGCACATGCCTGAGTTGGAAAGATGTCTCTAAATTTAATATTGACATCTTGTGCAATGATTTTTGCATTATTCTATCAACATGGTATATATTGATTAGTTACCTTCGGCAGACATTTTGAGGAAATGGCATATATCATACATCTGTTGATTATCACAGCCAAATTCTATATACCTACCTATAAGTGGAAATGTAAAAATTAAAGGTTCTTTTCAGTGTTTTGTACTAAAACTTTGAACAGTTTATAAACATAATTAAATATTGTACCAATAAAAAGGCCATAAAACTGACAACAAATTCGAGCAGAAGGTGGCGGTAATGCACCAAAAAGCTAGATGCCAACCGCTGGAGAAAAAGAAGAGGAAGAAGAAGGATAAAGAAGGAGAAGGAAAAGGGAATTTGTTTTGGTGCAACATTTGCACTTTAGGGTATTTTACACAGTCTATGGTTAGGAGGCGACCCCTGGCAATAAAATGGCAGTTTCCCAGCAAGACAAAACGCCACATAAAAGTATAAGAGATGTATGTCGTCTGTGTGATATTACTTTTACTGATAAAAGAGACAAACATAATTTGATAATCGGTGCCAGAGAAGTGAAACCTGCCTATACTTCAGCTCTGGAGGAGCTTACTGGACCCGTGAACGCCACAGATGATTTAATAGCTGTATGTGGGTCTTGCAGAAATTTATTGAACCGATATCACAGATGCTCTTGTGAAGTGAAACGTATAGGTGCACTGGTAAGGTCAATGTCACGAGCGCACTCCGCTGCCAGATGTGCAGAACCAACTCCGACTGACGATGATCCTGTCAGAAAGCGAATCAAGATCGAGCATGAAGATCTTGCCATTTCCCAGGTGTGTTCATGTGTTCATGATACTTATAAATGTGTAGATTTAATGTAGCCATCAGTTATACATTTCGTCACACTGTTAAAATAATCGCCTAACTAATTTTTTTCAAGTTTTGCAGGAAACACAAAAAACTTCACCAGGTGTTACATGACATTTATTGATCATTTTACTCAAAAAGGATGTAACAAAGGATGACTATTAGCATAGTAATAATAACACAGTGTGTAAATTATGTAACTTAAGAGAAATTGTTAGGCCCCTACCTCCACTGTCAGGCCCCTCCACTGTCAGGCCCGGAAGTGAGGACGTTTTTTGGGGCGTGGGGAGGACATTTTGGGAGGGTCATTTTCACCTGCCCTTTAAATTCGAGAAAGACCAGCGAGAGCGCATATGTGTAAGAAGCATGCCGACTTTCGTACTTTCGTAGTCATTATTACTTCTTCTACATAAGTATGGCCTCATTTACACTATCTGGTGCAAGTGGCCATTTTACCTGTAAGCAAAGACAAGACAAACAATAAGTTTGCAGGCTGTATACATTAATTTGAATTGAAGTTCATGTACTATAATTCAAACAAATGATATATTTTATGTGTTTTTTTAGATACATCTTTCAGTTTTCTCATTGGATGAAATACCTGCAGTCGAACGCTGCACAACATGCTGCAGTCAGTTCCACTGCCCCCTGTGTCCCAAACACCTCTTTAAACCGAGCAAACCAAGCAGAGTTCGGCAGCATTTGGAGGTCCACATCAAAAATGCCATTACATTTGAAGGTAATGCCATTGCATTTTAGATTATAGATACATACACACACACACACACACACACACACCGATTTGTGTGTGTGTTCATGAGACTTGTTTGTCATTGTCTAACAAACATTTTCTTGACTTGCTCTTAGATAAGAAGATCTGCCGCTGCAATTTGACTTGCAGGAATGGGGGACATTATCATTGTCCCATCTGTGACACAACTGTCATTAGAAGGACAGACATGGAAGCGCATGTAAAGTCTTGTGCCATACAACAAACATCCACCTCAGCTGCTGCCCAGTCCAATCCGAGTCAGGATTCATCCTTCCTCTCCCTGCAACCAAGTCCATCTGCATCACCATCTCCAGACCTTCTCGTGCAACAATCTATTCAAACATCTTCTATCATCCACTCCTCAGCAGACACACAATTGTCATCGTTATCTCCTTTGATTTCCTCTTTTGTTGAAACTGAAAAACTGAAAAAGGTTGACTGTCCCCTCTGTTCAGTAACTTGTCTTAAAAAAAACTTGGCCAAACATATGCAGAGGAAGCACCCCTAAAAATCACCTGCCTGACGTTGTGGGTATGGGGGAGGAGGAGCAGGCAGAGGCTGCTCTACAGTATGGGAGGCTGTGGAAAGAAGACTTGGACGAGAACGAAAGAGAAGCAACCCTGGAGCCATTCAAATTCACATTTCACAACCCTGATGACGTGGAGATATTGTGAAGAAATAATAGAGAAAATAAATTATTTGGCTTATTGTGAATGTCCCACTGAGTGAGTCTGTGTGTATGTGTGAGTAAAGGTATACAGAACATTTGATCATGTTGTGACTTGGTGGGGGGTTTTTTTGTGTGTTTTTGTTTTCTCGTTGATCACTTAATAATTTTACATGGCTTATACTGTAGATATCAAGAGTTAGGGTAGTATTTAGTGTTACTTAGGTGTTCCAGCAGCACGAGAACATAATTAGCATAGACATAGAACCAAACATGAAATTTATGGTGGTTAAGAATAAAAATACAGAATAATACAACAGAAAAACTAACTGAAACAAATGTAAAGAAAAAGAGCAGTGCAATAAAGTCAAAATTAAATCATAATGAAAAGGAGGTGAAGTACTCTGTATACTACACAATATAATGTACAGTATAGGCCTATGACATCTTATGAGATGTTGGCTTATGAATATGAGTAATAGCTTAAGAGCAAATGTGTGCACTGACAAATCAAAAGTTTACTATACAAATAAAAACAATATATACAATAGACCAGGGATTGATAGAATTTGTCATATTGTTTACAAATTAATTAATTTGTGAAGAAAACGATTCAACCGGAAGTGCATTCGCGATTTTATTTTGAAATGTATCCCTTGCATTTCCGGGCCTGAGAGTGGAGCCTGCGGCGGTAGGGACCTCACAGTGGAGGTCTGCAGTTTTATTTTGAAATGTATGCCGTGCACTTCCGGGCCTGACAGTGGAGGGGCCTGACAGTGGAGGTCTGCAGCCAGGACCTCTTGGCAATTTTTGAACATGCCTTTGTGACTTAAGCAAGATATGGTAACACTTTATTTTGAAGGTGTCTACATAAGAGTCACACAAGCCTGTCAGAAACATGACATGACAAGTAGCATGACCATTAATACTTCCACTTACTTCAAAGTGTCATTAATGTTCATGATACATCCCATGTCATGTTTATGACACGCTCATGTCACTCTTATGTAGACACCTTAAAGTAAAGTGTTACCAATATTAGTGTCAACAATAAAATACTGATAAACTAAACTGATAACTAAACAATCTCCCTCTAGCTCTTCTTTGCTGGGTTCTTATCTGATGCCTATGAATATGACAAATTGTCAAAGAAGTGATGATCTTAAAGGGGTAAAATCACATGATCTGATCAACTGAGGGTGTAGGTGATTTTACCATAGGTGGCCGGCGTCATCAGGAGATGATTTAGGCAAAAAAACAATTTTGACAAAAAATTATTTAGGAGATTATTTTAACAGTGTGACGATTTTCAACCTGTTACTAGTATGTATACATGCATGTAAACATACAAAACACACATTTTTATTTATATTTTTTTCCAATTAAAAATATTTTTCTTACCCTTTTACCTGGAGTTGCCCCCCTGGCATATTTGTAAGAATTTTTGCACTGTTTCTAATTGTCAGAATACATGGTCTGACATTGAACTGAAAAATAATAATGATAATTTAAAAAATAACTAAAATATAGAGGGTGACTTTCAAGTTATTTATGCCCCACTGACTGTGACTTAAGTGCTGCTTAATATTTCCTGTAACTTGTCATCTTACTTTCATGTTTGCTGTATCACCTGTTTTTTGAGTAATTTGTCATCATGTGTCCTTTATATTAACAAATGATAGCTGTCACTAACATGATTCTGCCTTTGCTAAAGTTCTTTTTTAATTCTAGGACACCGAAAACCAGAAAGCAATAAATTCACCTGCTGAGACAAGCAGTAGCAGGCTTCAGCCCAAATCCCAGCTCCACCCCCAGTCCCAGCATGCACCTCAGACGACTGTTCAGGCTTCCAATGAAGGAGAAATTAGGGGAAAACCTATCACTTTGTTTCCAGTAGTTTTGTCTGCATATTCAATTCAGGTTTGCAAATTTTTTTTCAAAATATGTAGAAAGAAAAAACATGGGAATTGGTATCAGTGGTCAAGTGTCTTTTTTCTTCTCTACTATAGTCTGGTGTGTGTAGTCTAAAGCCGGGGCCACAGCCACAGTTCCAGTCCCAGCATGCACTTCAGCTTAATGCCCTGCCGTCTGATGAGGGAGCAGTGAGGAAGAGATTTGTCTCCATAGCCCCAGCACTTCAGCAACATCCAGTTCAGGTATGTTAACTTCAGTTTTCAGGACAGGTTAACTTTAATTCTGTCATCACCTGCTCACCTTCATGTCAGTTGAAACGCCACTGAGGTTTGTGTTTCTTTGTAATAGTTAGTAAGTGAAGCTCTTTCTCAACCTTGTTTCTTTAGATTTCTGAAAAGTACATGAATAAGATAGCTCGCAATGACTAACTGCATTTCATGTAGACACAAACACACCAAGGCATGCATGTGGGGGAGCTATAGAGCATGCTGGCCACGTCCCGAGCCCAATTACTGCAGAACTTTGCAACTTTTGCCATTTCTGACAAGTGTGCCCATTTTCTCCAATGTAAAAAATCTCCACTCAAAAAAAGGTTCCTTGTACTTTCATGCTCAGGCCCTAATCAGACGAAACATCTATGGGCAGCGCTGGTATTTATTTTACAGTAGGCACTTTGTGTTGATAAGACCAGTCTTTACTTTGCCTTTTTAAAATGATCCCAATTTTTACCAACATGCAAACAGTGTACACACAAATTAACTCGCTAAAGTTCTTCTTTTTTTATTGTAGGCATCTGTTGAGACAAGCAGTAGCAGGCCACAGCCCCAATCCCAGCGTCACCCCCAGTCCCAGCATGCACCTCAGCCCACTGTTCTGGCTTCAAATGAAGGAGAGGTGGAGAGGAAACCTGTCACTATGGTTCCAGTAGTTTGGTCTGCACATTCAATTCAGGTAAGCAAACAGTTTCACAATATGGAGGGAAAAATGTCATAGAAATTAGGCCAATTCAAAATGTGTTCTTATTTCTTGTCTTTTCTGTTCTCTACTGTAGTCTGCTGTCTGTAGTCTGAAACCTGGGCCTCAGCCTCAGTCCCAGCTCCAGTCTAAACATCCACCTACACCAACTGCCCTGCAGTCTGATGATGGAGCAGTGAGGAAGAAACTTGTACCCATAGCCCCGGCACTGCAGCCACAGCCAGTTCAGGTTTGTTAACTTTACTTTAGGTTTACTTTAAAATGAACATTTTGTCATGACCTACGTTTGTTACTACAGCACCATTAGAGAAGCCATCATCATCGAGAGCTGTTTAGAAAAGAGCAGGCACCTTTAGAAAAAAGGCTTGGCAGGTGATTAGATGAGCCATCCATCAACATCTATGCCTGTGCTGTTTACACACCTAAGAACCTTCCCACAGGATGATGATTAGTCTGGACCACTGGTGGTTCACATTGAAATTGAAGTTGGTACAATAAAATTCATAAGCCAACTGAACATGTTGGAAAAATCAATTATAACCCGGTGAAGCATCTATGGGTAGCATAAGATAAGACCAGTCTTACTCTGCCTTTTTAGAATTATCCCTAATTGTACAATCCTCTGAAATGTTGTCATCATTTTTTGTATTCTCGTCAGGCTTCAACAATCCAGGAATGTGTGAGCAGGGTCAAGGTGCAGCCTCAGCCTCAGACACTTATAAGCGCCATAGCAGCTCCAGCTCTGTATTCACAACCACTGCAGGTTTGTATCATTTCATTCCCATCATATCAACTCATTAAATCATCAAATTTTCAAAGAATCAAATTTGTCCTTACAGCCTTTAGACTTAGCCCACACTTTGATGTTGACAGTCTAATGACATCATTTCAATTTACTCAGAATCCTAATAAAATAATTTCAACCTACTCAAAATCAACAGGATGGCAGCTGTACATTCACATGTGAACGTGGTGAAAGCACACCATCACTTTGCCTTGCACTGACTAAAGTAAAGTCTGGCACAAAAGCACCAGTGAGAAAACAATCAAAGGTTGGTTATTAAAATGCACTTAACTACCACTGAGCATCCAATATTGGACATGTCATGCTTACGGGAATAATCTTCAATCTTTAGTTAATATTGAGAAATAATATGGTGCCGAATCATTAACACATTTTAATCCCTTGTTTTGAAGATTGTCATTAGGACGGCACACTCCCTGAGAAGTCGCATTGTCCGTGGTCCCATGGAGAAGGCGCTCGAGAAAATAGTTCAAGGACGTCTCAACAGAATTCCGCATGCAATTATGTCTGTCCCTGGACTGTTTGATGCTGTGGTCCAGGAGGTGGCTAACGTTGTCAAAAAGGAGTGCAAGAAGCTAACAAGCCTGAAATTCACATCTATTCTCCGACAGACCAGCATCAAAGACCTAAAGGACTTTACATGGATGGATGTTGTTGAAGAGTGGAGGATAAACGCACCAACCTATCTTAAGTTTTTAGAGTCTGCAAGTTCTTGTTCCACGGAGGCCCCTACTAAAAGAATACGGCCTGCCCCCCACAGTAAGACCAATAAATACAAATTATCAATGGCTGGGGCCATTCTCCTAAACGCATGCTGTGAGTCAATGTCAGCACATATGTACAGGAATGCTATGTTTATGTGCTATTGTGGGACAAAAAGACGTTTTCAGTGGTTAAATCGATTGGGTGTCTGCATATCTGATGCTAGGGCTCTGGCAAAACTGAAAGAAATAGGACAGAGGAGAGCAACTTCCTCCAATGGGAAGAGAATATAGGTCAAGAGTACACAGCATCGGACCCTGACTCTGGAGTAGCAGAGATAGAGCTCACTCTGCTAGACACAGCTTCAGATGAATGCCAGGCAAGTCAAATTACAAAATGTTGACATGAAAATACGGCAGGTGCTGTTTAATAACCTCTGCTCAATGTGTTCACCACAGGATGACGTGGAAAACAAGAGTTCATGGTTGTGATGGTCATGGAGCTCGCAGAAACGTGCAGCACGCCCACCCAGGAGAAGTTATTAGGGAGTCCCAAGTGATAACACTCATGTAAATTTACCCATTATATGACTATCAATGGGTATATTTAAATTGAGCAATTGTTAATGTCATCGTTTACATCTGTGCTTTTCCTGCTTTGAAAAGGGTTTATCATCGTATAACGTGGATACAAGTGGCTAAAGGAATATAATAGAACAGTCTGTTACATTCAGAAAATAAAATTTTACTGTAGTGCAGCCTTTAAAACCAGAAAAAGACAACACAATATTACAATATCCAAAGTTTAAGCCAATATTTAGTCTCATATAGCAACAGTACAAACAAGTAAAAACAAAAAAAAAACAAACACCTGGCTTGATTTAGTGTCATTAAGAATTTATTTTCACTATTATAAAAAATTGCTTCAGATAAAAAAAAAAGAGAATTGTTCAGGTTTGTGAATTAACACTGACAACTCATGGCATTGAGAAAATGTTTTTTTTTTGTGTTAAATGACTTCTTTCCAAGTGAGTTCCTATTGGCTAAAGACATCAGGTTTTTGTGCATACCAATTATCATTGACCAAACAGTGAAAAAAGTCGACAGAAAGGCTCTTTGTTTGGGGGGTTACATAATACAAAAATACTGCAGATTCATTATACACTTGCTGGTTACAGAAATAGCGCTTTACCAAGAATACTTTTCTGTTGTAATTACGGCAGCGGCGGGAGAGAATGAGGGAAGCTTTGGATGAATGCATTTCCAGCTGTAAAGAGGTTTTCCACATCGGCAGCTACATTGCTGTGGTAGACTAATAGGAAAAGCATGACAGAGCACACCGTACAAAAATAGAGTATATTATAAAATACAATTAAAAAACCCCACAAAGGAATACGGGAGCACAAACATTAGCACCATGGCTTTTGGAGATCCTCCTAAATAAAACAAGGAAAAAGTTTACATTAGCAAATAGGCTAATGGAAGCAAGTCCCGTCTTATGAATGTCCAATACAGCACACGACTGCATGGCCTTAAAACGTCCATATCCATCATTAACCTATTCAGACATTTCAGAAACATTTAAACAGTGTGAACTTTATAAAAGACACTAAAATTGATTAGAAACGTTTTTGCTCAGAAGAGTAGAAATGTAATAAAATAGTGCAAGTAGTATATACACAATATACAACATTAATAAATATGCTCTGTTTACTGATTGAAATGTCGCTGAATTAGATCTCTGTTCTCTAATCCACAGCTTTTCTGAGAGAAATGCTCACAGGCTCACATCATTTTTAAAAGTCTCTGCAATTTGAAACGCACACATCCCACGTTGTCATCATCATCATCACCACATAAGGAAGAAAACACTGAGACATTCGTGTGTTCCAGCTAAGTCGCACTGTAAATGAAGGAAGAGAACAGGCCTATTTGTGCACATCAGGGCTTGACGTACTCAAAGTATGAACTCCAGGAACTGTTCATCACCTAACATGTCCAGGGAGAGGCAGTTGGTAGACCTGCGGCCATAGAAGGAAGGTTTGGCTTGGCAGTGCGAAAGGGGGTAATAACTGTCATCAACAGGGGTCTTTGTGTTTGTTGAAGCATCGGGAAGGCCAAAGGTATAGCTGTGGGAGGAATCAGGTGGCAGTGTCGTCCCCAGGGGTGCCGGAGGCGGGAACAGACGTACATCATCTAGACTGTGGCTGTGCCGATCCACGCAAACTTGTGATCTAGATGTCAGGGTCTAGAATAGAGGCAGGAGGTAAAGTTAAAAGATAACACACTGTAACCAAGAAATCCAAAGGAGGCCAAGGAAATGTGGACAGACGACTAACCTGTTTTAACATTTCCTTGCTGCGTAATGTCCCAAGATCTTCATCACTGTGGGAGGGGCACTCTTTGTTTTCTGTACAGACCAAAAGATAAAAATCAAATTGTTTTAATTTAAGGGATGAGAACAAATATTCTATATCCTGTGTGTCACAACCAAATCATTCCTACCTGGTAAGCGACTCGCTGAGGAGAGTTCTGAACAATCCACCGACACGCCTTCGAGAAGATCGGCCAACTGGAACATCTCATCAGGATCATCCACGAGAATCTCCTTTGGACTTCCAATACTGGTCTTTATTTCTGGAAAAAGAAAAGTTTTAGAAATGTTATTATGAAAAATCTGAAAACAATTTCTCTCATCTGCCGTTACATTTAAGATCACAATGAAACAAAAGAAATGACTGGATAACTTTGCCCATAGCGTGTACAGTAGCTCAAGGTGACTGAAAGAACAGATACTCAAAATGTAGGTTAATGACTTCCCCTTATCTTTACATAGCAATGTGTTTTGCATAGTGCATAGCCTGAGGAAGCACAGGGTGAAATGATCCCAACTGAGCTGAACTGATGTCTCAGGGATGCACAAATATTGCATGTGTAAGGGTAAAATTAAGTGATGAGAACAATAATAGTTAACTTCTCATATTCTCAAGAGATCACCAGTTAACCATTACTGCCAAAAGGGTGATGAACAAATGATGCTTCAATTTGCAATATGAAGAGAAATGGATAAAATATTCTGTACAGGTGTTTCAGTATAACAATCCCCTTACCTTCCTCTTGCCACCCCTCGTCTTCCATCCGAGCCTTACTTCCTGTGTCAAAGCCAGAGGTACAGGAGCTGCCGCGGCTCGCTGCTAGGCTGAAACACTTCTCTGCATGCCGCTGACCTTCCTCCTCCATGGAGGCCATCTCTGTGGAGATGCTGTGCTGGCGGGCGTCAGCTTCGATTCCAGAGCTGCTGGTGGAGTGTCGGGACAGACCGGGGCTGCTCTCACTGCCTTGGGGGTCCATGTCCAGGTCATCACTGATGTATGACTCTCTGTAACGCTTTTTATCTGAAATGAAGAAAAGAGAAAAAGGAGAAGAGAAAAGTCAGCTGTGCTTGTTAGATGTTGGAAAAAAAAAGAGGCAACCCTTTAAGGGTCTAAATGAATAAGCCTCTGTGCGAAGATTTAGACTTGCAACACAACTTAATAATAATTTTCATGCAATGAGCAAGAATCATGTTCTTATATGATGCATTTTATCGAGATTGCCATAGAGATCAATATAAACAGCCACTGTGCTACAAATGTAATAATATGGACAGTAAGAAAAGGGAAAAAAAAAAAAAAGCTTCTGCATTGCATCTAACGCTTAGTGGCTACAGAAGTAAAAGTACTGAGTACAAGTGGCACCCAGCCAAACTGTAATTATCACTGATACTAATCTTGTCCTGCTCTCCTCCCTCCCCTACCTTCACTCTCTTCCAGCTGGCGTAGGTGTTTGAGGGCAGGCTGGAGGCTGAGGTAGAGGCGGTGGCTGCTGCTCAGGTGCAGGAGGAGGTGGCGGGAGCGGAACGAGGACCCGGTGTAGTAAACCAGCTTCCTGGCTGATGGCAAACCATCTGGCTGGATCTCGAATTTCTTACCCTGAATGGGAAAACACATTATACAGTGTACATAGCTAATGCTCAATAAATAATTACAACAATTCCACTCAATCTTGACAGTGAATGAAAAGGAGCAGTGGGCTTACCAGGAAGGTGAGACGTCCCACGTTTGACCAGGGGAAGTCGTATAGCATCTGTCGTATGTTGTTCACCTCCTATGAATACAAAACACACTCTTAATTAAAAGAAATAGCTCAATATTTAAGCGGCACAAGATTTCTTTATGTGTAATCTAATGGGACATATTTTTAAATGTGCAATCAATAATCAATTCTCTTTTTGTTCACAGGAGATCTGGACTTGGCGACACAGCCAAGGGCTTCTCGAGATATCTCACGGTCTGTTAGCTCTTAATCAGCCAGGCCTGGAGCCCTAATCCCCCCCAGATGGCCCCTGATGGACAGATCAAACAACTGACGGGCATGGCAGACGGCTCCTATCTCCTGATGCACTGCCGCTGGTGGCAATCCCACACATTCTTCACACGTCTAGTCAGAGGTTTTATAGGGCTACACATACAAAGACGGAATCTTTGAGCAAACGCAGATTCACTCCGATGCACGCATGTGTTGACGCATATACTCTGCATCAATAACACACTCACACATGCACGTACCTGATAAACCTGCATTCCTCGCAGGGTCAGGCCGAGCAGGGCCGTTCCTCTCTCCGCCTTTTTGTCCTGCACAAATGAATGATGGGATGTCAGAGAAGCATGTGAGCAGTTCAGATAAGACAGCTATTGCACAGTTGAGCCCCTCACATACTTCACTGGGAAACACTGGGCTGCTGCTAACAACAAATTAAAAGTGATAGCACATTACGCAATGGATGGGCCAGCCTTCAAAATATCACTCGGTAGATGAGTGATCTTGGAATAGGGAGGACAATAAACTGGATGAGATGGGAGGTTACATAACTTCTCCATAGTCATTTGTCGAGCACAGCTCAAATGAAGCCAAACTAACTGTATTTGTGTTGGAATAGACATCTCTTCAGTCAGGAGAGAAGGAATACGCCTGGAAGGGTAATTGATAAAAATGTGATGACAACGAATTCCCCTACCCACCAGCCTGGGTGATTCATCAAATTTTATTCCAATTACGATTTTGGCTTCCAGCTTTTATGAAAACGAGATAATTAAAACAAATTAATTATTGTGTGGCGTTCCATTTCACAATCATGCTCTCATTTTTTCTTGTGTTATAAATCCAACGTAATCCTCGACTATGTGTCAGTAGGTTGTGGCAGTGCACTAAAACATGTTTGATCCAATTTATTTTGGTCTAATATATTTTCATTTCATATTTTTATATACTTAATACGTATTTAGTAGTTTGTTGTTGATGTTTTGATCTCATTTTTTTAAACATTTATTTTTGAAAAAATATTATTTTTAGGTTAATTATCTTATATATTTATTATATATTATAATGTTTAAGTTTAAGAAAATCCACTGTTAAAGTCAATTTGAGTTTTTATTTAGTTCAATTCCTGATTTTTAGAAAGTCAATCAATAATTGTGTTAATTAATCATGATCTGAATATTGACAAAAAATTGATTAATTAGGATTTTTGCCATAAACTGGCATTACTGTCACGTCAAATGTTTTTATTTCATACATGAACACACCCTGCAGTGTGGTGGGTGCTGCATAAACTCAACTGAAACCACTCAAAGTTATGATACTAAAAAATGAAATTGACTGATGACCTTTTGCAGTCTGTAATATGTGACAGGTACATCCTCCAGACGAGATGACTCCCTGATGAATAGCAGCACAGCGTCACGAGCAGACATGCCCCACAGCTCCTGGTGCACTTTGGGCCCATGGCAGAGGAGATACTTTACACCACGCTTAGCTACGATCTAAAAAAAGGAGACATGTTGGATAAGGGCTAAAGAGTGCAACATAACCTCAAAATCATCAAGTTAGACTCAATTTTTTTTTTTTTTTTAATAAAATGCTGCTTTCAAACAGGAGCACCTACCCATGGGGGAAAGTACTCCTTGGGTTCAAAATAAGGAGTGGCCTCCATATCCTCCCTGGGCAGCGGGTGGTCACCGAGGTCAGCCTGCAAGGCGTAACCTGCCAGCTGGAAGTACACCTCCTCCTGCTGACGACATTCAGAACGAAGCACCCGCTCTCTTAAGTCAGAGTAGTATAGATGCCGTGCCTTACGTTCACTGGTACCAAAAGAAGAAAAAAAAGAGGGGGCAGGGGGATGTCAGAAAGATGTCAGAAAGGAGGACAAAGATGGATCACAGAAAAAGAAGCTTGTCTAATAGTGAGGAAGATGCATATCAAGCATATATAGAAGGACGTACCAAATGAGTCTACCATTTTCTATGTAGTACTGCACTTTGAGGCAGAGCGGGAAAGGCAAGGGTCTCTTCGGTAATCCCTGTTGCAGAAAGAGACATGTTAGAGGAGGCCTGTATGCATCTTTTTGTCATGCTAAATGAAAAGTTGTGGCATGTAGGCCACTGAACTGTGCCTCCCAATTAACTGGCATGTACAATAGTTTGGAGAGTGGGTCACAGAAAAATGCTCCCAACTCATTTTATCCAAAATTGTTCTACCCTTCGCCACAGGCTTCCTTACCTTTCCCGAATCTTGCTTCCATTCCTTTGGAAAGTACTTAGTCAGTTTCTCCTCCATGTCTAGAAATATGTGTTCATTGTCTGGGATGGACAGAGACAATCAGGAAACAAGCAGACAGTTAGCAGGCACACAAAACAATAATGAAACCAAGCGTAAAATTTATCCAACAATGGGATTCATTAGGGCTAAAGAAAAAAAGCCCTTGTTCTTCCTTTTGTCAACGGGGCTACTAGGAAGCTATTGACAACAATGATAATGGTAGTCAATAGCACGGACCAAACACACAAACAAACAAGTGGCATGAGCTTTGTCAGTTTAACATTCCGTAAGTGTGTTAAGGGATTGGTAGATGCATTTATTTATTGCATGGTTTTCTCTTTGATATATTGCTCATTTTACATCCTGCAACCATCTGAAAATAACCAACAAAAATATTGTTTCATCAAAAACAAACATTATTATATTTTATTAGAAGGGCTAAAAAGCTGTTTGCAACCTGTGCTGAGAATTAAGCCGTGTATCACTCTCTTCCTGGTCCAATGAGTCATGACATGGGCATTTTCAATTGGATCCACCTTATCTCTTTTGTTCAAATTTGGTAGTCAAATTATGCTCGCCAAGCTGTTTCACAATGCGTTCCTTTAACCATCCATTTCTCTTTCGGCCTGCTCCTACTCTCCTGACTCATTCCACCTCCTTCACCTCTTATCCTTCATTGAAGTCTTTGAGTAAGAGTTGAGTAAGGCGGCCTGTGTCATGACAAGTCCCCCTACCCCTTTTCCCTCCACTCCCACCCTCCTCTTCCCATCATCAATCCGTCCCTCCCCTCAGTGAAGAGGAGGAATGCAAGGGTGCATTCCAGGCTTAATGAAGTTAATATTGCAGGAATCCTGGCCTAAGTGATCGCTGAACCAACACCACAAAAACAAAAGGCTGCTTGTTCAAGTGGTGAGCCACACAAGATTACCAAGGCATTTCAATGTATTTGTACAAAGAAAGAACAGAAACACTAGGAAAGACAAAGTTCAGAACTTTGCTCAGTGACTAAAGTGGATTACACCATTCAATTATGCAGACTGGGAGGGCTCAATGAAATGTTTTGGCTTTAGTGAAATGCAATAGTATTATGTAAACAAATGCCACTAAAAGAGTGGCATTGCACAGCCCTGCAGTAAGTAGTCAAAATCCAAACACAACACTCTTGTTTACAATCTGATTGACTGTGAAATGTGGTACAGGTACTGTATGTGCTAGGACTGACCAACAAACAGTCTAGTGACAATACTGCTGTGTACTCTAGTGTGAACAGTCCTTTCAGGTTCAGAGGCTGAGTGGTCAATGAGGAGTGAACTTACCTCTCACCACTGTGAGGCCAAAGAAGTGCAGCTCTTTGATTCCAAGAAGCTCTGCCACTCGATTATAAACATCCTGCCCTGTAGACTTTGGCTGGAACAGGTGAAAAGACAAAAAAAAGTCTGTATTCAATATCAAAAGCTATGTGGTGCAGCCAAAATACTGTAATGATAAATGAAAACATGGACTGTCTGATCTGTTAAGACCACTTGTTGACAGTCAAGAAGACAGCTAGACAGATATTAAAAACACTCACCCCAACAGTGATGTCCAGCTGGTCTTTGTTGGGGAGGAGAACACAAATGGTTCTCTCCTGCTTTATCGAGGTGGACATGATGTCTTGTGTATGTTGCTGATAAGTGCTTTCTCTATGTTTTACTCCCTTATTCTTCTCTTGCTTCACTCTTTATCTGTTCCAGGGCAGTTCATCCATACTGCATCTGGAAAGATAGATGACATCAGAATGTGATAAGCAAAGAAATGAAGAAACCTGATTCAAATACAGCTCAATGTGAATGATGAAGGGTTTGCTGTGTAGTGTGTAACCTTGTGTATAAATATTACATTAGCATGCTGTCAATCAGCCACAGCAAAGAAAAAAATGCCATATTCAGACATAAGTACAAGGTACCCCCCATTATCCCATATCCAAGATTATCTCAACATGGTGTGTCCCTTCTTAAACCAAGTTTTACCACCACAATAATAAAAAAATCAAAATTAATTAAATTCTTAGTTGGTCTACCCTAAAAACCATCTTGACTCAAATTATCAGCAAACTACCATAGTGTATAATTGAAAAACAGGGATATAATTGGGCAAATTCAATGAGCTTACCATGCTGTAATCCTAATAATAGTAATTAACTGGAAACAATCAATCAGATTATCCTTGTGCAGACCCTTCTTATTCCAACAGTAACCACATCAACACAAAATAATAAAAAGGAATTGTACTATAGCAGATTTGTTGCTTATTATACCAAAACAAATGCCCATGGGACAGTCTACTTGCCACCAAGGCTCATCTGAAGCTGTCTCACTATGCTGACCTGAAGCCCCTCCTGGTACGAGGCTCATCTGATTAACGTCTCAGAATCAATTAATCAGGTTAATTACTGCCGCGCGCCAACTCTGATCCCCTTAAATCCCGCTCTTGACGATAAACAGTACGAGAAAAGAAAAGAAAGAAAATTAAGAAATACAAGGGACAAAAAACAAATGGTCCGTAACTGAAGCAGCCGCCTCTAGTGCCAATCTCCAAGTAAAAAGTAGAAAGTAACCAGCATGGCAAGAGATTCTTCGACAAACAAAGCTGTTTCTTTGCATCATACTCGTGTCTTTTTACAGGTTACTCTTCATGAGTTTAGCATTCACAGGGGAAAAAAGAGGTTTACATATGTTTAAAAGAACTAACAACAGGCCTCACTGTGATGATAAATCATAATAAAAGGTGATGAAAAAGGTGTTGCCATTGTACAAAGCAAGTTGTGGGAATGACAAAAGTATGGCTTCTTGGCTCAGAGAGAAAACATTTGTAGTACCAAATATGATTTATAGACATGTTGAAACACAGCCTCACTCACATCTGTGTCAGTGCAAACAGACATAAAAGAACCTGAAATTCCAGTAGCTTGAACATCTGACTCGTTTCTGAGTCAAACTATATTGTACATTTACAATGACACTGTGGCAAATGGCAAAAAAACAGACCAGAGTATAATTTTCAAACTGACAATGTACAAATTAACTCTTGTGTCATTCTTTTTAATCATTATCTACTGGGGTGCTTCTTTGATATAATGTATGCCCATTATGAATTTCAACTCTCTATTCTGGCTGGTTAAAATAATGTGAACTATACTGCTAACAATATTCCAATACTGCTGCAATTACAGCGTAGTCTTCAATGACACAGATGTATTTGTATTCATGAGATACTAGAAAAAGAGTGTGCTGACATATGTGAGCAACAATGCTTAACATGTGTTAAGCAATGAGACTGAAAAATAGAGACAGATTTCTAAGGAGGAAAAATGCCTTGTTTAGGAATTTGGATCGGCTTGTTTTTTGTGCTTGTTTTTGTATTTCTGCTGCTAACTGTTTTATATTGTATATTTCAATAACTAAAAATATTGTTAGGAAACAAGTATAAGCCTCATTGCACACCTGAACTATACTTGCTATGTAATGTTTTGCCAATCAGAATTTTGTTTGATGATGTTAAACACCTTTCTCACACTTGACGGAAATGCATACATTTACTTATGAGCTCTACAATGAGTTTGAATGCACCCTGATATTCCTTTTTTAACTTGTCAAATAGAATTTTTATACAATATATAACATGTCATCAAGAATACAAAGAAAGCATAGGTTTACCTAAAATAATTACCATTAATGTTATCAAGGATGCCATAATACATCAAATATGCCTGAAATACAACAAATAAGTAATATGAATGAGATGAAGCTAAACCAACCTTAATCAGCCTTACATCCGGGGTATATTCAAGTATATTAAGTTTGAATAGTTTTCATGCATCCCACTTCCAAAACAAGTTTACCATCAGACCAAACAGTGCTGACTGACGTCTACAGACATCCCCCTTGTTGCTGACCTGGGTGAAACCTGGCATCACATGAGAGCAGCCATCTGTATGCCTTAATACCCCTCCAAGACTGTCATAATCCCTACTTCTGAGCAGACTGCTAGCTGTTGGAAAAACATCCCCTCTGCACTGTGCAAGCTCTCTGAAGTGCAAGGGATCCTCACAGCCCGCTAAAACCATAAAGGAATAAGATAAGAGGGGGGATCTGAATAAACAGGGGCACACTATTTGTACTCATCCCACTTGAAAACAATAGGGTGAGTCAGCTCTTCAGTTTTGGGGGGAGCAGCGCATTTCTTAGGTTTGACTCAGAGCCTGACAGACAGATTTATACCAGGGTTCCCCGGTTCATTTACATACAACACACCTTATCAGTTTCACGAACCTGCACTGGAGTACAGAAGACTGCATTTAAACTTCCATGTTATGACTGTTCATATAGTCTCCACATTATCAAACGCCTGCTACGTTATTTATATCGGGCGATAACATTGATAACCCAACCCTAAGCTTCGGTGTAGCCTTGTTAGTTACACATATTTCATTTGTGAGAGAGCTACCTCAAACCACTACCAAAGCAGTTTAAGCTTAAGTAACTGTGTTTTTAGTTATTAATTTAGATAATAACCGTGTTAAACATTTTCCCCAGGGAAAACTGTGTTTGGTTGGATGGGATGGCAACGTTAGAAACTAACGCAACAAGTGCATCACCAACTCCTGCTACTCATTAAGCTCGCTTTCAGGCAGTAAGTTACTTACCATTATGCTATACGAGGCGAAGGGGTTCAAATGTAGTCGTAGGTCCTCTCAATGCCTGTTCGGACACATAATCTTCTTTTTTTATCCGAATAAGATCATGACAGAAGTAGGGAGAGCGCTACTTTATCCCCCTCCCCATTGCGTGTTGCAACTTCTTCAACCACAGTCAAGCTCCAACGATTGGGCCATACCATTTTGCGTAGTTGTGGGGATGCCACGTTTTGATTGAATCCCTGTTTGAATTGTTCGTACTACTTTACGTTATATTCAAGAATTGGTTTCGTTCCTATGGTACGAATTTAACTTAAACTAAACATATCTCGCTAGAAATACGCATATGACAATATATATATATATTTTCAATATAACACTAAACTGACGTATCCCCCCATTTTTTGCATTGGCATGGCAATCTTGTGCTAATTAGAGAGGTCCAGGCACAGATTGTTGAGACGGGTTGGGGTTGCTGTTAACATGGAATAGTATCAGGGTTTCCCTTAAAATTGACAAATGCTTAAATAGTGTAACCTGGATTTGTCTGTATTTAGACCAATATATCAGTCCTAAATCGGAGATTTTTTTTCTCCGTTTCTAATATAACCAGCTTTTTGAACCACACCATATGATCAAAAAGCATGGTACTAGCAATAAGTTATGTTGGAAGAAAAAGGTATAGGATATATTTTTTATATTCATGTCAGAAGCCTAGTTTACTTCTGTGGTCTTACTATTTCATAAAAAAGACTTAAGGGAAGTCGTTCCTCTTCGACTAGTTTATGAAAATAAATCATCTATCATGTGCATATTGTAGGCTCCATCAACCTTTTTTATATCACTCAGTAGTCAATCAATAAAATGACTCCCAGTCAGTAGGGTGCAGAAGGGCATTCAAACTCCCTTTATGTGAGAGGGGTAAAATATACAGTACCTCAGTGGGAGGACAAGTTAAAACTTACATTAAACATTCCTGATATTCTACTACTTTTAATGTTGGAAACATCACTGATAATTATGGCACTTCAAGTTGAAATAGCATGAGCCCTAACATTTACACACTTATCCAGGTTCTAAGCAAAACACTCCACACAAATCCCACCAACATTAAAGTGATGACACTGCCATCTACAGGTCCCTCTGATTAATTGCAAAGAATCATTTGAAAAATAAAAGGAGATGAATGATCATTGAGAGAAATGGCACCACAGTAACAATACAAACTTTGAAGACAAACTGAAGAAAGTATAGGATTGTCATTTCGGTTACATGTGCTCAATCATATTGAACTCAAACCAAGAGCTGTACATCAATATAAATCAAAACTAGAGTGATTAAGATTTTTTAAACTCATTCCAACAATGGTGGGTAAAATGAGAGGACTCATTAAAATGCAGAAACACATTGAATCAGAAGTCAGCTAAGATTATATTAGTAGGTATAACAAAATCACTTCAGAATTGTTTTTCCTGTTCTCTCCTGTGCATCAAGCCCTCTGAGATCAGGAGTTACACATAAGAAAGAAAAAAGTCATATAACCAACTTCATAATATGCATATTTAATGGTAGAGTATGATGATATATAAACATTTTTCCAAAAAACGTTTTTTTAATTCCAAGCAATACTTTCCAGTTCAAACACATAATCACCAAATGATACCAACCAAATACTTTCAATAAAACTAGTTCATATGTCTGACATGTGCTTTTGCTGAATTGTGATCATTGCTTAAAACCCCTGTAATAAAATGTTATGTTGTAGGCAAAGCTTTTCCCCCAACACCAGTTTGGGTAAATGTTGTGCAGAATGCTGCAATGGCAAGGGACAGCATAAAGTATTAAGACCAAAGCCAATGCTGTGAAGTCTGAGCAACAATCCTATTTCAAATGCAATCATTGCCATTAAAAATGATGGAAATTGTTGATAAAAAAGTAACTTGTACAAATGACCATTTCAGTACAAAAGCTTGTAAAATGTAGTTGTGGTGCAAATCAATGCAGTGTCTCTTAAAATTGGTGGGAAACATTTGCAATGGTGAGGAGAGTATGTGCAGACGTGACTTGGGCCAGCTCACCAAAACAGCCATTTCATTTTTGTAGCAGCTACATTTCCAGTTCAGCATCTAATATTTAATTGAATAACTTGAAGAAACATAATTAAAAGTAAAAACATAACACATAAATAACACTGAAAATATAGCATGTATGATGGGGGAAATGATTTCCCAAACACAAAAAAAACAAAACAATATTTAAAAGATGGCAGTAGAAAAATAAAAATGTCCATATCCACTGTGATTCCAATATAAACAACATGAAATGAAAAAAAATGATTTTGCTCATTATCTTTGAAAAGTGACTATGTATTTAAAAACCAAGAGATAACCCAAATACCATAACCAGAATAAGGTTTAGATGCAGTGAGGTATTAGCTCCACATTCCTCTCATCCACCAATGTGTCTGATTCTGCCACAGTTCTACTGAAAGAACTTGAGGCCTGCAACAAGGAAGAACTTCTCCAGGAAGATCTCAGAATCTAGGACGGCAATGTGAGCGGCCCGGCCAATAAGGGAGTTGGCTGTGTTGGGCAGGGCATGAATGACATCATATCGCACTAGATTACAGTCTTTGTTCTGAAGTACTGGCAGCAGCAGGTTCTCAATCATCTCAGCATACACTGGACCTGGTATAAAAAAGTGAAACAGGTGAACAGGGAAGGTTTGGTTAAATGTGTAGAATTGTATGATACTATGATTTAGTTTGTAGACAAACCTAACTCACCTGTTTGTTTGTCCTTTAATGCAGTTTTGCACATTTCAATTCGGGCAGAATGATAGGGGACATAGCGATCCTGCAGTGACCCCACCAGCACCACATTCTTAAAAAACTGCAGACCTTCAGAAGCAGATCAATAGAGAAAAGTTATCTCTACATTCTCATATTCCACATATACAGCCTAAAATGTCTTTTGTTGGAAAAAAGCAAAGCTAACCAGATTTCTTGCTGAGCTTGTAGAGAAATGTTTGGCGAGGATCAGAGTTATCTCGGCACGTCAGCTGCAGGAGAGACCCTGACTTTTTCCACTTCTGCATAAACCAGAGGCCTTGGTACAAACAGTTAACAGTTATTTAACACGCTTCACAACAATCACAAAGTAGACAGAGAGAAATGCAACCATTGAAACTAGCGATTAGCTTTTAGAGAAATGTCTGAAAATGATAAGATGCTGCAACTTCCACCAGCTGCTAAATGTTTCAAAACTTACCTGTGTTGACTAGAGCAGAGCTGTTGTACAAAGTGCCCAGGTGAGGTCCAGAGAGGGACAGAAAGGTGTGCAGCCTGCTCAGGTAACATTTAAACCTTGGCCGAGTTAGCACTGAGCGAACAATGAGGTTCCCCAAAGAATGACCCACAAAGCTGCAAATAAAGAATACTTAGTGATCATAATCTAATTTAGCAACATTTACAGGCATGTCGTCACACTTTTAGCTTGTGACATAACATTTAAAACTTGGAAAAGGAAAAATGAAACTAGTTGCTCAGGTACCATGTATTTTGTCTTTTCTTTTTACAAATATACTGCATTTACACATAAAAACTAAAGTATAAAGCTGACTGCTGCATCACACAGCTACTTAATGAACCACTAACATATCTACTTTATTCAGTGATTTAGTTACATTTCAGAATAAATAAAGTTGGTTAAAAACCTGAAAAAAAATAAAATAAATTAAAACATTTAGGTAGAACAGAACATCTTACCTTATCTTTGACACTGTGAGGTTGTATATCTGAATGTATTGGACTATTTCATCCAGCAGCCGGTCTGTCATTGACTCAAAATCAGCAAATGTGTCATTCTGTGAATGAAAAGACCATTAAATGTAAAGAGGTGTGTTTAATTCAGTGTTTGAGAGGTAGCAATGCACCGATTTTATCATGCCAGAGTCATGTCTAACCAGTAGCTTCTCCTCCAAATCAACAGCTGCAGTAGCAGCATATGCTAACAAGTATTATCCAACACAACATTCAGCCAGCCCAATACTAATGCGATACAACAGATAAACATCGCCCTCGCATCTTATTTGCCGATAGTCGATTGCGGTCAACAAGGCGAACATCAGGCGATAATGATGTTCAACTGATGAAGCAATGCATCCCTGCTAAGAGATGTTAACACATTAATGCTGACATAAGATGACAGTAGTGTCTGTCTTATCCACTCACCTGGTTCCTCTCTGACATTAGGAAGTCTATACGAGCACCAGGCAGTCCAAGCTCCAGGTAAGTCTTCACCAGTCTCAGGTCTGCACTGTTTCCTGCAAGACAACAATGTGTTATTTTAATTAAAAATTTACAAAGAGACTCTAAAAAGGAACTAATTTACTCTAAAATATTCCTTCCTACCATCCAGACCGTGGACGCAGACTATGAGATGGATGCCTTCTTCACAGCTTTCGTCTTCCTCCAAGCTGAAGTAGGGCACAGTGGAAGCCAGCTCAGGTACTTCACTGTACAAGAAGCCAGGCAGCCTTAGCTGTTTCATTTCTTCCTTGGCCTTAATGAACCTGTAGAATTAAAAGAGTTGATGAATATTAATGTTTAATTTGTGAGAAAGGACTAATATCTGCATTAAGTATGACATTAAGTGGGATATGAGAAAAATTATGCAAGATGACTCACGCTTTCATCTGTGGTGTGGGCGCACATTCGTACCACCGCAGGCTCGAGGAAAAGGAGGTGGAGGGACAAGGAGGTCTTCCCAAGCTATACCCAACACTGCTGGAGGCTAGGCTGGAGCAGATGGGAGCTTTTGATAAATCCTTTGTTTCATGGGGGTAGCCGATACCAAGCTGTTCAAACAGAAGACATGTCTCTGAAGCTGCTGCGTCCCCTGCCCCACTTCGATCCTCATCGGCAACACCGTTCACAAAAGCGTAGCCATCGCCTTCCTCATAGTAACCGTTCTCGATCATCTCGTGCTCCGGCTCGTCCTCATCCTCCTCGACCTGCGGTTCTGCCTGGATTCCCAGTGTGATGGCAGATGTTTCTACAGGGCTGATCTCAGACACATCTGTGCTAGAGCATGAGCCGAAATAGTTCTCTACCATCCCACGTTTGACCATGTCAGTGCTACTGGTGGCAGAGTTACTGGATGGGCAGGCGGTATGAGGTTCACTACGGGATTCTTTCACGGCCCCAGAGCCAGCTGCTCCCTCTAGTCCAAGTTCAGAAATTAATTTGGGGTCAGTTTCTAAGTCAAAAGCAGGTTTTATAAGTTGGGAATCACCTGCAGCAGTGTCAGGGGTGCAGGCCATGTCAATGGCAGGTCTGTTAGTGATATCCCCAGAGAAGACTACACTCTGCTCCTGCACCAAAACACTGGATTTCCTGCCTCTGACTTCAGCTCCACTGGAGCCCCTGGAGGATCCTTCACCCTCATCATCTGAAGGCAAGGAGTTGATGGAAGTGAGAGAGGACTGGACTCCACTGACAGCACTGGTATTTTCTGGGTAAAGTATTTCTGCTGCTGCACTTGGTTTTTGCACCGAGCTCTGCTGAACTGGCCGTGGTGCAGTACTCAGGAGGAGCCTCTCAGGCTGTGGGACAGTAACACCTAACTCAGCAGCACCTTGTCCTACACAAGTCTGAATTCCTGGAACAAATTGCGTGGCAAAGGAGCTGGGCTCACTTTCAATGCCTGAATCTGAGAGGCGAGACGAGGCACTGGGGGCTCCTACATCTGGCATCCTGATACAATCACCCTTCACCTGTACTGAGACCAGACAGGATTGGCTACGCTGTGCTGCCTCTTTACCTGGCCTGTCAAACACAGAGTCCACCACGGACTGTTTTGATCCACAGAGGTCCGTCTGGGTGATCTCAGGAATATTACTGCTTACAGTTCCATCAGTCCGACATGGTAGTAGAACTGTTACTTTGTCTCCTTGGTGTGGGTCCTTGTTACTTGGTTTCACCTCAATTTGCTTCAGCCCAGCGGGCCACTGTGGCAGCTTTTGGCCACCGTGGTCAACTTGTTCATCTTTGTAAAGTGGTTGGTTGCATGTAGCATTAACCCCAGTACCTGCCTGAGGATTATTCTGTGTGTCCAAGTTTGTAGGTTTTTTGAAAAAACCTTTTTGACAAGCAGCAGTCGGTATACTGTCATCTGTAACAGAATCAACAGCACTTTTTGCACACTGTGCGGATGTGGCACCAAAGTCTGAATTTGCATTAGTCCTTAAATAACTACTTGAGTCCCTTTGCAAGGTATCTCGTTCCTCTTCTTGGTTAAGGGGAGCTTCCCCTTCCTTGTGCTTTGTGTCACCATATGGGGCTTTTAGGTTCTTATAGCCCACCAACACGACAGAGTCCTTGGAGCCCTGTCTAATCAGCTTCTTGGAGTTCTCAGTCTTTGAATTTTTCTTCAGTTTGACTGATTTGCCTTTGGACTTAGGTGGTAGATCATAGCTGTCTGGCCAGGTATTATCCATAGGGGGACACCGAGACTCCGGTATGGGGCTGGCGGCTGCACCGCACTCCTTGGAGTTGGGTTTGTCCATTTTGCTGGACACTGAGCCAGTCCTTGTATTGTGCATGCCCAGCCAGGGTCCATCGCGATCTTCAGAATCAAACCATGTTGAACATTGAAAAAAGCAACAGACAAAAACATTTAATTAGAAAAAAAGTGAATGCCCGCTGGCTGTACGTCATGTAGTGAAAATTAGGACCGAAGCTAACAGTTATTTTGTACGTACATTTCATCAGTACATAATGCCTAGTCTTTGCACAAAACAGAAACATTTCCATCCCAGTTTCTTTTAGTCCAAGGTGATGTCTTAAAATGCCATTTTTTGTCATTCCAAAACAATACATAAAAACAGAAAATCTCCATAATTGAGAGGTTGAAAACAGCATTTTGTGCCATTTTTGCTTGAAAAATTACTGTAACGATTGTTGCATTATCAAAATAGTTAGCTACAATTTTTTCCATCGACTCACAAGTTGTTGCAACTCTAGCGGCAATACTGTATTACTGACCTTCAGTGATAGAATCAAGGTATCTATCCTCAAAGATGACCGGCAGGGAGCTAACGTCACCATCTAGGTCGGCACATTCCACTGGAAGTGGAGGCAAAGACAGGAAGTAGCTGGAGCTTTTGATAGCATTAGTCATCTGCTGGTGACTGTGAGCACTGATGTAGAGGGGGATGGAGGAAATGAGAAAGTAGGAGAAGAAAAAAAAAGTGTCTTTCCATACTTGGGCTACAGAATGTCAGACAAGTAGGTGCTGGTACAGGCTTGATAGCAGCAACACTATATTTCACAACTAACATGAACATGCCACTGTAACTTACTGTAGTTCCTGATAGGCAAGTGCAGATTGTCTTGGATGTTCGAGACAGAAGAAAGCCTCAGCAAACCGCCTCACCTGTCATAACGCCATATAACAGAGTATGTTCAAGACACAGTGTTGTCCCGAGGTTTGACTGTAGTTTTGTATCATTTATCACAAAAAAAGGTGAAAGTAAATTAAGTTAACCAGTCAGATATTTCCATTAGTAGATTATTTAAGACGTTGGGACTCACTCTCAGTGTATGGTGCTCCATAGCTAGTAGGGCAGCAACATGCTCCTGCAGGGACACCACTTCTAGGAATTGTCCCCAGAGTGCCATGAGCAGAGAGCAGAGCTGGGCCAGGTTCATATTGACCAGTTCCGCCAGCTCGTCAGGGGACTCAGCTTTCTGCTAAAAGCATAGAGTGAGACACAAGTCACCCACCAGAGGGCTCAAGTGAACATGTCTCCACAACATTAGAAATAAAGACCAATGGTATGCAGTACTATGCAAGAGGAAGTTAAGGAATAGATTTGGTCATTTCTTGATTATCAGCTGCTTGACTTGTCACACACATTTTTTTCTTAACGGGGGGGGGATTATGGAACTCTTTAGCCTCAAAGAAACTAGAGTACTATGACAGTACAGTAAACTGTTTGGCAATAATAATTAAGCCTTTATGGTTTTTAATGTCACTTTTATTCACTGCTGACCAAACAATAATACAATTTCCAATTACCAAAACCTGCAAATAATAATCAGCTGCATATGAAGTCTGAAAAAAGCAAGGTAATCAAATTCTATTCCTGTGTCTGTCTAACCTCTTGTCACTGGATATCTAATATGATATACTATATTTAGAAACAAAGTGCTCTACACTGAAACATACAAGAGGCGCTTGACCTGCATAATGTACCACCATCAGCTACAGAAATTCCTATCATTCCACAGCTCTGCCCAACATTCTCTATCTACTCGTAATCTTAAGTGGGCTATCTGTCAGGACTCGAGGTGTTATCTCACCAACAAAATTATTAAGGGTTTCAGAGATTTTTTTTTTTAACTCTTAACCCACTCTGCCAACTGTGAAGCAACATCTGAACGCTTGCCAGTCTGCTTACAGGTGTTCCATTTCGGTCTTCCCCATAATGTGCTGACACACCTTGAGTCACCTGGCAGCTATAAAGGGTTCACACCAATGACTCCAGTTCAGCTTTCTTGTGCAATTTTGCATCTGCTGGTGATGAAAATACCTCAGCTTCAATTTTCACCAACATTACATCCATTAATGTAATAAAAACAACTATACAATGTAAACCTCTGCCATCAGAGGACTTTGAGCTCACTCACTCAATGACAATAAACACCTAAATCAGTCGAACTACTAATTCTATTCTAGACTCCAGTCATTAAGACACAGTGATCCAAGTTTTTTTTACCACTTTTCTAAATACTTTTTTTGGCCTTCTGTCATATTTCCAGTTATCTCCTCCTATCCCATAAACTCAACATCAGGCTTGTGCCAGGCTTGTTGCTTCCTATAAATGTTTTGCATGATTGCCTACTAAAGATCAGTATCAGAGACAGGTCTCACCTTGACTTGTTCACATAACTCTGCTAGACGGGCGTCTAAGTCAAGTTGTTCTGAGGAGGCAGAGAAAACAGCATTACAAAGATTCACGTTTATAATTTATCTATTTAATTATATAGAAGGGTTTGAGGAGCCTGTTATACAGGTTGAATAAGAAAGTGGTGTTAGACAACAGTGGAGTAAGAAAGTATTTTTTATATGACATGACCAGAGACTAGAAAACCATTATATTGTGACCAATGCCTACTTATAAAGATGGAAAAAAAGACGGAGTATATATATACAGTGATGGAAAAATGGCATGACAGCAGTTCAAGTACAATGTCTCTGGAAAGTGGGACATAGAGAGGTCATGGTGTTTTCTACAAGAAGGAAACTGGAGTGAGGAGGAAAAAAAGAGAGAAAGGCAGGCTGATTTTAGGTACTGTAAGGGTTGGGACATACCTATGTAGACGTGCCTTTGACTTCTGGGATAGGGTCTTCTGAGTACTCTCTCATATAGGACTTGCATGCTGGGCTTGGCTAGTAAGATTGCACATATAGGCATATTTAACCTTTTTTTATTATTTGGTCCTCTGATATGGGTTAATACCAGTCCACTTGTGTGAGTTAGGTTTTGTGAGCCATAGTTACAAGGATGAGTTGTGTTTGGGAGCTGTTACAATTTGGTTTCAGTCTACTGATAAATAGACTTATCTAATGAGTGCTACTGTGATTTAGTAGTATGAGGTAGTAGTTTAGAAGTATGACTTATGATTAGTTAACTAATTTGATTGCTAAACTAACCTTGGGGGTTGCTGGTTGTGATGTCTGTTTAAAGGGTAAAATATGTCAATGTGCAGGGATCAGGTGATATGGCATGAAAACTCAACAAACTTGCAATATAAGACAAACACTGATGCTGAAAAGACAAAACAATGAAAATCCATCCAAAGCAAAAAATTAATCAAAAAGGTACTGTCATCTATAATCTTGGGAATACTTGTTTCTTCTCAGTGCTTGTGAATTAATAAAATAATATTCAAGAGTGTGCAGAGACAAATTTGAATAAGTTTGGGATTTAGGATGTCATTGCTATAAATCCCACAGTTGATGTGAAGCCACAGTGCAGCATACCTAGTTCCATGCGATGGGAGGAGGGCAGGTCCTTGGTAATAGAGGTGAAGTAGTCAAAGAGGCCCTTGTAGGCTAGTAGGAGATTTGAGCAGAGGTTATGGTGCAGACCGAAGGCATGCTGCAGACAGGGGTCAGACACCAGGAATGTCCTGCCCTGAGGGACAAAAAGAAGAGGATATATATGATTTAATTCTGTAAACAATATTCATGCTGTTCTGAAAAGTCTAAGCAGTTGTAAACAGCCGGTTCGTAGCCAGTAAGTCAAACTCTCTTATCCATAGACTATGTATTAACTAGAGTAGATGGTGGTCAACACACAGAGTTTGGATAACCAGAAATGAGGACAAACATGGAATATATTACAGGGACAGATACAAAACCTATTTTAGACACCTAAAAAATAATATCAGTGTAGGTCATATTTAACTAGGTGTGTCACTGTGTTACCATGTGGTCAGACAGCCCCGTTTAAATTTACCCAGGGGGAGCTGAAGACGTTATATCCATCTATGACATCTTCATAGCAACCATGTTACCTATTGGAACAAAGGATTTGGTGATCTATCGCTGCCTCAATCACTTAGTTTGTTTGTGTTATTTTGTGACTTTGGTAATTCTGAACTAGCACTTCAAAAAACTAGTTTCAAATCTGTATTACTCAGGTATAGTAGTAATAACTTCAACCCTATACATCACAACAAATTAACCTGTCAGTTACTTCCAGGAATGTATTTTGTGTGCAATATCTTTATAGCAATGCCTTACAGTGACTTCTACATAGATCATAGTGTAGTGAAATGATGGTGGTCGATAGTGTTCGAATAGTATTCCCAAGCTGCCCATTAATGATGCATCACAAAATAATAAATGGCATTGCCTCTGTTCTCTCTGAAAGACTTCGGTACATTCACACTACTGCAGCTCAGCAGCAGCTTTAGCTGGCCACCTTTCTCTGTCAGGAGAGGCCAATTATCTCCCGGCCAAATGTGACAATGGTCTGATAGTTTCCTCTTCGTCTGCCCTATCTGTCAACAGCCTGACTCATCTTCTCATGCTTCAAATGCAATGAATGTGACACACCATTCTACCTGAGGAGAAAAACTGTCAAATCCAAATCCACAGCCATGTCTATGTAATAATCAAAAGCTGTACTACTGGCAGGCAGCCTTGCCTTAACAATACATGCATATTTTTAATCCTTTCCGCTTTATTTCACACTCATAAAAAGGAAAACAACCTGTGTTCTATAAAGAAAAAAACATGTAAAATGACACAACAGTGAAAAGATTAAATTCACCCTGAGAGGTAATAAGGATAAGTTTAATAAGGTCTGGATGCCTTTTCTGACTTATTTCGATAACCTGACTTAAACCATTGCCGTCTTTTTTTCTCCCCCATTTAATTTAATTTATTTTAGCAGTCCATTCAGCTGTTACTTTTTTCTTTTCTTTTTTCTGTCTTCCTTATTGCACTATTTTCTCTGTTGTATTTTCTTATCCCTTAGAGGATTTGGGACAATGGGGTGGGGTGGGGGGAAGGGGGGAGTTATTGTGTACACTTACAGAATCTGTAATTTGTTTTTGTTTAATATACAAATGCCAACAAAAAGATTTTTTTTTAAATGACACAACAGTGGTATCTGTCAGACTTTCATCAGTGCTCAGAGGTTTAGTAGCATCCACAAATTAAAAGAAGGACATTTCCAAAGACACTATCTTTTCTATAAAGAAGGTCCACTTACATCTGGTGATACTTGCTTCACATAACTGCTTCCGAACACCACATTCTCCAGAGGTGGGATGACTGAGTCTTTGCTCTGTGGTGGAGCGTTGCGGTTAAGCCATGTGGTTTTCACTGGTCGCGGCAAACTAGGTAAAAAAAAAAAAAAATAGAGAAATCAAACACAGCTAATCACCACAAGAATACTTCACATTGTCATTAGTAGAGTCATGAATTAAATTAAATTGCTATTTTGTTTACTTAAACTATAATGTTAAATTGTTGTTTGTAACAACATGATATATATATAATCATATAATATATCAGAGAGTTGCCATATTTGAGCATGACTGTATATCTGCATTCATTGAGTGTACAACATGCTTCCTTTTGTAAGGCAGCAGTCTAACCTGATAAGAGGCTGATGTAATGCCACTAGGGAGGCATGGATGGCTACAGAGATGACAGACAGGTGGAAGTAGTCAAACATGACATTGACGTGTTGGTGGATGCCTCGCTGAAGGCTAAAGTGCAAACGAAGTGTGCGGCCACTGATATTCTGTAGAGAGCTCGGATCATCAGGTCTGTAGAAATTAATTAAGGAAGATACAAGGGGGCATATTAGTGGCTCATTTGCATAAGAGATGTAAATATCAAATTCATTAAAGAGACTTAAGTACATGCAGATAAAATGTTGCAACACCTACGTATAATCGCCATCTGTGAAATATAAATCCAAGAAGAGCTGGAAATCCATGTCGTTGAGGGACTCTTCCACCTGAGAATATTTAAAACAGTTGAGAAAGTCAAAGTTAGAGCCAGAGTGTGAAAGCAGTTGCAAGAACAGTACACCACCATTCAAGGTGTTTCTTATTTGATGGTATTAACCCTAATACACCGGATACATTTTGAAGCCTTTGGTTGTTGTAATCCATTAGCCTTAGGACACATCAAATTTCAAAACACTCTGTACCCCGTTAGAACAGCTGAACGTCTGCGTTCCTAAAACACAGCTTTCTGTGGTGCGGCACAAACACAGAACCAGTTTTGATGAATATATTGATCCTGAAAGCTACACTACTTTGAGTTAATGAAAAAGAAAAATCAATTTGACTTCATTTCAGTGACATTTTGCAGATGCAATGTACTGCTTTTAATTGAAGATAGGCACCTTAACTTCCAAACAGAGTTCATTTGAGTGTTAAAAATCCCAATATTCAAACCACAAAAACTTCCACACCAACTCATTCATCCATTTGTTTTACACAAAATACTAAAGAATACAATTATAAATATTTTGCATTAAGGCCAAAGGGCAAAATATAAATCCTTTAGTAAAAGTACCACTTCTTTCTTAAACTTACCTTCTTCTCATCCAGCAGCATCATCACTTTGAAGAGGAGGACATCGTTGACTACAACCTCTTCATTCTTGTATAGGATTTGGAAAGTTTTGCTGCAGATGACATCTTCTTGGACTGAAGCAGGAAATGCCAGATCAGAGCCTAGACAAAAACCATAAGGATTAACAGTGTGTTTGTGGAAAAAAAAACAAGTGAATATTTACAACAAACCTGTCTACTTTAGAACACACGATACGTGACCAGACACAGAACCATTAGTATGTCAGGTTATCACACAATGCTGACAGTTCAAAAATGGACAGAAATGTAGATCGATTTTGAAAATATACATATGTAATGGAACTCTTATAACCCGTGCCAGGAGTTATCTGAAAAGGTATATCTTAATAGTTCTGCATTGAAGGTGAAAGTGTTGGAAGTGTGGTTTCCTTGTCTAGTCTAAAATATAAATGGAAAATAAAACATTTAAGCATTGGAATTACACACTCTCTTGACGATCCTCTTTATTTATTAAACAAAGAATTGAGTGCTTTGTGTGAAATGAGCAGTGCAGGTCTCTAAGCAAGGGGGTGAGGCATATGCACTAAGCCTTGGAGAAATACTGAGAACAAGGAGTGGCCTGTGAGATAAGCCAGTGCCCTGCCAGCTCCCTGCTAACAAAACAACAAGTAAACCAAATCTGTGCAAACAATAACAATTTTCTCTGAAAGAGGACTAATATCTGAGAGCTGAAATGTGTGTATCTACGTCTACATGAAGCATTCGTGTGACTTAGTTAGTGTCACCTGCATTTACATGGAAACAACTAGCGTTCTGGTAAGAAAAATAGCAGTGTCTTACTTTATGCATACTGAAAGTTGAGGAAATATTACTTCAATGCCTTTAATTGGATACTTGAGGGGAAGCTAAGGGTTGACCAACTGAATCCACAAAGGGTACTTGATGGAAGAAATATGATATTATACACATATTGAAAAATTAATTTACCTCCTGGGTGAAGCAGACTGGTCTCAACTTTGTGTGGGACCCGGGGTGGTACCTTCAGACCGGCACGAATCTGGTAGAACCTGAAAATGCAGACACATTTTGTGTTGGTTTGGTCTGGAGCATCATTAGAGGCTCGGTGAAAGGGAAACAAACTGCACAGGTTAGCCACAAGTGTCTCTTTGGGTAAAATGACACTACACCTTTTGTAAATAAATTATGAGCACTTTCTTTTGCAGTCACTCATGTAGTAAACCTGAGCTGTTAAAGCACTGATGAGCTGGGAGCAGGAGTTTGTCACAGCAAAGTGACGTATCAATACACTGCAGCTGGAAGGAAGAATTTCCATGTTAAAGACCACCACTGTTAGAGCTGTGCAGTTTGAACAATGCAAGTGATTTTTACGTTCTGTTTTTGTGAGACAACATGCTAGATCTTTGTGGGGGAAAAAAGGAGAATCACATACTGTACTTGTTGGGGGCCATTCTTCCTAATTGGCAGTTTGACAGGGAAGCATAAGACACCAAACTACACAGTGCCACAACCAGAATTGTATCATGGAGCAGAAAGTGACAGTTTTACTCATGTGGGAAATGTGGGTCATAGCTTGTGACTAAGTGACAGCAACATGGTTCATTTAGTGTAATACCCGATGCTATGGGGTGTGAGCGCAGCTTCATCAAAACAACAAATGTCTGTCTATTGAGTCTGACATGATTACTTGAAGCTGAAATTTAAAATATGCGAGTAAGAAAAGATAAGCTCCTCCACACCTGTGCCTGTGCAGTACACTTTAATGCAGCTCCTCTTTTACTGGTCACTTTTTGAAACAGAACCAACAATTATCTTCACAGAGAAAATAGAGGCGGTCAACTTTAATAAATATATAAAATATGACAATGAAGCACTGTTTAGCATATTTTATGCTGTAATAGCATTTTCTGAGCCCCGTCAAAGTCTGAACAAGATTGCCAATTGTCCCAGATTGGCTGGGACGATAACAGAATACATCCTGGTCCCCTTCTACCACAAGCTGCAAAGTTTGTCTAAGTCTGTTCAAAGATACCAACACAGCTGAGCTATGTTTAATTAGCAAGGTAAATTTGTCTGTAATATATGCCTGGAAAAGACATTTATTTGGTAGAGCATAATTAATTGCCACCTGCTGGAAACACACGGAAAAGGAGCAGAATATTAGGTCTGTAGAGACAGTACTCACCCTCTTTGGAACAGGTCCACATTGTAGAACTTGTGGAGCTCCACAGAGAACTCCACTGTGGCCTGGACTTCAGTCATCTTGGTCTCTACAGGCAGGGGTGCCTTACATCATCTGGGATACACCTGTAGGCCTATGGGTTAAAGTAATTAATTTAGTAATTTCAGCTCGCTGTAAAATACAAGACTATTGCTGTGCATTGGCATAATATGATACAGGGGTTATGACTCAATATATTGCCACATATTGCGATAATGTTAGCAAGATATTGTAATTTTGTTTTACTCAAATTTGAGGAAAACTGTTATAGCATGAAGAACACACTGACAGTAAAAGGAGTTAAGTTTTTTAATGCAGTCCTTTGCATTTATGACTCTATCCCTTATTATCATTGATGCATTTGCATTTATGACTACTCAAATGTCTGCCACAAATCATTGCAAGTACACTAATCATTTAAACATCAAGTGTTTATGAAAAACAATACAGTATCACAAAACACAATATTGGGATACTACCAGAATATAATTTAAAGATACTATGAGAATATGCAAGACTTGGGTGATGGTCAAATTTGATGGGGGATTGTTACTAGGGAATAAGATCTTCATTTGGCATAGGAGGCATCTTGCCCTCTGGACATAATTGGTTAACAGCCCCAACAATTATAGCATCAGAATGAGAGCGTTAGGAAAAAATTCTATGAATAAAATATCAAAAATAGGCCTGAAATACAATATCACCAATTGGCAGTGTTAGAAATAAACACAGAGATCCTTATCATTTAATGGAAACATTTTTAGCTTGAGATGTATTTAGACCTTATTAAAGAAAAGGTTGTGGAGTTGTTTTTGGCTGTAGTGGGAAGCAAAATAAAACTGGCAAAAACAATCATACAGACGGTCGCTAAATTAGTCATGTATGAAATGAATAAATCATCCACTGGGAGACAACAGGTCATTGTGTTCATGCCAGTGAAAACCAATATGAGACACAAACGGCCATCGTGAATTTGACCTGGTTGACACAGATGCAGAACAAATAGCACCAGGGTATGTTAATATCCAAATATGCACCCCCTCCTGCATGAAGTGATCTTTAAAAGCTGTCAGTTAAAAACCAAATTAAACTGGGCACAACACAGAGGACATATGAGGACACCAGGGAGTTAAATGAATAAATTGGCAGTCCCTGATGTATTTATGTTTAATTCCCTACACTAAGACATTACAATTGCCGCTTTATCATTGTTTTACTGAAATTGACACAAATTATTAGTTTCAAAGCCATTTAGCAACATAGTCACATGAGTCAAGCAACCAAGTACAATTCATACCAGGCTAAATTATTAATTAATATCAAATACCAATGACAGCTGCTTTTGTTGAGTCTACTAAGGAGAAAAAGTAGTTGTTACGCCTGCACAATAGACAGACAATCCTTCAGTTTTTCGAGGGCAAAAATCTGTATGTTTACACATAAAACTTTGCTTGGAAGTTGACAGATCTGTCATGCAATCAAGGTTAGGTGTTGAGTTTAGAGGTCAACTGGTTTATCAGGTTTAGTCCTAGGGCATTGTCTGAAGAATTAACGCTCCACTTAAGTAAAGGCTATTGATATGGATAGTATAAAAAAGGCTGAGGAAAGGCGTTGACTGTCTGGAATGCTAAAATGTGCTGCCAATAAACCGACTGACCTATAAATGTGAGTTGGCTGCAGCGTATGGCTGTTCACTGACCCGTTTGTTCATTTACTTACAGTTAATGCAAAACTGTTATTTGGAAAATCTGCAAACGAAACGACACATTTCCCTATTCAAACAAATTTAAATCAACCTAACCAGCACTACAGGCACTTCAAGTCAACAACTCACCTCGGAGAAAGAAAAATAAAACAGCAAGCTAGTCTTAAAACATATATTACAAGGCCTTGACATAAATCAGCTGCTGGTTTCCTCTTTTTAAAAGGGGGAACCTTTACGTCCCCAGCTAAAACCCCAAATTGTTACAGACCAGTTTAGAAACAGCTGTTAAAGTTATGACTTAGCTCCATGGTTTTGATGCTATTACTAGAGTGAGTGAGGTGGTAAAAGGTCCCTGGCTAGTGGACAAAATCTCGGCAAGGGTATCTTTTGGGTTACAGGTGGGAAGCTACCAAAACAACATTTTTCCAAGGGCCCACAAAAGGTCAGGAACCATCCGAAAAACATGACAAAACTGACTCAAACAGACCAACCAGAAAAACTCTCACTTGAACGACAGTTAGCTAACGGTTACAGTTAGCGTAACGTTAGCCACCCACCGAGCAGTTGTCACCGGGTCTAACATTAGCCGCAAAGCCAAGCTAACGCTACTCACCATTGCGTCGGCAAGCTAACATTAGCTAGCTAACCAACGTTAGCTCCAATTTGAGTCCTCCCGTCGTCCTTTTACTGTGAGTTGCTGACAGAAAACACAACTGTGCTGACTATTTCACTTCCTAGTCTGGCTAACGTTTTAAGAGAAACGCCTTAAAATGACACACAGAGTAGTCCAGCCATGTATCTCTCTGAACAGTGCCGTTTGCTAGCCATCGAGCTAACTGTGCTCAATCTGAAGAACTGACAGCAAGCGCTGCTCCAACTGCACGCTTACGAGCATTTAACTGCGCGTTACTGCCTTACTGCACATGCCAGGGGCGCAGTTGACGCGCATGCCAAATTGCTACCTGTGAATGGAACATTGGAGAGTTGGGTACATGCCTAATAATAATAATAATAATAATAATAATAATAATAATAATAATAGTATATCGCAATTACGTTTTAAAACATACAAAGTTGTGTCTTTTAACATTTCTGGTGGAGCTTTTTCAAAAATACTATTCTCGAAAAGTTAAACAATATGTTTCAATCCTTTGCATTTATATTGTGACACTATGTGTGTCACTTGTTATGAGTAGGTTAAACAAGCTGTTTAATAATGTTATTATCTTAGATTTTTGTTTTTTAGGTCCAATGGGTGGGCTGGCTGTGTCTTGTGCTTTGTGTTTCATTCCCTGCGTCAATGTTAGGCATAACATATTATGAGTTGGCTTAACGCAACCTGCCAATGCAAGTTTGTCCAGTAAGCTATTTGTCACTTTGAAACAAATAGCAGGATATGTGGAGGAAATGTGAGGGAGGGACATAAATATACAATCAGCAGTTTCAGTTCTTTAGTCATTACCCTGGCATTTCCAAATTCTTACTAACAAATTCCCATAAAATATAATGGAAGCTGGGTTTCCTGCTTAAAACCACAATGCATTTCCATGGATGCCATCGATACAATAGAAAATACAAGGACTCCCCCCTTATTTCAGGCTATTCCTGAAATGAGGTAAATTAATCTTTCTCTACCTCATGGTCTGACAGGACAAACACTTCTTGAATTGCTTCTTAGTCAGCGTCTCTTGATTTTCAGTTTGGACGGTTCCCTAAACAATGCTGTCCCCAATAGCTGTGAATAAGTGCAACCACAGAGATCACAGAGAATGTAGATACTAAAAGTGCTGGGCAAAAAAGCAGACACAGGGTAACACTATCTTTTTTTAACGTTAATGTACTTGGTATTACTTTCGATACACAAGCCTAAAAAATGATCTACAAATGGAGTAGAATACTGTGACTGTATGCTTGAAGAAACATAAACATTAAATCCAAGGTGGGTGCAGGACAGTGGAATGTAGAGTTGACACTGTGGAGACTCTGTTGACTCTCTCCCCCAAATAAATGACAACGGTAAAGCCTATAAGAGACCCCTCACTGTGACCTGATGGATTTCACTCCTGCTGAGGACAGAGCTATCCAGGGTCTTATTCTCTCCTGGGAGCCAATCTTTAGAAACATCCAGCAGCAGGTGTTTTTTTTTCCTATTTTCAGATCAAGAAAAATGGGTGGAGTCAAAAGGTAAATATTTAATACTACTACTAAGCACTAATAATAATGCAAAGAAGTGAATGTCCAACTCAAACTGCATGTTATTTTTTCTGGTTGCATTCCAGAAACATCCTTCTGTATTCACTGTGCTGCTGCTATGTGTTCCCACAATGTCTTTGCACAGGACTTCATGCTCAGAGTAAGTAGTCTTCTGCACTGCACGGTGCAACTGATGACATAACTGTGACAAAGGAAGGCAAAATAGTGATAACATTTCATAAAAAACACCTCAACACTAGAGTGACAAAATTACCAGTGCAGTGCAGTGCTGCAAAGGTGAGTCGTGTTCACTTGCATGACAATTATCAGAATGTCAACCCCTCTATATGTTAATCATCCACTGGGTTGTCTAAACGGCTGTCCTTCTTTGCTGGAGCAGTTTCTCTATGCTCAGCATGTGTTGTAGCATATGTTTCTCTTGACATTGAATAACTGCCGTTTTTCTTTAATGCAATGAGGTCTATGGGGCTATGTTAGCTTTTTCATGTTGCAGATGTCAAACTCTGCTTGTGCATATTGATATTTATAATATAACATCCTTATTACATGACTATATCGTATAATTTTCATGCAGTTACTTTATTGTGCCTTCCCTCTTTACACACTGCTGCTCTAATCTATATTTTATGACATGTATCCTGTATAGCAGCACTAACATTGCTGGGTCAGCGAGTCCAGCTGTGTGCCTGTCTATAGAATCATCTATGCACTCAATGGAAATAGCCGAAAACACTGATAGATACAATTCTGACAAGGCATCAAAGTGTAACATTACAATAATAGCAACCCTGAGTCATGTGAACAGTCTCAGATGTTTAAATGAAATTTGCAAATGGAGAAAGGACAATGTGAAGAATTTGATCAAACTTGATAAAGACCTTTAACTTCCTGTCTAGATGGGTGACAACAGGCAAATGTAGAGCTTAAGTGTTAAAGAGGAAACCACAAACAGCTAGAGATAGCCTAATATTTATTCAAGGCAGTGGTGCAGCTTTCCAAACACTGAGCTTTTATTCCCTCCTCTAACACACACACACACACACACACACACACACACACTCTCTCTCTCTCTCTCTCCGACTACTAACAGGCTGCTTTTGCTTTCCATCTTGCAGCTGTGAGATTTTCATCTCAAGTTGGTATTCACATGGAGCAGCAGTCCATGTGCCCTCAGATCAGCGTCGGGGAGGATCATTTCCCAGGTGGATTCACAAAAACTAACCACAGTCTGCTTTTTACTCTACATTTGCCCTGCCCTCACAAGAAAAGAAACGAACAACATATTATTACTTCTGTGTAAAGACATAATCTGTCTATCTATCTATCTATCTATCTATCTATCTATCTATCTATCTATCTATCTATCTATCTATCTATCTATCTATCTACAGAACATTTTATTGAATATACTTACACATTAATGATGATTTTAAATGCAGGACTATTATTTTTAACTGTGTTTTTTAATCACTGTATTCGTAAATTATCTTAACCCTCCTGTTATGTTGCCGGTCAAATTGACCCATTTCAAAGATCAATGTCATGTAAACCCATTGTATTATATATGTAGATCTTTCCAATGTACATAAAAAAAACCTTTTACATCAATTGATGACAACATGATCAGTGAGAGGTAAAGAACACAATTGCACTAAATATTGATTGCAATGGTCAATAATGGAGTTATTAATCAAATATAAACAATGTTTATTGGGATTTTTTTGTTTCTGACACTCATGGATAATTAAACATGCCTGGGGTTATTGCTGTTCCTGAAAAAAACCCCGAACATAACAGGAAGGTTAATACTTATTCCACCACTGTTTGAAGTTAAAAAAGATTATCTTAAAAATCTTCTTTTAAGCATAGGTTTTTAAACCTAACCTCCTCTAAGATGATTTGGCATTTACCCACTCTTCTGTCCCTGTACCCTCAGGGTTTTACATTATGTCCCAGTTCCACATTGCTGAGCTGGCAAGAAGGGGGACTGTCAATATGGTTCCAGGATCATCTCCCCAGCATGTTGCTTATCAAATAGGCCCCGCATTCAACTTCAGAATCAATACAAGGTAAGCTGCACGGCATTAAAACGCAGTTACATGGGTTATTACTGACACCTAGTGGTTGAAGTGATACAACACCATTAAAGTGATACAACACCATTCACCCTGTCCATGGTCCTGAACATCAGACACTGACCTTAGCTGCACCATCACATTCCTTCTGTAATACAACTGAAAAACATAACATCACACAAATATGGGATTTTAAATGATGGAATATATGATTTGACCACAGTGGATGATACAGTTCATGTTCAGCATACAGTAGAGTGTCACAGAGTCCTGATTGGAATATTGATATTTAATCAAAGATGTAAGCTGGGGTTCATAATCCTTTATGTTTCAGATCAGCTTATCCCCTCGGCCTGCCAGAGGACTTTGTATTTGTGGCCGTGCTGCGCATGAGTGGCAGCACCATCAATAAAAACTGGAATATTTGGCAAATGCAGGATGTGAACGGTAACGAGCAGCTGGCAGTCAGACTCAACGGGGAGTCTCAGTCTCTGGAGTTTACCTTCACAGCGCTGGACACTGGGAGACAGACTGTTGTTTTCACCTCCCTGGCTTTTCTTTTCAATGACCAGTGGCACAAAGTCACACTACATGTCAGCAGGCGATCTGTTACCCTTTTTGTGGACTGTGTCATGATAGGTTCGCAGAATACACCACCCCGACAAAAAGTCAGTCTGGATGGCTTCACGTTGATAGGAAAAGTCAAGGACAACCCTGTGGTGGCAATTCCGGTATGTCTATTGTAGCACTGGGTACAGCTTTGGCAACTAAGGCAGACACTACTTTATATTTCTTTCATTTAAGAAAAACAGAAGCCACTTTAAGAAGTACACCCCAGGGAGACCAGACACTGGTAGAAAGTAATCACGAAAAACATTAACTGAAAACATGCTTGGTAACACACACACACACACACACACACGCACGCACACACACACACACACACACACACACGCACACACGCACGCACGCACGCACACACACACACACACACACACATGCACACATACAATATTGTGCAAAAGATTTAGGCATGTGTGAAAAGGGCTGTAAAATAAGAATGCTTTCAAAAATTATCTGGTATTTGTGACCACCCTTTGCCGTCAAACCAGCATCAATTCTTCTGGGCATTTTTTCACACCTGCCTAACACTTTTGCAGAGAACCGTACTTTAAAATTTTTTTTAAAAAAAAGAGAAACATTTAGTCTTTCTTCTTGACTAAGTGTTTGTATTGTTCGTACATTCGAATATAATTAAGATTTAGACTACATGCAAAATGTAGTATGTGCTTATAATACGATGGATTGTATGAGTTTTTATCAGTGGTGGAAAAGTTTTCAGATCCCTTACTTCAGTAAAAGTGCTAATACCACACTGTGAAATTACTCCACTACAAGTAAAAGTCCTGCATTCAAAACTTACTTCAGTAAAAGTACAAAAGTATCAGCATCAAAATGTACTTAAAGTATCAAAAGTAAAAGTATTCATTATGCAGAATAGACCCAGATTGTTATATTCCATATATGTTACTGTATTATTATTATTATTATTATTATTATTATTGATGCATTTATGGAAGCAGCGTTCTAACTACTGTTGTGAGGTTTGATTAAAAAAAGTGTCGAATTACAATCATGTCTTTTTATGTTAAATATTGACCTGAAAAGTAACTAATGCTGTCAGCTAAATGTAGTGGAGTAGAAGTATAAAGTTACATAAAATGGAAATGTAAGTTGCATAAAAATGGAAATGCTCAAGTAAAGTACAGCACTTGAGTAAATTACTTACATTCCACCACTGGATTTTTAAAAATCAATCTGACAGATTATTCTGACTAAAATGTAACGACTTCATTACTAATCATAATTTATATATTTGTTATCTTCGTGCTACATTTGTGTTTTCACTAAACCTATTTTTCGATATAGGTGGCTTATTATTTTCCGCCACTGTTTGGTTTAGGAAACAAAACTATGTGGTTGGGGGGAACAGGAAGGTCGCATTTGTGTGTCCTTTCACAATAAAGCACATCCTCCCTTAAAAAGAGTATTTTATTAACGAGCAGTGCGAAGGATGACATAGCCGCATTTAAAAGCTGACAGGTGATTGCAGAATTATTTATAAATACACATAGCTACTCTAAGCAGAGGAGTTTCTTCTTACAGGTTGACATGCAAACGTTTGGGAATCCCTGTGTTTTCTCACCCTTCTGTTTGGTTTGTCTGTGACAATGTCCAGTAGTTGCAATCTGCTGTGCTATTCAGGCTTTACCGACAAATATGCGGAATTTGTTGCAGGTTCTGGTGAAGAATACGAGCTGTGTATAGGCTAAACCATCTCACAGTACCACATAATGCGGCTCAGGTGCAGGGTTTCCAAAGAATCAGGCGCATGTGCACAATTACGCACGAAAGCACATCCTAATGCGACTGAATGTTTGCGAGCGTTGACCACACTACAACTCTGATATAAGCGTTTAAAACACATAGTAATATTTTGATTATGAGTCTCACACTGTAACTAAATTATTGTGCAAACGTAAAAGCTTTTATATGCAACTTCCATGATTCCGTTATGATGATACTGTGCTAATATGTTTCTTTTCTTCATTAATTTATTAAGTTTGAACTCCAGTCAATGCTGATTCACTGCGATGTGACGAGAGCCCAGACAGAGAGTTGTTATGACCTCCCAGCCAGGACATCGGTAAGAAAAAAAAATCAAATAATATAATGCACAACAGTCTGGTGGACTTTAAGTATTGCTTTAGTTGGATGACGCTAAATTACAGCTAACATAGAGGGAGGATATAATAAAGCAGTATCGAACTTGTGTGCGTAAAAGCGCGGTTTTTTTTATCTTCTTGGCTCCACATGTCCCCATCCTCATAATATATGTTAGATGATTACAGTACAAAGTTAAATTTGTCACAGGTAATATATAGTTTGAATAAAATCACTAGCAGAGGTTAAATAACCCGCTGACCCTGCCTATTGGTGGTGTCTGCGCAGTGGCCCCTCCCCATAGTGTCCCCCTGCAAACCCTCCAATCCCTTCCTGTAAAACAAACCATTGTATGAATATACATGAGCCCCTCATTGCTATGGGACCTCGGACGGTCTAGATAGCTCAAGCGGATTCAGTTGGGTTGTTTTGTCGGGGGCTCCTTCAACCCAACAAATCCCAGAGAAAGGACTACAACTATTACCTTTCCTGCCCACGGGGAAATCATGGCTCGGGCCCCCAGCGTTAGAGGGCCACTTTTGTTCCTGCTTCTGCAGCTTGTCCTTATCTGCTCCTCTCAAGTAAGACTTATTATGTTTCTTTGTCTCTATTTGTCTCTTTAGATTGATGTGACAGAGTTGCAGGTGAGTGTTCTCCTGAAATAACAAGATATATTTTACTTAATATGTGGCGACATGCAGAGTTTGTTTTACCTTGTAAATATAATCTGTCAGGGGAAAAGTCAGGGATGGAACAATTGTCTGGAGTATCATCTTTTTAAAACTTAAAAACCTTTTTGCAAAGTGCTACATAATGCTGAGGAATTCTGCAGTCACAAATCAGCTTTATAGGCTGTAAGCTATTTCAGTGTATTACAGAGACAGTCTTAACTTCTTGTAACCTATAATAAGACATGCACCTGTTCTCATTTGTTCATATTGTCTGTGCAGCAGTTTGTCAGTATAGGATATGGCAAACATTAGAGCTGTTTTAGAAATGTTAAGCTGATACTTTCTGATTATATTATTATAGAGGACACAAGGAACTCCTGGCCCTCCTGGACCTGCAGGTGTCCCAGGAATTGATGGCATTGATGTAAGTGCTCTCAGTTCTGTAACATTGTCCAAATCAATACCAAATACTATGCAAATAGGTCACTATTTGCTCACCTTAACGCATTGAGTCTTTTTTGTTTCAGGGGGAAAGGGGAGCAGATGGCGAGGACGGACCTTCTGTAATTATGACATTTTTTTTCAAATAAAATGAAATGATGCTTTGTTTTTCATTGCGGGGCTTTTCACTGAACACTGTGTGTGGAACTTATGTTTTCAGGGACCTGATGGAGATGCAGGTAAAACTGGCTCTTCAGGATTACCTGGAATTCCTGGAAATGATGTGAGTATTATATAATTTTTACATTTGACATTTGCTGCATTATTGGCCACAATGAGGTCAACATAAAGTCCACTACCCTGCAAGGGGGTGGAACTACATAGTGTGATCCTCCCACCATATAGGTTATGTTCACACTTATTAGTCTCATAGAGTGGCCAATGGAATTTCAGATGTGGCAGGGGATGTTGTGTACAAAAATGTGAGGAATTTATTAAACAGGATGAACAAATCCTAATTTCCCTTGTAACAGGATAAACCAGGGCCGAGTGTAATTAACTTTGCTCCCTAGAGTTTAAAGGAGGGTTAGGAAAACACCCAAACATTATAATGGTGCTGGTGTTAGACTGACAAAAAGGTGGATTTAGTTCACCTTTAAGGCTTCAAAAGAAAGTGGCAGAATGTGTTGTCATAACTGCTATAAAATGTTATTTCATGGATTATGATCATTTGCCTGTGTGATACCACAGTATCTATCAGGGCCCTGAGAACAATAGCACCTTTGTTGACTGTTCACTGTTGGTATCTCCTGTCGAGAATCCTCAAAACAGTGTGGAATGATTTCTTTCAGTGTTCATTGTTTGAAATGAGCCAGAGGAATGTTGCTTTCTGCTTGGTTTGCAGTTGGAGAGTTTTGCCCTCTGCCCTGGTGCTGACTTTTTCTGTGTGTCTGTGAAGTTGAACGCGCTCTTGTGGACGTCATGGCGTTCTGCAAAAAAACAGAGCTTTGATTTTGCAGTGACTGATGAACATGATGTTGCACTATATATGGAAATGCTTTAGAGGAGGGGGTTATAGTCCAGTTAATCCCATTTATGAATATGTGGGACTCCTCCCACTCCTCCCACTGGAGTATGATATGATGATGTAATATGTGAGAATCAAATACTGAATTTATACATGTTGACAGAAGGGGGAAAAAGTATTGCTGCTGCATGATTTCCAAATATAAAATGAAAATAAAGGCACTGAAGTGCTCTAAGGTTTGCTATGATGTATTAGTTAAGCATGATGTCTTTCCTCTGCAGGGTTTAACCGGCCCTATTGGAGATCCAGGGCCTGACGGTCCCCCCGGACAGAAAGTGAGTGACTAATGAGCCTTTGCTTTCCTGCTTCGGAGACTGTCAGTGAAATGGTGCCAAGCTGCTGTCCAGTCTTTTGGCATGGCAGCAAGAGCTGCAGTGCATAAACCAATTCCTCATGACAAATGAGACTTAATCCTGCAAGTCCTGTGTGTAATCTCCGTGGGGAATGAAGCCCCAACATCGGTCCTCATTAGGCTAAACATTGCTGGGTCAAGTGTGCCCGGTGCAGTCATGTGATGAGCTGGAGGAATGTTAACTCAGACCGTCTGCAGGCTCACACAGCTCAATTCTACCTGCACACAGTGTTTCAGTGTTTATTTCTACACATATCTTTGTATCTAATGCTTTTATGTTCATTCTTAAGGGTGAACCTGGAAAATCTGGACCTCGTGGAGCAGCTGTGAGTGGTGTTTCCTCTCTAAACCAGTCAGTCCATGCATCAAACCAGCAATAACCATCTGGAAATTACATAATCAATAAACTGTCATAAACTGTCATTAATTTAATTGTTTAGTCTGTTTTGTCTTATGTACACCAAATTATATATATCACTCTGAGACTTACTGTGTGTGTCTCTCTTTAGGGTGTTGGGCCTGATGGACCCCCCGTAAGTCATTTATTTTTACTATACAATCAAAACCACAATTTTTATGAACTTTTGGTGGTCTTTGTCATTAATGTCATGATACTAAACACCTGAAATGTGACTTTGAACAGGGACCACCCGGGCCTGGAGGACTTCTGGGTGAAGTGGGAAAAGGTGGACCACCTGTAAGTAGAGACAGAGCAATGGACTGTAGGCTAGACGCATCATATACTACCAGCATTTTTCTTTTTTCAAACAAAAGAAGATAATACAGATCAAGTATAGTGGTGGTAGTATACAAATAGAACAACACTGAGCCAGGGATATATTATACTATACTCTAAATATACATGTTTAAGTGTCTTACTATGCATCACAGAAAGAGCACTTTGTGTTTGTCTTTTTAAACTTTCTGCATATAGTGATTGCCAAGGTAACAGTTATTATTCTAATTATTTTGAAGAACACCTCCGTATAAATGTATTCACAATTAGGTACTTATGAGGAAGCTTCCAAACCTTCTTCCAATAAATGTCATGTTTCCAATATGCCAGGACAAATGAGACACAGCATATATTTATAATAGGGCAAATTTGGCTGTTTCATTATTTGGGGAATGTAATTGGGGATGTCATTAGAAACAAATTTCTCTTCTGGGGAGTCAGCAAAAAGTGAAAGTCTACTGCATGTGCAGTAGGTGAAGCCACTTTTATTGGGTACATTATTAAAACCTGTCAACAGATCAGTATTTGATTCATATAAACAAAGTGTATCTGCACTGTGCAGCACTACCTGCTGTATGTGAACCCTCACAAATCTATGATAACACACATTCATGCACACACAAAGGACACATAATTAACACACGTGCACATACATATATAATCTATAAAGATATATAATCAGCCAAAAGGTACTGTATCTTACTAACTTGATGTTTAAATATTTCTATATAGCCTTGTTTCCCCCACATTCTTAGATATTTTATAAATAATTTTTAGCCAGGTAATTAACACAAAATATATGAAATATTCAGCATTTATAGATAAACTTTGTCCTTTGGCTATGCATGTCGACATCAGTTTACATTAGCTTTCAAAGCAGGGAATTTGGATACAAAGTCTAGGTTTATATGCTAAAGAAGCACATTTTCAGAAAATAGAAGATGTATTTTGGCCATACAGTTCTTCTGTTATATATTCTGTTGATCTCTAACTCCTGCCTGTAGGTTTTGGCAAGGAGGTAGGTTTTGAGGTTTTGTCGAAAGGGTGTTATAAACTTTAGGCTAACTGCTTTGACAATCCTAAAGTACTACTTGCTGAGTGTATAATTTACAGAAAAACCAAGAAAAGCTTTCCCTATGCCGGGACTCCTACCGACACAATAGACAACCCAGTGCATTTATTCTCTTTATGTAGTTTTTGACACATTTTATGTCTCTCCACAGGGGCCTATGGGTGTGAGGGGGCCACAGGGACCTCGTGGACCAACAGGACCCAGAGTAAGTGTCACAGATTCGCAAATAATTACATTTGACTTTTGATTTCACAAGGGAAGATAACATGGAATTAATTTGGCCTTGTTAGTGATGCCACTGCACACTGGCCTTGCTCTAGTGATTTACAAGCTCCTTTGATCCATTATGATGTTGATAAATTACATTGGAAAGGCGTTAACATGTATTTTTTCTTAATTTCAGGGTGCAGCTGGAATGCAAGGCAGTGCTGACCTGGTAAAGCTTTGAGATTATTCAAGAAATTGCATTTTTTTAAAAATCTCCAGAATATTTTCTTAATTCTATGTTGTTTATTTTGTTGTTCTTTAGTGTCCAAACTCTTGTCCACCTGGAACCCCTGGACATCCTGGCCTTCCAGGAATGAAGGTGAGTAGCATAGTTGAAGCATTTTTTATCACATTAAAATAAAAAATAAAGTACCCCATAATATAGCATGTATAATTGCTACTTCTTTTCCTTCTCCATTTCTTTCAAGGGCCACAAAGGTGTAAAAGGTGAAGCAGGAGAACCTGGGAAACAAGGGCACAAGGTAAAATATGCTCAGCTTAGGCAAAAAATCTTGTTTGTAAACCAAAGCCAGGGATTTATAGTCATATGAAATGTTTAAAACATCAACAAAGTGAATTTATACTCACATAAAACTGAATAAATAGATACAAAAAATATGAGTTTCTCCCCACAACTGTCACAACGTTTCACATCAGAAAAAAATATGCATGACTTAAATGTGAAAAAGGGATTCCTGGCACCTTTGAGACAAGTATTATTTGTGCTGTGTGATACAAGTGATACATGCCTGTGTGTAATGCCTCTGACTCCTTGTAATGCACGGTGGATGATTTATTTGAACTGATGTTCAGGCACAACTAGCCTCTCCCTGTAATGTGTCTATGCACTATATAAATGGAAATGAGTCTGGGCCTATCTCCCTTTATCACCCCATGCCAGAATATGATTAACTGTCAGTCTGTGCTCCGTTCCCAAGTATGATTTTCCCCCTTTTCTGAAGTTTCATATGACGGGCCTTCTGCCTGTTTTCCACTCACAAATTCACAAATATAAAGATGTTTACAACCGAATAACCAGATGTTGTGCAGGTGCTGAAAGTGTGTAATGCCATGATATTGAGGAAATATGAATCTAAAAGAATGCATCATGGCAAAAGGAGACCCTGTGACACGTTTACATACAAAAACATGCACTAAAGTAAAGTTTTCAGATACTCACATTTTCTGCTACTGTGTGCTTTATTCCACTTCATTTCAAATATTGTACTTTTTACTTTGACACCATTAGTTACTTGGGAGATTCGTATTAATAAAACAAAACATAACCATTAAATACATTTAGTTGTAATATTATAATTTATGATAAAACTTTCTTAATCAAGGTAATAAATAACACCAATCTGCATAATGAGATCTTATGATTTTGGTTCCTTTAAGTACTTTTGTATTTTTTCTTAACATAGAATTTGAATGCACAAATTGTACAGCGGTAATGCTACTTTTATTTAGGTACAAGATCTGAGAACTTTAAAATGTTCCAGTAATTCAATATTTTCTATCAGACTGTCATCGCAGATCAATCTAAGACAATAAAACGGGAGGACTTTTTTTTTTTTGACCACCAGATTTTTTTTGTCATCAGACAATTAAGCAGAATGTAAAACAGATGCCGACCCATTTCATTGCATTAATTTCTGTTTCTTGTGTAATATTTGATAATCGGCTATGTCTTGTTTACATGCCTTATTACCCAAGTCTAATGCACATAATTAAAAGAAGAAATTAGAGTTATAATGACAGAAAATGTGCCCAGCCTCAAACTCAAACCCCTATCTATCTTAATGGATATGCCTCTTCAGGTCTACCACCGAGTCAGCATATCAATTATTTGTAATTTGCAAAGCAGGACAATGGTAATTTGGAGCTTATTCATCTGCTTTTGCCCTTCTTGCAATCCATTAAAGAGTGGGTCTTAAACACATTTGAGAAAGGCTGCCTCATTTTCTAATTAACACCCAGTTGATGGGAGCAGCCTCGCTTTTCGTTTTTCACTCCTATAATGAACTTAAACTTGATGCTCTGTGATTCATCTGATTGACTTTATGCTGCTTTTTGGCTGATGATCTTTCTCTTTTGTTCACTCAGGGTGAGGAGGGAGACCAGGGGAGTCTAGGGGAGGTCGGATCCCAAGGACCAACGGTCAGATATCACGTTTATTATATGATATTACAGTCTTAAAGTTACAGTTTGCTCTTTACTGTGTACACTTTTTCTGTTCACTGACACACCTGTTGGATGTGTTTGTAACATCAGGGTCCTCAGGGAATTCGTGGAGCTATGGGCATGATGGGCTCCAAGGGAGAGATGGTAAGTGGTTATATACGCTAGATTATTGCTGAATTATTTGCAAATTCGGGCTCAATTTAATTAACAGATGTCTACTGAAATGGTTATTATCTGAACAGATTATAATACTAATGTTGCTCTCTGGCAGGGAGCTCGAGGTCTTGATGGAGATCCAGGTCCCCAGGGTGTTGCAGGGGCAACTGTAAGTTTGTCCCACAATACAAATACTTTTGTTTTGGCAGCTAATATGAAACATATGAGTAGTGAATGATTCAATGCATTATTTCAGGGTGATCAAGGCCAGAGAGGCGTGATGGGCGAGCCTGGGCCTAAAGGGGAAACAGTAAGTAGAAGCATTAATAATTTTTTTTTACCTAAATAAATAAATGCTGATTCACTGGATATTGTTTTGACGGATGAAACAAAATGGACTAAATGTATTGTTGCTTTCAGGGTGTTCTGGGGCCGAGAGGAATCACAGGTCTTCCAGGTCCTAAGGGAGATGCTGTGAGTGACTCATCAACGTGGCAAATTAAATTTTTCGGATGCATTGTCTGCAAGTAGTTTATTCATTTATTTTTTGTTTGTTTTTTATCACCAGGGCTTACCAGGTGTGGACGGTCGTGAGGGCATTCCCGGGATGCCCGGAGCAAAGGTAGAGCATCATTTATCCTACAATTTATAAAAGAAAGGGATAATAATAACTATATAAGATCTAATTATAATTTTATTGTGAAAAATAACTCATAATGCAGGCTGCTGGGAAGGGTTTGGGAGGCTGTGATTGTACTTTATTGCTGTGATTGTACTTTATTGCTTATTTTGTTCTAATATGCATTCTTCTGCATATACTGCAGTCTGTATTACTCTTCATGCCACTATTTAAATATGCATGTACTTCTGTAATGTATATATGCAACTACCTTAGTGACTAAATGTGCTAATCCATTGTCAACACAATATTTTAGTTGCTTTTTTTGTCTTTATGTCTCTTCCATGATAAATGAACTCAGAATGTAAATGAAACTAGTATGTTTTAATGTTATCATTTCTAATATTAAAGTCTTGGTTCATTTAGGAGAAAGTATGAGCTTCACTGTCTGTTTCCCTGCAGGGAGGCGTTGGGAAGGCAGGCGTTCCTGGAGAGGTTGGACTTCAGGGTCTTCCTGTGAGTATGACCTTTGACCCCAGACTGACTGACTCTGATTAGATGCACCTGAGTAAACTCCCCAGGAGCAGTTTAAAGCACCATAGCTGTTGCATTCTACAGTAACAAGCATCAGTCAGAACATTTTTCATATTTTTTTCACATATTTTATAAAACAATATAAAGTTTCATTTTATACAAATACTATTAAATCCTCCCTCTGTGATATTATTCACTTACAGCAGGCTGATGTGAGACAGTAATCACTTTCTTCCTGCGGCAGAAAAGTGAGAGCAAAGTTTTTCCAGCCCGCGTATCTGTGATTAGTCTAATGAAAGGCACTAATGAGAATCAGTTGGCAAATATGAACAGCCTGCGTGTGGCAGTATTACCAAAGGTATTATAGGCGTAAAAGTCATCACCTGATTTAAATAATCAGATCCAGTTTCTCACCTTAAGCTTATTTGGTTAGAAAGCTCAAATCAAAGACATTTTTATCCACTAAGCCCTCTCTATGCTTCACTGTTTCTTACAGGCATATTTTCTTTTTTTACTGACAGAAATATTTCTCAGTTGTTGAAAGAAACCTTGTTATTTCTGCAGCTCATCAATATATGTTCTCTGCTGTTTTAGGGTTTGCCTGGTGTACCTGGACCAAAAGGCTTGAGTGGCCCTAAGGTTTGCTCAGTCAATTATATAATATTCTTATTAGTTGTCTCTTGCATTCATTTTTTAAAAAATGTTTGTCTTTGCTTGTTTCTTCACAGGGAGACTCTGGCCAACCAGGCCTTCCCGGGACAATGGGACCTGCTGGCAAAGCAGTAAGTCAGAGAAGCACATGTTGAAACACGGTGATGGTTTCTGTCTCTTCTGTAGTGTCACTGTGTCATTTTCCTGTCACACCTCAGGGTGAGCGCGGAGAGCAGGGAGAGGTGGGACCTGTTGGACCTATTGGTGAACCTGTGAGTATTTTTTTCCTCTTTGAATTTCTTTTCTTTTTCTTTTATTTCAATTTCCATTTTTACCTTTCTGACCATTTCCTCTTCTTCCTCGCAGGGAGCTGTAGGAGAGCAAGGCCCTACAGGTCCATCTGGCAAGCCAGGTGCCAGGGTAAGTTATAGACATACAATTTTTTAGAGCACAATTAGATTAATGCTACATTTTAACAAGGGCTGAATCAAATGTCATTTACTTTTTTAAATATTCAAATCTTGAATTTTGGTTTTTGAGTGAAGCCTCAAATGTCTGACATAATGTTTTATGACATCATCACCCTTAACCTAAATTCTTGAACAAAATCCTCAATTTGAATAAAGTGATTCATTGGATTAAATCATTATATTAACTTTCTTTAATGAATACATCAGTTTTGTCAACATACTGTACATTTTGATTTTGTAGCAAGCAAAGAAGTAATTTACTATAATAATGTTAGAGCAGATATAGATTTGTTTTGTTATTGTGGTTATATAAATGTAATTTATGGTGCTGTTGAATTGCTGCTAGACAGCCCCATTAATACAGGTATGTGCCTCCCTTTGTATGCAGAAAGCAGGAACAGAAAACAATTTATTGACTGCAGTGAAAATATTTTTAAAGGCTCAATAGCAACAGATACAGACCGAGCCATTTTGATAGATAAAAAACATGTTATGAACTGGAAATGATTACATCTTTTTTTTCCAATACATTTTGACTTTTAGACTTAACACTTATTGGAAGTGCCTGGATCACACAAGTCTGAAACAACCACGCAGACACCACTGGAATCTAATTCTACAAAAAGCATAATACTAATGATATTAGTGCTTCATCTTTATTTGCAACTGTGGAGAAAAACAGAATGGTCATGCATAAACACGCCTGCACACGATTTGAATATCAACCCAGAATTCAAAGGGCAAAAGCATTAAACTATTTGGTACGGCCCTAATTTTAACTGATTGATTTGGATTTAAACTGAAATCTATTTTTTAGCCATCCCTCTTTTTAAATAAAGCACTATATATACCTTAGCAGCCAGTGTACATGCACTTTTGATACTTTGAATGAAAGAAGCTGAAAAGGAGGAGAACCTCAGAGTGTATATAGTCCTGGCTGTTGTTTCACAGGAATGTCTCAGAGAATAGACTGAGGCTGGATCTCACATGAGGTCTATTTTCACAGTAAGGGGAGACTAGAAAGCAGCAGGCTGAATGAGCTCTCTGTTCTCCTGGCATTCCTCAGACAGTCGGTCAGTGATCAAAGAGGGAATGGCACACACAAATATGCCACAGAGAGAATAGGTAGAAATTAGTTATTTCAATAAAACTTACCGTAACCTTAGCAATTTCAGTCATGTTAACAGGAGTTGTGCTTTATGAAATAGCATCAAAATAAAGAGCAAAGTGCATTATTTTACCTTGTAAATGCTACATAAATGTGTGTTTATTTGTCATAGGGTTCTAAAGGTGACCCCGGCCTTCCTGGTCTCCCTGGTCCTTCTGGCCTGCCCGGGGTGAAAGGAGAGAGGGTAAGAAAACAGCACAGTGCCATCCATACCTTTTCAGTTGTAGGACAATTGTCTTAAACTGGAAGAGGGAGCTTCATGCTCAACAACAAACAGCTCATCAGCTCCCTCTAGTGTTGACAAACAAATATTCACAACACCCTGTAATGATCATTTAGCTTGTTTGTTTTGGTTATTACAGGGAGAACGCGGAGAAGCAGGACCCAAAGGAGAGCAGGTTTGAAATCCTCAAACTAATTATGAATCCTCTCTTAATAGTGACACTGCAGATAAATCATTTACATACTGTGTTTCTATAGGGAGTACAAGGTGATGAGGGAAACCCTGGAGACAAAGGAGATACTGTAAGTTGTTACACCAACACTAACACTATTAATTTGAACTATTCAACAATTATATCCAGTAGAGAATCTCACCAGAGCACAATTGTCTTTTCCACCCACTTGTGTTTCATAGGGAGAGGCAGGAGAACCTGGACCTAAAGGAGAGGTAAGTTCAAACCAGTATTTTTCAAATGATTGATCAAGTGCTGCAGTTTTGTAACATTTCTTATTGTTCTGTTTAGGGCGGTAACCCCGGCGAGCCCGGCAAAAGAGGTCCTGAGGGAAGTCGAGGCCAGCCTGGAATCGAGGGGCCGGCTGGCACACCTGGGCCGAGGGGCATGCAGGGGAACAGGGGTCTAACTGGAGCAAGAGGGTCCCAGGGACCTGCGGTAGGTTCAAGAGAAACACCTTTAGCTAAAGGTTTAGAAAGTGTTTGGGGATACCTACAATATCTGTGCAGCAGTGTGAGATAACAACAAGCCAAGCATCCAAGTGTCCATTCAGACTTAAAGGGGGTAGACGGACTGTATGGTAGGTGTGGGGGTTACAGGGGTCATGTCTTTGTTTTGCTAAAGCTGATAATAACAAAAATTCTCTCTGTGAGGATTTATTTTTCTCCATGTACAGTATACAATTGTTGAAGTAATCCTACAACTTTTATTTTCTTGTATGTTGACATCAAAGTGAGTTTTGATGCACTGAAGTCATGTTTTGGTAGCAGTAAAAAAGTTCCATGATAATGTTTTGAGTTCTGAAGTCGCTCTGTCACTCTTAACTAGACTATATCTGACAATAATATATCATCATCATCATCATCATCATAATATTAGACTTCAGCCAACCACAGGTCATTTCAGAGAGAGATCATTCCTATTGGTTGTTTTGCAAATGCAGATGTGCATTCACATCCCTACAGATGATGAAAGCCTGAAATCTGAAGTTACTGTCCCAGCGATGGCAAAACTTCAAAGCAACCCAAAAAAAGAAGACGACTTTAGAAAAAGAGTCTAAAAAAAGAATCTGACAAAAAACAGAGTAAAACATGTTCTGGTATCAGCCAAGCATTTCAGAGACAAAGAGAAACTGTTGCTAATAGTTTAGCTCAGGTTTGGTAATTTTCATAGTATTTCCAGAGAATTTCATACTCCAGCTTTAATAAGTCCCTCTGAGATGAATTATTCTCCCTATCTTCATATTCTGATGTTCTTCTTATAGTCATATCTATATGACCATAAAACACTGAGCCCCGACATTGTGCAACAGCAGGGAATACATCAAACTACATGCACCAGATGCTCTGAAAATTGTTTTTAAGTAAAACAGATTTAAAATTCCAAGAATAGTACAATTTCCTCCACCCACCAAGTGAGTAAAAACATGCAAAGTGCTGTTTTCTCTTGTGCTGTGGAGTCTTGTCATAAATGTTTTAGACACTGCCATGAAATCTATTAAGTCATCTTTTTTCCTCACAGGGTAAAGAGCCGAGCGATCAGCACATCAAACAAGTTTGCATGCGAGTCATGCAAGGTAAGAACTGATAGGCCTTTGACCCCATTTAGCACTCCCTTGTGCCTCATTTCATGACTTTAATCTTTCCCAGAATGCCTCATTACACTACCACACATAGAGCCGCCTCTCCGTTGTCCCATTGATCTGGGCGGTTGCTGAATACTCTGAAGTTCAAAAAGGGGACGATCTCATAACCAAAACATGAAATAAGCTTCAGTCTTTGTTTATTTGATGGATGAAAGATCCCCCTCTCTGAGCTTCAGAAATGTTTCTCTGAAGTCACAACCTCTGTTCTCTTCATTCTGTTGCTCTTACGTCTTCACAACTCATCTCCTACACTCATGATTTTTTTATACCCGATGTGCTGAAAAATTAATTTCACCTCCAGCAGACCTGCTCTCCTCCGCTCCAAGCAAAGAGCCTGCCTCGAAAGGAAAAATCTTAAAAAAGAGTAGTGGAGCAGCCGCTGCATGAATTTTCATCAGGAGCCGGAAAACCGGAATCTCAAGTGCAAAATACCATGCAGCAAGCAGCCACAGGAGATTAATATTAGATCCTTTGCACCCTAACCGTAAATTTCCTGTCACTGATTGCCTGAAATAAAGAGTATTATCCCCTTTCTGCTCAATTTACTATGCTTCTTTAGAAAAAGGTTGAAAAACAGGAGAGGCTCGAGGGATATCGTGACCACAGTTTCACCTCGCTCTGCTTCACTCTGACTCAAGAACAAGAGCTGTTGGACCATCTCTTCTATGAGAGTTGCTTTGGGCTTTTAGAAATGAGCCTTCTTAAGCTACCCCAGGACTTATAACAAAGTGTTGTGTATTAAAAACTCCCTTGGTAACTGTCAGCTACAACAATCAAAGTCCCGCTGCCAGTTCTGCATCTGTTAAATTTCATTAAATTTAAATTTTTTCCAAGTTCATCCAGTTTATCATCTTCTTTGTGTTGTGCTCCAACAGAACAGCTGGCCCAGTTAGCTGCTAGTTTAAGGAGGCCAGAGTCTGGCGTCGCTGGTTTGCCTGGAAAACCTGGACCACCTGGGCAACCTGGACCTCCAGGAGACAATGGATTCCCTGGTCAGAGTGGAACAAGAGGCCTTCCAGGACTCAAAGGACCACCAGGACCTATTGGAGTGAAAGGACCCAAAGGTAATGAATACATTGGCAGGTGCTGCTGTTTTGGGTGATGAGAGAGAAGTATACATCAAATAAAACAATTAAATGTTTGTACACAGATATCTTCATTACATAATACGTGTTTACAGGTGAACTGGGAGACAGAGGCTCCAGAGGACCCACTGTGCGAGGACCTAAAGGTCAGCCAGGACCTCCTGGACTTCCTGGTGAGTAAATTTGGCCTTTTAAATTTGACTTCTAAATTTGTCTAAAGGGTGCATTGTTCAAATCTGCCTTAATGGTGCAATGTGAAATACCTGCTCACATGATCCAAACGAACAAGGGGCAGCATTTCACCTCCTCCTGGCCAGATTGTGTCCAGTTAGATACGTGACAAACATTGAAATGTCCTTTAAAATATATAATAAACCTTCCAAACTTCAAATCATCCCATTACAATAATGCAACTGGTTACAATGTGGTGTACCAATTGAAATCTGCCAGCCTATTACTGGGCCAATACAATCAAAGTAATAGTCGTTTGTTATTAGAAAAAGACAAAAATTGAAAAACAGCTGGGCAAAAGTATGCACAATTTGACCAAACTGCTGAGAGCCGCTCAAAATAACACTTATTTTATCTGTAATCTTCATGTGTGGCGTCAGCTTATAGTTTATGTTAAAGTCTGATTAACCCAGTTTCAGCAAAACTATTATAGTGCCAAGGAAACAACCACGCCAAAAGCATATATCGAGACCATTTGGAATGTGTTTCAGTATGGTTTGTGTGGGCAAAAATTGTCTCCCAGAAGACCAGACTGAGTAAAATGAAGGAAGCAAAAGGCCACACATTGGTCAAGTGAATTGACCTGCAACATGATTGTCTTCGACCTCTCATGTTGGACTGAAGGCAGACTTCTCCTAGTAAAAGTGATGTAACAAGACAAGACGGGCCGAGCTGGTTAACATGCTCATTTGGGTATATATTATATTATATATTATATTAATATAGACATAACTTCAACTGTTGTTTTTATGTTTGGACAAATCTTACACATTGTACCTTTAAAAGGATACTTTCAGTCTCATGGGTACATATTATTTTGTCCCCCTTCACTGACATTGAAATCGAGTTAGGAAGGAATCTCTGGAAGGCCGTTATGGACAGGAAGAATTATTACAATAAACAAAAACCTTTTAGTAATTTATGGGCATGTAGATACACCATACACAAAATGGCGAACCTGTTCTTTAAATCTAGCAGTTACCATCCTAAAATTAATTTTGTGATCACAGGTGAGCCAGGCAAACCTGGTTACGGTCAGGACGGTCGGGACGGGCAGAGGGGACCTCCTGGCATCCCTGGACAGCCTGGTGTACCTGGGCCTCCTGGTTCAGCTGGTCCCAACGGTTACTGTGATCCGTCAGCCTGCAACCTTCAGTCAGGGGCCGCCCACCAGTCTTTGGATGTAAAGGGACCTGCAGGGAACTAAGAGCCGCTCTGGCAGAGACAGAAAGACTGTTGGATTAGCTCCCCTGAGCACACAACATTTTTCACACTTGCTTCACAGGAGCTACGGTTGGTGCGGTGCTTTCCATCCATTAACCTCTAGTCTTGTGAGCATGTTTTGTGCCAGCCATCAGAAGGATCTGGCCTCTTCATACAAAAACACAGTTTTTTATGTGCTGCAAAAAACAAGCTCATTCTGGTGCTTTTCTACCTGAGAGATGTTTCAATATTTTCAGGAAGGTGTGCTCAGATTTGAGATGACATGAAATGACCAGAAATGTTTGTTTATCCCACTCTCCTTGTACCTGTGCCTGCAGTTTATTTTGTTGTTCACCATTTACAGTGTTTTCTTAAATAAAAGCTCCTCCACTTTCAAACAGAACATTTCAAATAACCACCCGAAGCAAAACAGGAAAGGGATTTTTTTGGTGTAAGTGCCTTTTTCAATTATGTTGTTCTCGATGTGCAAATGTACCAAAGATAAACCTACTGAACCCCCTTTTTATATACAGTTCTACATGTCTGACTGTCTTTTCAGCCTCGCTGTTCAAAATAAAAAGGAGAGAGGATGAAAATGTCATCAAGTCACACTGACTTCAGTTTGTTGAAAATGTTGTAAATCTGTAAAAAAAAAAATGTTGTGAATTGTGGTTAATTATATTTCCTACAAAACAATCTGATGCGAGATTTTGCCTCATTGTACAGAATGACAAAAGAGTGAATTTATGGAAATATATTTTAGCGATGATTAGCTCATTATTGTTACAAATAAACAGAACAACACAAGTGTTTAATTTATTCTGTATAGTGGTGTAAGTTTGTAATGATATCATATTTTGTGACAATTGAGAGAAAATGCAGAATTGATTGTTCTTCCAAAAACTAAAATAAAAACAAAAATGTCACAGTTCACAAAACAATCTCACCTCAAGATCAATTAAGTAGCTGTTCTGGAAGTTTTGATCACATCACATCTCCATCTGCTGATGAAGACCTTGTGATGTGACTGAAAGCTCCAGCTTTAGATTCACCTTTAAGTGATATTTTGATTTTTTGAAGTGTGGTTGTATGTGGTCAGACAGCCCTTTCCAACGAGGAACAAAAGCTGTTACATCCATCTATGTTCTCATCAAAGTTCCTGGTCTACCTCTGTGTCCAGCGGTTAGTTAGTTGGTGTAATTGTGTGAATTTAGTGTTTTAAAGTGTTAGTTCTGATCCACCAAAGTCACACTATAAGACAAAAACCTATCCGTTTGAAGCAGCAGTAGACCAGCAACTCTTGTGTCTTTGAGGTAAAATTACTGTTTTTATCAATGGAGTCTGGGTAAAATAAATTTTGCTAATGCACCGTACTGTTTGCGTCTCCAAACTAGGGGCGTCCAGACTGCTGTCTACTGTAGGTAATGCACTGACTACGACTATGCAAATGAAATTGTTTAATCAAATGCAATTTCCAAGGTCAAAAATCTACTTTAAAACTTAAAAATACTACAGCTGTTTAGTAAAATTCCTTCGAAACAGCTTTGAAATATATACACACAAAATACACCTTACTTGAAGAAGCCGAGGCTGTTAATATATATTAAAATACACAGAAACACATGAAATAAAGCACTGAATAACATTTATTGCACATGTGTAAGGCAGGTGTCAATAATCAGTGAAAATAAAAGATGCGGCAAAGAAAAGTGAAAAATATAACCTCTGATACCTGGTAACCACATACACACTGAATCATCCTCCACAACAGTAAGTTTGCTTACACTGATGTCAACATCCAGGACTGTCTGTTTCTACATACACATGAGGTTTCATTGCTTTCTTGTCAGTAAAAGGCAACAGTTAGTGTTGTGATCCCCCCCCCAAAATAGCTCATCATGTAGACATGTGGTAAACCAAGACTGAGGTAGATATTCAACGAAACAAAGACACATTAAAGTCCCGCTGCACAACATGAGCTTATAGAGCAGAGAGAAGTTACAGTGAGAGCAGCAGGCAGACATTTTTAATCCGAGGGGCCGTGCTGAGAGGCTGATCCATATTCCCCCTCATTACAAGCTTATTTATAAAATTAGATTACATGTGGCAACAGGATCAACTTACATTACTGTAAAAAGAAGAAGCATTAATGAAATATGTGGACGTATAAAACTTATGGTTTGAGGTGCTTTATTTGACAAGCCTATCTTAAGATGTTTAACAGTATTTGAGTTGAAGGATGCTTCAACCTACAACACTTCCATCCTCTGCAGTTTGCCTTCATCTGACGTTTCCACTTTAAATAAATGGATTTTAATTCAGAGCAATGTAAAACTGTCTGGCACCAAAGTGCTAGTGGGCTGTGACATGAATGGCCATTTTGTGTCCTCTCTAGTTATCATACTGTTTAGCTAAATTGAAGTCACAAACCAGCCGCACATTAATTTCAATTCAAGCTAAATTCAATATACGCAGAGAGTCGCTCTCATCAGCAGACCAAAAAAAGTTCAGATGACATTAGTCCGCTGATGCTGCCTCATTTGAATTTGGTCAAGGTCGGCGTTATTGTCTCCAAGGGGAAGCCATTAAACCGAATATGAAAATTAGCAAGATGAAAGTCAAGTCAAGTCAATTTTATTTATATAGCCCAATATCACATATCACAAATTCGCCTCAGGGGGCTTCATATCTGTACAGCATACGAACGACACCCTCTGTCCTTTCGACCCTCGCTTCGATGAAAGGGAAAAACTCCCCCTCCTCCCAAAAAACTTTTTAAAAGGGGAGAAGACTGGCATTGATAATTGAAGGATCATAAACTCAGAAAGGAACTGCCCTGTTAAACAAAATTCCAAAAATAATATGGACATTTTCCTATGTAAATTGGACTCTATGTCTATGTAAATTTATTTATAACCCATGTTTCATTTTATTTTTTCCATATACTTTTATAATTTATATTGGTTGATTTCAGTGATTTATTATAATGTATTCTTATTCTTATTATTACATTGGTATTGGTATTTTTACACATATTTTAATGTTGAATTTGGCAACTATATAATATCTTATACATATTTGTAAATATTTGCAGATGTTTTATATGTAAGAGGGGATGTGAGCAACAACCAAATAATAATAACACAATAAAAACCTTTAACAGGGGAAAGCCCCTCAGAAAGAACAACTGAGGAGGGATCCCTCTCTCAGGAAGGACAAACTTGCAATAAAAGTTGTATGTAAAGAATAAACCAAAGCAATACAATTACAATACAGACAATCCATATGATAAGATGCTACATAGAGTTTGAAAATATGAGAAAATTACAAGAGCCAATAGAAGGAGTGGATATTATGCACCTTATAATCCAAAGAAAGTTTGATTTCCATCAACATTCAAAGCATTGATAAACATATCCAGCAGGGGGCTCTTTGAACTCACAAATGAAGTCAGTGGCAGACATTGATTCTGAAATTAGACACTGATCAAATTAAGCAGATAAAACCAAGCCTGCATGCTAAGAAAAATACATGAAAAAATGCAATGAAAAATGCTGTGCAGCTTCAGAGTAGGATCTTTAGTTATAATTCATACGTGTAAGAGAATCTTGATGACTTTTGATGATGCGAGACATGAAGTAAAAAGTGTCAAACAGATCCTAAAAGATGAAAAACAGATAGTTCCTAACGTTCCCACTGAATGTCAGAAACACCCACATAACTTTTCAAATATTAATCACAGCAGGAAACTTTAAAGTAAAATTAAAGCCTTTGAGTCAAACTCTCATTAAACAGCGCTCAATGAAAAGCTAAATGAAAGCTTGAGGAAAGTAATATGCACTAATTATCTTTTTCTGCAAAACAAAAAAATCATTGTTTAGTGTGATTATAAAGTTCAGTTTACTTTTTGGATGAACAAACAGAAATCTTCAAACAGGCATTCATTTAAATCTTAAGTTTGAATGCTGGAAACAATTTTTCCTCTCTTGTCTGTTTCAGGATATGCTAAATCACATGGCCTGTTTCGGTAAAGATGACTCAAAAACTTCTGAAATTAGTTGAGAACATTTAAATGGATATATAAAACCTGTTATAACAAATAAATAAGTCCAAACTCCAGTCTTAAGACACCCCAAAACCACATGATACATAGTGACACACAGTGCTGGTCAGTGAGTGAAAAACCTGTCTTCTCACAAGTTACATTCCCATACATATAAACCTGCATTCTCAATTACGTTTTGAGGGAAACGTGACAAAACACATTTTAAACACTTGGCTAATGTTGTGATTGAAACAAAACTACTTGGTTAGCTTCATTAAAGCATATAATTTGGATTTAAACAAGTTTAAAAACAAGTTACCTTACATACGTTGGTTAAAAATAAGTCAACATGGACATTTAGTATCATACGGGACATGAACTGTGGTCTCCTGGCTCAAAGTTTGACCCATGTATCCACCCTGACCATGCAGCAACCTCCGGAGCTGAAAAATAAAGCCAACTCAGAGGTGCTGAAAAACTGCAGTTCCTCAAGTGGCCACTTGAGGCTGGCTCCAAAAGCGAGTCAATCCCCATAAACCTCCATGTTAAAATGCACAACTTTACATTTTACATTTACATTTAGTCATTTAGCAGACGCTTTTATCCAAAGCGACTTACAGGAAGAACAACTTTACAGCAGAAATAAATATGTTTACTGCCTGGTTCAAAACATGGTTTTGGTCTCTGTAGCTAATTTCCCCGTTCATTATTTAAAAAAAATATAATTCACCCGTTTCAATTATATTAAGGCTTAAAGTTATGCAACACATTGAGCTTCATTTCAGAAACCTATAGGTGACATCACAGAGACTATGTCAACATTTTACAGTCAATGATGCATCAAAAACAAACCTAATCCTTGAGAAAACTATGTTTCCCTCTAAATTTAATCGAGAATGCTTTTCATTGCATGAGAACATGATTTTTTGGAGACCAGGTTGAAAAACCATGATTCTGTTAAAACACAATGAGAAAGTTCAAGTACATTCATGTTTAACCAAAATAACAGAAATCTGAAGTTGTAGTGTAATAGTCCGATTTCCCTTTGTTTGGCTGAAAATCAAAATATACAAATAAACCAGAGGAATCATCATACACAACACCATGTAAACAATTAATATTATTAATCAGTATCACAGACACACGCACACACAAGTGAGAACCTTACTGTGTCATCACAATGACAACTTGCTTATGTAATTATATTGTCAGGTCCCATTACAAGCCCCATTAGACATGAAGAAGGAAAAAAATACAATCACTCGTTCAACTTATTTACAGATTAAACAAACAGTAAAGGTGAACGTGAGGCCACTTCATTAAACATACAAGACCTTTAAAGTACATTCTTCAAATCTGCCCTTGATGTGTGTGTCTTACAAACACAGTAGTTTCAGAAAAAACATTATGAGTTGTAGTTTGAAAAATATGGCGCTCAGTAGCAACTTACAACCTACAGAAAATAGGAAGACGTCTTTATTAATGATTATACTGCAGATCCTTTTAAAAAATGATTATCATGCACAATGCAAATGTGTCATGAGTGGAAAAAAAACTCTCAGATCTAGTTATGTATTAATCCACCTTCTATAAATAATATTACTGAATATCCATGCTACATTTACTACAATTATTATCTTTAAACACATTCTTGCAGAACACGCTGAAAATAAATAATTCCCATATCAGACACATCTGCTGCACTTTGGTTGCATAAGGAGTTTCAAAAATCTGTTATTTTCTCACACCTTAACATAAAACAAGTATATTCATTCACCTAATCTCTCTCGCTCTCTCTCTCTCTCTCACACACACACACACACACACACACACACACAAACAAACAAACAAACAAACAAACAAACGTGAGATGTACCTTCTGCCAGCACATTGGCTTATCTAAATAAGAACAGAAGAGTGAATGAGCATGCCCATTAAGGAGGCACACAAATATTTAAGATCAGGTTTTCAGAAACGACTGAACTTGATGAAACAAAGTCATTTCATGGTCTTAAAGCACATAATGAGAGTTGACAAGGAATGCATTACATCACAGTAGGGGATGTGAAAACACCTTTAAAGTACAGAATTAAAAAGAAAAAAAAACCCTCAAAGGTTTTGTATTCCATTCAAAACAAACCCAACAACAACAAGAAAAAAAATCCTGACTGCATTCAAATGTTATTGTAAGGTGAACAAAAGAGGTCAGTTGTGAGTCTGTCCGATATATCAGAAAGCTGTTAAATACAGCGAAGCCATCCTTCTCCTGCTCTGTGGCACTGAGCTCGGAGCTGGACGTCTGTATTCAAACCAGCCGGCTATTTAATGTCCCTCTGCTGGGTTCACAGGGACGGAAGGAGACAGTCACTGGGGTCGCATGTCCCAGGAGGTCCACGGTGCCCCGGAGAGCCAGGAGGGCCCTGAGAAGTGATCCCAGGAGGGCCTTAACAGAGAATGAGATATTATTAATTCTTGCACCAGGCTGCACTTTAACATCACTCAGTAGACTGACATTCTGCGTTGAAGAACATAGTAATACATGACTGGTTTATATCAACCCCAGACATTTCTATCAGTTTAAGACCAATATATCAGGTTGAGAATATTGGTTGATATTAGCTCATTGCAGAAATATTGGTATCTGTGTATGTGTTGGTGGATAAGTAGCAAGAAAATGTAATTCAGCCATTACAATAGTACAGTACAATGCCAAACCAAGTCAATAATTCAGTTGTTCAATAACTTTCAGGTAAAATTATATTGTGACATTGTATAGTTTAGAGTTAAAACTATTTCAACAAGTCCTCCAAACCAAACTAACCACACAGGTAAATTGTTCCTCCTACCCTCTAATACAACCCACAAGAGAGATTCCTGAATATGCATTTTTTTGATTATTGATCAACACGTCCTTATAACTAAATGTCACAGTCACTGTATTTAGCACAGCATCAATGTTGTTAAACGGATGCAGTTTAAGAAACAAAACTGTATGGTTAGGCTGAGGAAAGATAGCAAAAATAACTACTGCACAAACTACTGTATCGTGACAAAATTTTTGCCCCAGTCTCTTGGGTGAAATCCTTTATTTATTCCATCCACCAGCCCTTCTGCCCTTCCCCAAGCAGACCTCGTCATTTATGATACTTCTCCTCACTTCCACCATCGCTTGCATTATAATTATTGCGGCCACTAGAGGGCGTCACACAACAATAAACGTAGATATGGGTCATAATAAACTGCTCTGCAAAGGTCATATGGGGTAATCTTTTTTTAAATGACTTGGTGATAAATGGAAAATTTATTAGCAACTATTTTTGAAAACGTATTGTTGAAACGATTAAAATGAGTCAGACATACCAAATATTTACTGCTTCCAGCTTCTCAAACTGCCATTCCAACAAACGTCACGTTAAATAAGTATGTACAACGTACCAGTAGAACACAGTTAACTGCAGTGAACATTGATGGATCATTATGTTTTGTACATGATTTTGCATACATTTGACATATCCATATTGAGAAGCCCTTAGTGATATTAATTCTGCTCTAAATTGTCCTTTAATATTATTATTTTCGCATAACATGGCTTAACTTCAACAGCAACCTTTCACACCAGCAGGCCTCTTTAAGCTGATTCTGGATATCTCATTAATAATTCATTCATTATTTAATTTCATTGTAATGAGACTGATGAATGGAGGAACTGCATTTCCTCATTCTCTCATATAGTGAGGTCATCATTAGTATATGTTACTTAGCAACAGCTTGCTGAAGTGGAAAAGCAGTCCACATGGCTTCATTGTCTTTCATAATAACTGTCCATAGAACACACAGACACAAGAACCAGTGACAACATTTTCTCTCCATCCTCTCTCTATAAGCCCTAAAAAAATACTACTACTCAACTGCAGGCCAGCCACAGGAGTGTCCATGCCATCAGTCAGACCACTCACAGCTTGGGGGGTGCCCAGCCTCCTCTACAGTTCATACAAAAGGAATTGCAGCTACAGCCTTGTCCTTTCCCTCCCTCTGAAAACACAACATGCCCTTTTCATCACTGCCACATCCATCTCCTGCTTAACTGCTCACACACAGTGTCCAGAGTCCTGTGGTTTGTCGAAAACATTGTTTACTACTCTAGAAAATAGGACGAATCTTGGAAGACTTGAGAACGGGAGATATTTCTAGTCCACTCGGCTCATAGAAGCCTTCAGCCAGAAAGCTAACATTATGACAACAGGATTCAAAGTCAATAAGATTGCATATTAGGTACACCTGTTCGCCTGCTTGTTGATACATTAATCTAATCAGCCAATCATATGATAGCAACACATTGCATTTATACATGTAGAGATGGTGAAGAAGACCTGCTGAAGTTCAAAGCGAGCATCAGAATGAGGAAGAAAGGTGATTTAAGTGGCTTTGAATGTGGCATGGTTGTTAATATTTCACAAACTGCTGAGCTACTGGGATTTGCACGCACAACCATCTCTAGGGTTTACAGAGAGTGGTCCGGGGAAGAGAAAATATCCAGTGAGCGGCAGTTCTCTGGGCCAAAATGCCTTGTTGATGCTAGAGATCAGAGGAGAATAGCCAGACTGGTTTGTGATGATAGTAACAGTAACTCAAATAACCACTCGTTAGAACCAACGTATGCAGAAGACCAGCAGTAGAAGCCACTTTACGACACTGCCACTTCATTAGGTATATCTTGCTAGCTAATAAAGTGGCCAGTGAGTTAGTGAACAATTTTCTGTGGAAACTGTTGACCGCAGCCTTAAGTAAGGAGTTGCATAGTGAATGGGAGCACACCTTTAAAATTATTTTTATCAGTAAAATTAGAGTGTACTTCTTGCAGCTTGTGAGCAGTCTCCTCGTTGTGTTCAGTGAATGATGCATTGAAGGACAACACTCAGTGTTTAAAAATAATTGCAATACATTTGAAATGGAGGCTTTGACTACATCCCGGTTGCTATGGTTTCTAACAGCCAGTGTATTAAGATATAGAACTGTGAAAAGACAACTTATCCTGAGCTACTTAGTAGGTGTCCATTGTGAGGAATTAATTGACACCCTGCAGCCAATCAGTAATGAGTATTCACTCAGACCACAGTGTGAAGTAGTATTCAGTCCGAGCCTCCATGTACCTGTCGGTGGACCAGGGGGAACCTGCTTTATGTGGAAATCAAGGGGTACAAGCTGTCCCTCATTATGTTGGCCAAGTGATAGAAAGTTTGGTAGAAATAATCTTCCTTTGAACAAGGACTACAGTAAGTAAAAAGGGAAAATAAATGCAGTGGCACAGCACACTGATACTGTAGCAGTTTGTTCAACTTTGCAACTCATTCCAAGATGTGAATACAGCTAAAGTCTAACCCCACCAGTTGTGCCGAAGGTGCTTCCTATCACTACGCCCCAGGAGATGATCTGTCCTCTCCAGAGGAGCGACAGCCAGCCTCCCTTTGCCCTACACATACATTATGCACATATAGAGTTGGATGAGTGACTTTAAGTTCAGTGATATACTCCTGCTGTCACAGGCTGGAAGTCATCGAGGTAATCCCACTTCTCATTTCTCCATCGGGGTATGGGGAGTTATTTTTTAGTTCACAGGAGCAGGGGACAGGCTGACATCTTGGGCTGTGTTGAGTAAAACTTTTGTTCAGGACAACACCAAAGTGGGCTTTTACTTTACAGAAAGGACGTCATTGCTCTGTCAGTGCAGCATTTCCTCCTCTATTGTGGTCCCATTTGTGTCACAGCAGCAGCTGAGTTTACAAAAAACATAATGCCATGCGGAATACGTATTTATCTCCAACATGCTGAGATATCAAATGAAGGTTGAAATAGAATTTGAGCTTTGGGGCTTGACACAACCAAAGATCTCCGATTTCATAGTAAGATACACTACACTCTCTGCCTTTCAGTGCACAGATAAGAAAACCTGATAAACAGTGGCACACATTGAGGAGACATGGCTGGTCATTCTGTGACAACTGTAGTATATATACTTCCACAAGGAAGAAAACCAGCTTGAATCAGTTCTGATCCCCCAAAACAAACTAAAACCCCTTCATGAATCAAATGCCCTGATGATAATGACCCTAGTCTAAAAAAGGATTTTTCAGGGGATCAGGGGACAACCTACCTCCTAAGTCACTGCCACATTTTTTTCCCATTGACATAAGCCAGTTGATGCAGATCAACATTGATTGGAGTTGTGTTTCCACCTTATAAATATAAGTCTAATATTCACTTTCATTTAAGCTCTGTTTTGGTCTCCAACTCCAGACAGAGATATTCTTTATAGCAGCAAAATGCTCCTCTAAGTTCACCAGCTAGTCAACATCGTCTTTGTGGATTTATCACAATGAATGAGCCTTTTCATTCTATAGAAATATTGATAGGTGCAGCTTAAAGTTATTAGCAGTTATTGAGATGTTTTCCATCACCCAGCAGTGGTTGGTCCACTACAGAGGATAGGTGGAGTAAATGCAACAGGCTCATTCTTCAACTCGACTGTTTTCGAACTTATCTATTTTTCCCCTGGTCTCTGCTGGCAAGTAAACGGTTATTGTAGCCAAACAAACGAAAAGAGAAAGAAACAAACAAAAAAAGAAAAGAAGATGACTACAGACAATGACACTCACAAACAAGTTAAAGTGGGCTCCAAGAAATAGGGCTGCCTCCTCTTCGTCAACGAGTCAACTAAAGAAAACGAAAGAGAGATTGTAACTTAGATGCCTCTTACCTGGCGGTCCCATGGGTCCTGGATCTCCTGGTAACCCCAGACCAAGCTGACCTCGTTCTCCTTTCTGACCCCTGTACCCTGAGGACAGACACAACACTCTGGCTGAGTACAAATACTCCAGAATTGTAAAACTGTGTGGTGTCATGTTTGGGAAGCATGGTAGCACAGTTAGTAAGATTAGTACAAATGCCAAAATGTTAAAAACCAGCCATCAAGATCAGGATACACTTTTGCAACCGTACCACCTGTCCAGTGACTTGTACAGACTAGCTTGTTGATAATATAAATATCATCAATACAATGGCAATGTCAGGAATCACGTCTGTGTGTATGAGAAATGGAAACAGGCTACTTTTGATTGGCAGTTTCAATCCCAAACTGGTGAATAACAAAAGATGTACTGATATCCTGTCAAAATGGAAATCATCAAACAAGCCATCTGTACGTTAGTGTTCAAAGAAGGAGGAACTGTGTGCTTGTGCAGCTTTCTATTAACAATAGGACAGAAAGCATGTTTCTTTGAAGAATTTAAAACAGAGCAAAGAGGATTTTTTCAATTGGAGGTCAGATTTGTGGATCATTCAGAGAGAAAGAATACATCCATTCAATAGAAAACAAACAGATGCAACAGATGCAGAAAACAATCACGTTTGATATGTAGACTGAGAGATGAAATTCACTGGGAGAACAGATAAAAAAAGATTTTTTGTTTGATCACAGAGAGGACACGAGATCATCATGTTGAAATTATGTTCAGTCCTTTCTGTGATGGTGATTGGCCGTATGATTGCCACTAAGATGAAAAAATGAGCAGAGAGAACACAGTGACATGCTTAGTCTGGCTGATGAGTAAAAAAAAAAAAAAAGCAAGGGCGTAGCCGATAACAATATGCACACAAACATGTTATTCAAAGGCTTTGTCACTCCATGCAGAGCCAGTAAGTCTTTACAGCTCAAAACAGCAGCATACCAAGTAAGAACTGAGGGGTTGCGAAAATATTTCCCCATGAGGCATTTAAAGTAATGGAGTCTCAGGACCAGCGGTTGCATGGAGTGCATCAGAAACATTGACAGGAGTATCAAGCATCGCACTGCCTGGCCCAAAGGGGAAACGCTTCAACGCTTACATGTCAGAGAAAATCTCAGGAAAAAGGCTTATGAATGCTCCAAAACCGAGTCTCAAAGAGAGAGAGAGGGGGCTATCCACACATTGCCGCAATAATGAGACTTCTTTCAACACTCACAGAGCCTGGGGCATTCATTCAGGGAGGAGACGTTCCATGGAGAAAAGAGCACTGTACCTTAAGCAAAAAAATACTGAGTAGCACACAGGGCAATAAGCTTGGGTGGCACACTGGATTGGTGCACTCTGATAAATCGAAAACGCCACACTGCCTCTGCACTTGGTTGAAAACATTTTTTTTTTCTCTGGGCACTAATGGACAAAATACGTTAATAGAAAATAATATTACCACAGAGTGGGTTTTCATGCTTGATTGATAGGGTTGCAGTGCTGCACCTGTTGTACACTCTTGTAAACAGTATTAACAGCAATATCTATTTATTCATGCTATGCCTTACAAAAGAAGAAAAAAAAAGCCTTTTCTTTGAGCAGCTGCTCCATCAAAGACCAATTACTCTGGGATATTTACTGATATTTTCATATTGTACAGCACAAAGCAGAGCAGCTTTCAAACACAGAGTTTACAGCCGGGTATAATCAAAGACATTTGTTTCAGTCAGTATTAATAAATATACAGAATGCACTGAAATACAAAATTAAAAATGAATGTTAAAACAACAAAATGTAGAATTTATGAAAATGCACTTAAACACAATGACTTACATCAGTGAGTCTTTTCATGATGCTCTCAAATGTAAAAGATGAATAGAATGATAAATGAGCACTCAATTACAACATAGGGGAGGGTGGAAAAAACAACAAAAAAGAAATGTTGCTCTTCAGCATGCATCCTTATGGGTATTCTGTAACAGCTTGAGACTTCCACCCATGTGAAATCAAACCATGAGTAGAAAAAAAAAAGAATTCAACACAGGGGTTATTTTTCTCCATAAACAATTCATTTTGGCATATTGGAGAAGAAGTCAAGTTGGATATTCCAGAGGAGCACAGTCTCCAGCGGAGGATGACGAGAAATAATGAGGAAATATTACCCCAAACTCTCTCCCCAGCTGAGTGGAGGCACAAGTCAACAAAGGAAACATTAAGAAGTTGTTGAATTTTTGATTTATCAAGGGAAAAAAACTTTCCTCTTTGTTTTCAATAAATATTTATTGCAAAGCTGCATTAAGAATCACCTATAAAACACTATTTGGAAGCATAAAAAAAAATAAAACAAGCTAAACAAAATACCAAGACGTGTGTAATGCAAGTGGCATTAACACAGCGCAAATATTTATAGTGGAGTAGTTGCCTACTTTAACTAGATTATTCATGAATGAAAGCAGCATTTTTTATTATAGCAGTGAGTTAAAGTGTAAATGGTCTAGAATAATGTGAGGTAGATACAAAGCTCAAAGAGAAAGGCCAATGCAGTGGTGCTTTGATGTGCACTAACACGTAACACACTCCTCCTCTTCAAAAGTTAAGACGCCGTAGTTTTGCTGCGGACACAATACAATTCTAAGCAAGTTTGAGGTATAAAGCCTGACCAGCAAACCATTAGTGTTGCATGAGCAGTCACAAAGTTGTATCAGTTTGATAAAGAACGTCCACCCTCTTTCCTGACTATGCTCCTTTTCTACTTTAGAAGCTTTCTTTCCGGGAGTGAGGTATCAATACTGGGGCTCTTTCCTGTCCACATTGATAACACTTTCTCTTATTCACAGCCAATTCTTCGTTTGTCTTCATATTTCCCAGAGAGCCGCTGTGCACCACACTCCTGGCCTTGCCTCTGCTTCCCGCCCCTCAGTCTGCATTGTTATAGGGGTCTAAGCAAGAGAAAAATACCCATGAATCCCTACAAAATACATGTGTCAACCTATATTGGTGCACCCACCCCAATCCAGCTCCAACGTTTCATCTCAACTCTAATATACACAGAAAAACAGCTTTAACTGCTGCAGTTCACTCTGCATGGTTGGTGTCAACCTGCAGCTTTATAGAATGGTGAATGCGGCCTGCTTTAAACGTGTGGTGCAGCATATGGTAGTTGGGCTAATTGGTGTATTGAAGAACCAATGAGGCGTACACATATGGTGTGGCTACATATATAGATTACAATTACATCTGACAAACAAAGGGTTATTAAGTGTTTTATAAAACAATAGTACTGAGAAATGAAAGGTTAAAGGATCGCTCGCTCCAAAATCAAAATATATTTTTCCTCTTTTCTGTTTTGCTATCTATCAATCTAGATTGTTTTGGTGATTTGAGTACCACAAGCCATCTTGTTCCTTTATACTGGAGAGAAGGCAGACATCTCTATGGCCAATATATCACAACACTCACACCAAAACAAGCTGAATTGATAAATGGCTCTGCAGGAAAGAAAAAAAATGAATTTCTGATTTGGGGTTGAACTGTGTCTTTTAAGAGTGTTATTTCTAATTCATATTCCAACAGAATTGGTTATTTTTCTGAGGTGGTGTTAAAATTTAGCAGTTCACTTTGGCAGCCTGAGTTCTTACCATGAGGACCAGGAGGTCCGGGCTCTCCTGGCGTTCCTGGTAATCCGTCCTTTCCAGGAGGTCCTGGAGGCCCGTGGATTTGTGAAGCTAAGATTCCTGCAGGTGTCTTCTGCAGGAGGGTAGAGCTTGATAGCTTCTCTACAGGGTAACAAAAAAATAATATTCAGAATGCGGGAGAACAGAATAAAGATAGCAAAAAAACATTAAAATGTTTAATTAGGATTTATACCTTCGAAGACCCTCAAAACTTCATTTCTGATGAACATTTTAAGCTCCTCCATGAAGCCGGGATCACCCTGTGTGTGCAGTGAAGAAGAAACATCTTTCATTCAGAGTGAGCTGGCAGCAGAGGAGATACACTTGTTATCACCGCATGAAAATCAAACTGATGCCTGGCATGTATCTTAGCTCAAAGATCTCCATGAGACACTTTGTGGAAACCATCTGTGTGAAAAACAATGGCAGGGAGGAGATATTACTGCTGTTTTTTTCTTTTTTTTAACTATTCAGTGAAATCCCACCTTGCATTTTAATATCACATCTGCGCCTCAAATCCAGTAAGAAATAAAATGGATTCAGTCTGGGAATATTAAATTAGATATTATGACTCTATAAAGAGACTTCTTGGTGTTACGTTCTGTCCAATTCTGCAGTAATGTACTCTGTGCTTAAGATATAAAGTGTAGCTTTTCACACCAGCCCTATATGCCTCTATATGTAGGTTATATCAAGGCAGAAAGATAATAATATACGCTCTACCGCTCCAACATTGTTAGAGCTTTTCAAGGTAACAATGGCAAACAAAAGTAGCCTTAGACCTTGAATCTTTCCAAACATTTTTCCATCTCTGCGGTGAATGTTATATAACTGTTGTGACCGCGTACAGTATGTGTAAAATGTCTGTGACACACGGAGGTGTTTTCACTGCTCTGCAGAGCTCTAGGCACGCCCACATATCTCTGTCTTTCTCTCTGTCTCCATCTCTCTCCCTCTCTGACCTTCTGTTGCGCCTGGATGAGGAGTGGGAAGCGTTGAGCAGAAAGAGAACAGCAACCTCCCTTGCACAGCCTTGTTTGATGTTTCATGCAGAAATCTGTAGCTGCACAATTTTTCCGTGCAGAGAATGGGAACTGAACTAGTTACACAAGCTCAGGAAGGAAGTAGGCTGATAAAGGTTTTAATCATCTGTTGGGGGTGGGTAATCTCTGTTTGATCGGAGGCATCTGCACATTTACAACTTACCAAGAGTTTAACGTTGTCCAAGTCTCCCGGGGGGCCAGGATCTCCTTTTTGGCCTGGTGGTCCGATGTGTCCCTCCTGGCCAGGATCTCCAATACGACCCCTCTCGCCTTGAACACCTCTTTCTCCAGGAATCCCTGGATCACCCTGCAGTAAAGAAACCCAAACATGTCTCAGCTCTCTCTATATATATATGTTTGTATAGATATATACGATGCAGCACACAGGTCTGATTGAATTCTACAATGCAACAATGAAAACTCCATTTCCTGGCTGACCCTGGCTGCACCACAGTCGCTATTTTCCAGCCTGTCTCCTCCAACTGTATTACTTAACATGCTGTGCACACTGACCTATTTCTCCTAATGTGTCCAGTCAGTCACCTGTCCTGAGGTTCTGTTGCCAACTATAAAGCTGAAAGCCTCATTTTGCATCCTCTATTTGCAATAGATTACTGCGTAAGTGTGACAGAGCTCTTTAATTTTGCCTTGCAAATACAATAGAAAACTGCACTGAGCGTTAAATGCCTTTATCTAGAGCTTACGTGCTTGTGGGGATTAGTCATATTTGTGCTGAAGTGAAGACTTTCATTACTATTCATCAAAACCTTTTTTTTGTGCATTATAGTCTGAGTCATAAAAACAGCTTCTTTTTAGGAAAACATGGATGATGCAGCTGCTTACACGTTCTCCTTTGGATCCTCTGTCCCCTACTGCACCTGTAGGTCCCTTAGAAAAAAGCAAAGAAACATATTTTAAGGATTTGTTATCATAGAAGCAAGGTAAAAAAAAAGTTTAATGAAAATAATAATGACCCTGAAGCCTTTCATCCACTGCACACAAAGTATTGATGTTTAGTTATATGCATGGGCACACACAATACTACATTATTGTAATCTATACATATAATACAGAGATTTCAATTATTTAAACCCACCATATTGCTCATATCTACTCTCATATTAGCAGAACTTTCTGTTTGGTTGCCTGAAGAAAAAAAATTGTGAGCAAGCTTTCAGTGAATTACTTGACTTTGAGAAATGTACACTTTTCAGATGACTGTGCATTGATTGCTTCTCACTCAGCTCAGGTGTATTGCTTGTATAATATCTCCCCGTACAGTGTTTCACCTTCTGCAATGTCACGGCTTCTCTGCATCACTCCTGTTTCGTTTGAGAAATGCCTGCTTTTCCCCACCAGCTGTCTCTACTGTATGGAGAAGCTGGGAGAGAGAATACCTGTCTGTGGCTTCGTGTCACAACATCTTGTGTCTTCCAATCCCTCCCTGTCACTCCTCATTGCTTCCCTTTACCATGCTCACAGCAATACCCCTGGGAGCATCTTTGTATCAATTTCCTGCTGGATTACAGGAGCCATGCAAAAGACAATCTGGCATGATGTGGTTTTAAAACGGGCATCTCTTTGTGATGCTGTTCTCCCCTGCCTGCTTTAATCTGCAGTACTCTGTATTCCCCAATGCCTGATGGGAGGCTTAAATCTATCATCTTGCCCACTGAAATGTGCTTCCCTGAGCATTACATTAAACCTCAAAGCAGTGTGCAGGGAGTCTAGGTGGAGGAGCCAAGCCACCTGCTAGATGGCACTGTTGCCCCACCAAAAAGTCAGGAAGTATTGCAGAAGGACATGAAGAGAAAACTGTAGAAAGGCTTTATGCAATGCTGAGAGTTTGGTTAAAGAATATTAACTAACAATAATAATAATAATAATAATAATAATAAAACAATACTGTGCTGTTGTCATTAAGGTGAAAAATATTGTAAATCAGACAGCAAAGCAAAGTAATACTTATAGTCAAACCAGTTTGATGTTAGACTGTATAATGTGTTAGTAATGGCTATTCGTAGCAGATCTGTTCTGCATGCTGTGAGCTCATTCTGTGTGATTATGAAATAAATAGTGTATAATATATTTGATCAGTCACCTAAAAGCAAACTCTGCTGCAGTATTTGTTTTCATTTTAGCCAGGGTTATCAGGCAGGAAAATGCATATTTAATCTAAGTGTCTACTGCCCTCTATTACAAACATTTTATCATTGCCTGAAAGCATTAACTGTATAATTAGGGGGAAAAAAGACTAAAAGTCAACAAAGCCTTAAATCTGCAGGATTTCATTTAGTTTTTATCGTTAAAATCTCAAATATGCAAATGGGTTTAATGCACTCAGGAAGCTGTAGCTTGAGGGGTGGGAGCTGAGGGGTGGAGGGGATAAAAATCTGCTGTGCCATCTTTCTGTAGCTCGGCTGATGTAAAGCACTTTCTATAAGGGGATTTGCAGCGTGTTCGCACAACTCACCTTGTCTCCAGGAGTTCCATCTCTTCCAGGTCTCCCCTGCTCAAGGAGTGCAACACAAACAAAGACATTTTGTATCAGCTCCCACCTTCGATTGGATCAGCACTGTTGCACTCCTAGTAATCTCCACAGTTAATGAGATATCTCAACCAAGGGATAATGATCCTGATTGCTGTGCGAACACTGTTCCATTGTGCGCTTACAGGGAAAATTACAGAAACCATCTCTGATGGTAATTACATAGAGGATTGTAATCATCTGCAGGACAAGTGATCGCTAACATACATATTCATCCATACTGTCCTTAAATCATGTTCAGCTTTCCACATATAATGATAAAACAACCTGCTGATGCACAGGAGCAGTGAGTTATTCAAATCCCTATTTCCAGGCTGGACATTACTGGAAGGTGCTTTGGCGATAGCTAGTAGTGATTATATAGCAACAGAATTCATGTAGCATCCTTACAGCAACACCTTGGGGTCCCTCGGGCCCTGGGAATCCTGTCTCTCCGAGCGGCCCCCTCTCACCCTGTCAGAGAACAGAGACAGCCGATGTGTCAGTTGGCGGTGACAAAGGAATGACACGTGGATTGACAGCTCAAAGAGAGTTAGAGGCTGAGGCTCACCGGCTCCCCTGGGATCCCTGACTCTCCACGAGTGCCGGGCTTCCCCTGTCAATCACAACATAGGAAGAGAACAGACTGTGTTTGACAGGTCCTCAATGGTGTCATATCTACAGCTTCCTGTTTATAATATACCAACCAGTCTACTATGGCTTCACAGGAAATCCACTAAACAGACCACAGGTTCATATCCCAGTTCTTATTCAAAGTATTGTTGTGGCACTTCTGTTTTGATGGCTGCTATTCTGTGGGCTTTATGAAACACCATCGACTTGTTGCCAGCAGCAGACTTAAACACCACAGATGATTCATCAAGGAGGAGCGTGTGTCAGCGTAAATTAATCTAAAAAAAATACTTACTGGAGGACCTTGTATCCCAGGTGGGCCAGGCAAACCAATATCACCCTGAAGGAAACATTACAGACATGTCAGATAGATGACATACACATAACATAAAAAATACACATAAATCACTGTCAAGCAGACCCATAGGTACTGATATCTAAAGCTGCCTACACCTGATGTATAATGGATGCTCCCAGGCTTCTTATTGTTTGGACTAATGCAATGCAAATTGACCTAACATATATAAACACAAGTCATGACTTAGAAAATCACAAATAGGGAGTTATGATAAACAACCTCCTTATGAAGTTAAGTCTTTTTCATATTTCAGCAGCAAACACTTTGCATATGTCACACCTTTGACAGTATTCCCCTAAAGGATAAATTACTCTGAATGTCAGAGAAACTGAAAGGTTCCACCCTACAAAACACACTCACATACACAACTTTTCCCACACTGATTTAAATGTAGGAAGTTTTAAAATGTTGCATGCAGGTATAGCTGTGTTCCATTAGGGAAATCTGTCCAGTTGTAGCTGTTTATAATGCAGATGGTTCACCATAAAATATGGCTCCAAATTGCTGTGGTATTACTCTGGTTATACTCTATATTCAGAGATCTCAAATTGACAGTCCTTAGTCAACATCTCAAAAACCAAAGATGACTGGATTGTTAACATCATTATTTTACCTTTTTTGTAGCTTTGTAGCTTGATGTCTCATTTCAGAAATAAAATCTTAAAATGCACAATTTTCTGCCACTATGGGATCTCTTAATGAAAATAATAACAAAACACGAGGGTTGGTGATATTGTGAAGTAGCGAGGGATTGTGGGAGTTGTTGTCTTCACCATAATTACAGATGGGAATCGAGTCTAGGAGGGTTCCAGACAAGAACTGCTTCCAAATTGTCCGATCCATCAGAATCTCATGCCTCCGAGCTTATGAATTCCTTTTATCAATGCTGCCATGTTTGTCTGGCAGTTGCACATTGCAAACAATGACATCAAACGTATGCACCTACGCTGCTGGAAAGTAAAGACTCATGGCAGGGAGGAAGAAATGGCTTTATTTACTGAAGAAAAATGTTAATAGTTCAGCTTGCAATGTCTGTAAAATGATCATTTCAATTAAGGGTGGAAACACCAGTCAAATGCTGAAACATTGTTTTATGCAACATGGGCTTAATGTCATGTATTTGACACAGAACCACATAAGTGTCACTGCTTCTGGTTTCTCACTTGATTACGAAAACCCCAACAAAGCAAATGCTGTGCAACTATTCTGTCATGTCATCTACACTGTGTTCAGGCTCAGAGATAAAGAAACAGATGGGTCGATAACCTGTGTAGGCCTACTTCTATTCCCAACGAGAATCAGAAATCAATACTGGAATCAACAAAGAATTGGACCAATCAGTAGAATCAATAATTTCATTGTATCAATAAAATCATATTAATTCCTATCCCTAATAACTGTCAGAGGTTTCTTATAAAAAAAAACTGAATATGGCAGTGTGACGTAAAAACACCAGTGTTTCTGGGATGTTGTCGAGTGCAAAAAGGAAGTAACGGAAGGGGCTGTGAGCTGAGCTGCCATTTATGTTTGCTCAGCTTGTTTGGCTGATAACTTAAGATCCAGATGTCTGTCACCTGAAATCCTCTATCTTGTTAAAATATATAGTTAAAATAGTGGTAGAAGAAGTATTCAGATCATTTACTTAAGTAAAAGTACAAATACCACACTGTGAAATTACTCCACTATAAGTAACAGTCCTGCATTTAAAACTTACTTAAGTAAAAGCACAAAAGTATCAGCTTCAAAATGTACTTAAAGTATCAAAAGTAAAAGTACTCATTATGCAAAGGGCTCCCACTCAGATTGTTTATATATTCCAAATATATTATTGGATTAATATTATTATGCATTTATGTAAGCAGCATTTAATCTTATCAAGATAGTGCTCATTTTAACTACTTAATATACTGTTATGGGATTTAAAAAAACAACAAGTCGAATCACTTTAAATGTATTTTTTATTATAAATCTCGGCCTTAAAAGTAACTAAAGCTATCAGCTAAACGTAGTTTAGTAAAAAGTACAATATTTGCCTCTAAATGTAGTAGAGTAGAAGTATAAAGTTACATAAAATGGAAATACTCAAGCAAAGTACAAGTATCTCAAAATTGTACTTCAATACAGTATTTGAGTAAATGTACTTAGTTACTTTCCATCACTGGATAAAAACAATCAAGATCTAAAAAGTCTTGTAATAAAGTGCAAAGGGGATATGACACCATTGACAGGTGACCAAATGAAACAGACCTTTATCTTGGTTAAAATGATGGTTTGAACACTAATGGAACCATTCAGGTAATGTAAGTACACAACCCATCAAAATATGTACAGGTCTAGTGGTTTTTAGACGTTTTAAGGCAGAAGCGTTGCCTTTAAATGCTCTGTAGTGAGAATAAAGTACAGAGAAAGCACTTTCCCTCACTTTGTAATCAGGTTAGGTCATGGCAGATGAGGCACTTCTCTGGGCCGATACTGTTGCTTACCTTGGCACCGGGTAGTCCTTCGAGCCCGGGTAATCCCATGGCTCCTGGTTCCCCCTATGAGAGAAAAACACACCACCTGCTGTGTCAAGACAAAAAGTCACCGCTGATATAAACTAAGGGATGTTAGTTTCCCCCTTATTGCAACCTAGAAGTGTGCTCTTTTTTTTGTCTCACAATGCTCAATTGGGTGAGTTTGGTGATGAGCTACTCGAAGGTATATAGCATCATTATTAAGCTGTCAGCAAACATTACGCATAATGAGCAAATATAGATCAAAGCTACATACACTAATGGCAAGCAAATGTATTTCTGCAGGAGCCAAGATTTTGCACATTTCCATCTCCTCTTCATGTTCTCAGTGATATATTAATACAAATCTTCACATGTCAATATGAAGATAATCCTAAGAGGACAATGCTTCAACCTGAGTGTATTATATTATATGATCTATGACACACGCTGTCACACCTTGCAGGCTATAGTTGGCATAGAAAAAGAGCCCCATTTGACAATCACAATCAGACTCTTTCTGCACTAAAAATAGAGAACCATTCCCAGAGCTGGAGCAAGTGATGGCCTCTATCTACCTCATCTTGCTCAAGCTGCCATGGAGAAATGCCATTACACAGAACAGAGGGGCAACCGGTGCTGACATAGACGGATTGTGCAGGTAATTGTCACACATGTAGATTGTCATGAATAAGCGAGTGCGACTAAGGGGAGAGTGGGCCAGCCAGAGGATCAGCTGTGAGACGGATTGGGGCAATTCCACCACAGCACTGGAGCCGCTCACACAATTTATTAAAATGTCAAATTAACATCCTGGTGAAAAATCACTGTGCAACAAAACAATAAAAAATGCAATTGGCCCCATGGGAATAAAGAATTCAAGTTGATGGCAGGAGCGTCGAATTGTTTCCATGTATGCGTGGATTGTTTTCAGGCGTCAGTAGGGGGGGAAGGGCATTTCAAGTGCAGAGAGAGTTCATAGGTTCCCACTGGCAAGACAATATGGTACAACAGTTTCATATTTGCAGGAGACATGATCATTTTTTTCACCGTGTTGGAGTTCTACTGAGAGTGCTTAAGTGCTCAGGCTTGAGGGTATATTGACTTATATTGTAGGGAACCACAGAGACAATGATAGAAAGCAACTGGAAACTCTGACTTATCTATTTTTTGGGGGGCAGCACAAAAAATATTTCATAAAAAAATATATTCCAGAATGAAAAGCTTCAACTCACTGCAAGTCCTTCATCTCCTTTGGGACCCTTAAAAGAGAGGGAGAGAAAAAAGACAGATTACTCCCATGCATGCGACAACGGCGACCGTACAAATCATAAATATAGTCTGAAATGACATGTGGCTACTGTATGTTAGTGTCATTAAAATTGATAGCAGTCATTATTGCTTCTCTTGTCTTGCAATGTCTGTCTGTAAATCATACTTACATTGAGTTATATGACATTGGTGAGACTTTCTCAAGCAAGATTTAGAATGATTGGGAATCCCACACATGCTTTACAAACACTGGTCATGCATGTTTACATCTTCAGTGAACCATTTCAGCATTTTACATATTAAATACACACTGAATAATTGATCAATGTAGCATCTTAAAGGGACAGTTCACCCCCAAATCAAAAACACATGCTTTTGTCTTACCTGTAGTGCTATTTATCAATCTAGATTGTTTTGCTGTGAGTAGCTGAGTGTTGGAGATATTGGCCTTTTCTCAGTGTACTGGGTCTAAATGGCACCCAGCTTGTGGTGCCTGTAATAGAAACTTCACTAAACCACAAGAACCTGCAGAGAGCAGTTCACTCTGCTGCAAGAATAAGGCCAGGAGAATCATTCGGCATTCTAACCTCCCGAGTAACAGCCTTTTCTCCCTGGGAAGAATGTATCAGATACACCAGGTCAGCATTGACTCAGGAAAAGTTATACCCTGCCACTAGGATCCTAAATGAGGACGCTGTCTAAGACTGCCTAAAGAACTGATGGGATCACATTTCACTAAAACTGTATGCTATTCAATTTGAGACCAATACATTGATCTTGCACTGTCACAAACATTGGTCTCTCATCCATGAGTAGATGAACGCTTACTTTTGCTCTGTGATACGGTTGGCAGGTGTAGTTCGGTAGGAAGAAATTTGTTCCGACACAAAACTTCTCACAACAAGATTTCTGGGAACAGATATTGCTGTTGAGTTGCTCAAATGTATTCTTTTGGTGCTTTGAGCTACACAAGCCGAGTTCCATTATATTCAAGGAACTTGGTCTCACAGGAATCTGTGAAATATCCACGGATTCACTTAACTCAAAATCCTTGGAATAGCCACGGAATCACTCAAATTTCCGTGAAACTGACACGGATTTCGCTACAATGCAAGTTATTAACAGTCATATCCTGTGGCTATTCAATGGATATTTTTTCCGATTGGTTTGTGTCCAAGTCACGTGACTTTCAAGGTTCTGGTGGTCAGAACAAAAAACATGGCCGACAGTTCTCTCATTTTTAGTGAAAAAATTAATATTTTGACTTAGTTTCTGCATAAAACTGGATTTTGATTACATTTCTAGCGAGAAATATATGTTTTATTTTCTATATCTTCACTCAGTGAATGTACATAATCACTTTGTATGTTGGAATAGCCACAGGATATGACTGTCATTAACTTGCATTGCAGCAAAATCCGTGTCAGTTTCACGGAAATTTGAGTGATTCCGTGGCTATTCCACGGATTTTGATTTAAGCGAATCCGTGGCTATTTCACGGATTTCTGTGAGACCATGTTGATTCAGGGGAAGGCAGACATCTCTAAAAATAAATAATAATAATAAAAAAATATATATATTTTTGTGTTTTGGGGAAACTGTCCCTTTTACAGATCTTTTGTTGGTTGCTGCAGAGGAGCTGTTGGGCTGTGATGGATGCGGTTCAGTGAAAAGCATCCTCATGATTGAGCTGTGGTTCATGTGCATTGTGCACTGTGGATATTGGAGTTGTCACCACCTTTAGTGTTCCTTGAGGTGGATGGATCCCTGCAGGGCCTGTGAATGAATGCCTCCCAGGAGACTGGACAAGATTACTAACTGTCTGATAAGGCGGAGCAGAAGCAGCTGATAAGCAAATCGGGTCACTTCGGCTTGGCACCGTGCGGAGCAACTGAACTTCTAAGTCCATTTTGCATATCAATGTTGTTGTGTGTCCTGGGGCGGGTCAGAAACACCTGTTTGAGAGTCAGGAAGCCTCTTGGCCTTCACCAACCGCCAGCTCTCAATGAACATGATTGACTGTGATCGGGGCCTTAGCAGCGGAGATAACACTGGAGGGCTGGTCAGGTTATTTGTTATTCAGCTCTCCCAGGTTCTGCAGCTCATACAGTATCACCGTGCCTGTGTGCTAGTGTTTCTCCACAGTAAAGGATTTGCTTCAGGCATAACAATGATTATGCTTACCGGCGCACCAGGAGCTCCAGGGGGTCCTAAAACAGCTCCACCATTCTGAAAAGACATTTTTTTTAATGTTATGACTATATATTTTTACAATGTGGGTCAGATTTATTTTACCACAGCACAGATTTGCTTTTGCTGATATGATTGAAGGCAGTATGGCGGGAATACAATGGATCACAATGGCATTATCACTGAGTTGAATTCATTTGAGAAGTCTTTACCTGTAGCTTGTACAGACTGCTCATCCCATTGCCCTGAAACAGAAGCAACACTAATTCAGACATCTCCTCTCAGTGACTCTCTGTTCTGTGAGTTTTAGGCACAGACAGTCTGTACAGTAATCTGTACAGTAGGTCTGGAGCAGTTATACACTGTTAAGCCCTTAAAAGCTACATGAGAGAGATCAATAGCTCATTTGGTGATTACACAAAGAGAGGGAAAGCGTGTGCGAGAGAGTGAGAAGTGAAAGGAAAAGGAAAAACAGAGAACAGTAGACTTAATAATCCTTGAGCCAGTGGTGATTCAGAAAACGGGAGTATTTCAGAAATACAAAAGAGCACAGTGATTAAAAGAGATTCGGGTATGAGAACTAGGTAATCTAGTCTTCTTGGGTAGTATTTCCCCTGATAGATTGGTAGAGGGCAGCTATTGTAAATGTAGAAGGAGTCAAGGTTCTCATTTGGAAGCAAGCGGATGCTTGTGCCCTTTTCAGGCCACTGAGCCATCCCCTGTCCTCCCAGACTGCAGTTTATGAGACCAGGGTGTGGGGGGGCACGGCAGGTTCAAGGGGACGGCTGATGAATTATAGATTTGCCTTTGGAAGTGCTTACTCACTGGCCTTTTAAAGGGTATGAGCATGATTCAATGCCAGCGAGCAGGTCGCTACAATTTCATCATAGTTGTGCTTGTTTGTCAGTTATGTTTTTCTTGTTACACTAAATACTGTTAGACCGAGCAAAATGTAAGTGCACTGATAGTTGTTTGTAGGGACAGATGCCAAGGCAATGGCTTTGGTTCTAACCTCTGTTTGATCAAGAGAAAAAGAAGATATTTGAATAGTGCTGAGAAAAGCAAAATGATTAAATACTTTCAATGTGCCAAATATGTTGAATGGACATCAATAAGTCTGTGACCTTAAGGATGAAGAAGGTTAGTTTGTGTTATAAAATAATTTAGTGTATTGTAGCGTACATGAAGGGCAATGTAGAAACAATGACCTTGGTTTTGGGACATGTAATCACCATCTGGCTCTTATTGAGGCGGGAGGAACTTACCGGAGGCCCTGGAAGCCCTGGTCTGCCTGGGGGTCCTTCACTTCCCTGCCAAGCACAAACCAGAGGAATTGTTAAAAGTGTGTGGAAATATCAAACACAATGCCCATGCTAATGTAATCCAATGATATGGAACCGTGTTTGCCAAACCTAAGAGAAAAAACAAGAGATCTGGTTTCCTACACTTATGAAGCTTAAAGCAATAATGAAAAGCCTTGAATTATTTAGTATTTAAAGCAGCTACAAGGACTATTAACCGGTAATGCAACAGTCACAATTTAATGGTAATACCTTTATTTGACCTACATAAGCAAACAAGACCAGATAAATTGTATTCAAAATACATTTTTTCTTTCTCTCACTTGCTTCCAAAACAAATGGACAATCTAGAACAAGATCTTTAAGACACAAGGCAAAGGAGCTCATGGAAACACTACTGCTTTTCAAAAAATCAATACAAAATGAAAGTTCCTTGTAGTTGCTTTAAGAAAATATTGATAATTTTGCTTTTAATTTTATCAATCTGTCTTTAAAATATATGATAAACTACATTTGAAGGGAAAATGTCATTGATATCACTTTTTTATTACAGGTTTATCCAACCAGTCATATCTCAATACTTTGCGCTCAAACACAGAGTTTAAGGTTATATAGTGTAAACCTTTGTGTCCTCTGTTGTATATAAAGCACAGAAAGGCATACACACTTCTTACATCATATAGATAAATATTTAAACGGTAACAACTTACTTTTTCTCCTTTTCCTCCTGGTTGGCCCAGTGGCCCAGGTCTACCCATAAGCCCCTGCAAACAGAACAGCATTCTGTTTTAAGCATTCACCTCAGAAAAAAAGCCTAAAACAGACCTGTAACCATAAAAAGATACTTTCTGTTATGAAATAATGAAAGTATAATATTAACACGAAGGAGAGGCGGCCTACCTGGGCCCCCGTACGACCGGTCACACCAGGAAGTCCTGGTACTCCTGGAGGCCCCTGGAGGACACAAAGTGGATTTTTTTTTTCAAAATAATGTCCTACTATTAAAAAGGAATATTTACATTCATATTCGAACAGCAGTGCTGTGCGTTTTTACAGATGTGTGCAAAGTAAACCATTAATTACATTCGGTCCAGTTGTAAAACTTATATATATATTGAAGTAAGTGATTTGGGCATGTGGCCCTGCTGTATTACTGTACGCTCATCAGACACTAAGCAGATATTCTGCACCTAAGGAGGTTGCCATGTAGGTGTAAATAAGTGGTCTAATTTCTTGATGCTTGGAACAGCTTTCTAGGAATTAATTAGCAACAACAATCACATACAAAATAACACAGCACATATAGTGTGTAACTACACTGAAAAAGGAGGAATGACAACACTTTCTATTCACTGCAGTGACTACTGTGATTATGTTCACATTTCTTCTCTCTACAGCGCTTCTGAATATGCAGAAGCAGTGAAACAAGCCATTGTCTACATGCAGCATCTTTTTCATTTGGCGATTATGTTCTCTTTGTTGCCTTTGAGAGGTTCAACGCATGTGTTTCTCTCAATGATCTCTTTTATCATTGAAAAGAAAAAAAACTTCAACGCGGCTATAAAACATGTTTTTATTGAGCCTATAAAATCTAGTAACAAGTAAGCCTGTTAGTGAAAATCTCCTGCCATTGCAGTTCAATGCGAAAGGTTGACCTATGAAATGCTTCTCAGCGGCTCTAAAGAGTGCCTTGTTTTTTAATTAACGCACGCACACACACGCAGGGCAGGCTGCTTTCTTTATAAAGTCACTCCTCAGAGTGCAGAAGATAGGCCATAGTGCACACGCAGCACTAAGGATAGCTTTTGATAGCTCCTTTTGAAAACAGACTTTCAGAGCAGACAGGCTTTAAGATGAGGCAGACATTACAATATATTTACATTCTTTTGAAAAACCCTTCTCAATGTCACAGCGACTTCCGGACGGTTAGATAGGATTAATTTGTTTAGATTCAACTTTTTTCACTCACCTCATCACCTTTATCTCCAATGGGGCCTGGGAACCCTCTCTCTCCTTTTACTCCCTGCAGGGAGGCAGAAGCGATGAGCGAGGGAAAAGTGTTTTTCACCAAACATGAAAAGGCCTAAAACTAAAAGCTGATGGGTGTAAACTTCAAAATATCTCTTCCTCTCTTACAGCACATGACTTGAAAATGCCTAGCCCGTTTCACTGTGGTACAACACTGTATCCATAGCAACAACTTCTGCAGCAAGAGCACATAAGAGTGAACAGAATAATATGAGGTGTAGAACAGCTGGTCAGACTTTCAGAGATTATCCGAGAGGTGATTTATAAAAAGCGTGTGTCAATGTAAATCTCTTTTAGATTAAACACACATTTCAATAAACACTATCATAGACTGAGGCTATTAGTGTTACAGATTAATTTGCCTTGCTGAGAAGGTGAATAATTAATGTAGATTCACACAAAATATTCCTTAAAAAATGTGTTTTATGAGTATATTTACACCTGATATTTTCTTGCCTACCTTTGGGCCTTCTTTCCCAGGGTTACCTGTGGGACCTCTTACACCTGGATCCCCCTGTTTAGGATAGGAATAAACAATGAATATGGCTGTAAGCAGTCTCAAAGTAGTTAATAAGCAAGCCTGAGAATAAGTGCAAAAAGTGTCATATAAATTGCAAAAACAGATTGTTTGTCCATTTATTTTTTGCTACAGCTACAGAATGTTCATATCAACAAACAGCAGTTGGGTTGTTTTATCTTAAAATTTTGGGATCTGTCAAAATTATGTTTGTTTATTCATGTTAAGAATGGCTTTCATCTGTTTTTGCAAATGAACTCATCATTTACAACATCTGCTCTACGTTGCCTGCCATGCTGATGATTTGTACCTTTTCTCCCACCAGGCCTTCCACTCCTTGCGCTCCAGGGGTCCCCTTCTCTCCCTTCTGCCCAGGAAGCCCTGGGACTCTCGTCTGGCACACACTGCAGGCATTCTGCCAGCGCAGGCAAGGCAGGAAGCAAAAGCGATGGCACAGATAAGATTTCATCAAGTTGAGCTGGAGCACTGCATTTTCGCCCTTTATTATGTCACATCCCCTGGGTGGAGGACAAGACCCCAACTGACACAAAGTGTTCTCTAAATGTCTGCAGAGCAGAATAATGTGAACCCACCAAGAGTGTCTCCAAGAGTGTCTCTCATCTACGTGAGTGGTGAACTTTGTCAAACTCATTGACTGTGACATTTAGGTGAGAATCTTAAATATCATTGTCCTCGATCCAGTCTAGATATAGGCACTGCACCTGCCAGGAAATAGCTCGAAGTAGGAGGGAGGCAGTTGAAACAGGTACAGTGAACTATTAAAAAGCAGCATTAAAACAAAGTTAGAAACGGGAAAATAATCTGTACATGCTTGCCATCTAATTATCCTCCAAGAGTCCAAGGAAATGTTATCAACAAGTGTATGTGAATGAAAAGAGTTTTTCATCGTTTTCGTACGTGTCATCAAGGTGTTGAAAGTACTAATTAGAGAGCCACCAAGCAACTGGGATGAACAGACGCTGAATCTAACAGAGCACTTAATGGATAAAAGGAGTTGACACTAACACTGAAGGGTGACAGAAAATCACAAGATGACTGGCATTTGGTTTTTATCTATCAATGATTCGTCATGTGATGGCATTATATTTATTGTCAACTGACATGCGCTACATATTAAACGTTTTAAAGCATTATAGCTGAGTGCTTTCATGCAGGTAATGTCATTAAGTTAGGTGGCTAACCTGCTTCGATCAAAAGGAAAAAAGGAACACATTTCTAATTTGCCTGGAACTTGATGGAAACGGCCATTATGAAAGGTAAGCGCCACAGAAGTATCTTAGATGGGCTAATAAAGGCTGAAGGCTGAAAAGAGTTTCACATTACGTTTGGCCAGGCACTCTGTCTGCATTTGCTAAGTGATTGATGATAAAATTGTGAGGAAATCACCTTTATGTATGATTTTCAAAGTGACAAAATAGAGATAGAGGCTTTAAGTCTGGCAGTTTTAGGGACAAGACTTGTTTCAAATCTTTCATGTCATTGGTGTTTTAGCATTCTTACCGAATGCTTTAGCGGTTGCTAATTGGAGGTGAAGGTTTAGGTGACGAGGGAAATCTACCAGAGGAAATTAAATTAAAGCCTTTTAGAAATAAGAGAAGTAAAAGATATTCTCAAAGGCTTATTTGGGCTATGCATGGGATATAAAAAACATAGAATAGAGTCTTTGAAAAGTTTAATCTATCTATCTAGCCATTTTCCATGGTTTTCTAGATAATAACTAAAACCATTTTTAAATTAAACTCTTGTGAGCTATTTTTTGTTGTTATCATTATATTTGTATAAACAAATGTACCTTTAGTTGTACCAGACATTAAAATGAATAAGAAATTGAAGAAAAAGGGTGGTCTAATATTTTTTTCCATGACTGTATATATACATTTTTGCATTTGTTATGCCATCTATATTTAGTTATTTAAACATTAAAAGATTGTTATTAAGACATGTTTTTATTGAAATAGGACAACCAAAATGGGTGATACAACCACATTTGGTTATTGCTGCCCCATTCTGACTGACTGGTGCAGTATTATCATCATGCAGTATAGTCATCCCTAAGTTATGAATGTAGGTGTAGTTACAGAATCCTCAAGCAAAGAGAAACAAATTACGTTTGACAGCAATTTACACATTTCTCAAATAAAACGGATGATTGCTTTGAAATAAACTTAGTTGAAATTATTTATATGGTGGGAGGAAAATTATCACATTTCAATCATTTCTGCAAAACTAACTTGTTGCATGTCAGCAGAGGCGTTTTATTGAATTTACACTGTATTTACAATACACCGGTGTGATATTTCTATATCCCATGATCTTAATTGAGAGGCTTAAACATGCCATACAGAATGTCTCACTGTTATGAATGACTAAAGTGGGTTTCTTGTGATTATGAATGTCTTTTCTACACATATTTCTCTCAGTCAACCTGATGGAGGCACTCGAGGGCTTTTGCTATCTCTCTCAACTGATATCATCCATATATTAATAAAATAATACCCCTTCAAATGAACAAATATCGATAATGTTTAACTACTAAGCCAGGCAACCCCTTTGCATGTTATTGTTTGTGAAAAGCTCTAATTATCATTAGCTATGAAGATAAAATACCTTGAGTAATGCACCCATGTCTCCAACAATTGGCAAGGCAGTCTGTCAAAGAAAGAAGAAAAAAAGATGAAACATTGCCACAGTCGTAGTTTCAGAGCCTGCAAATCTTTCATGTTTTTGGAAATATTCATCTGTTGTTTGTTTGGTGATACTGCATTTGTTAAATTGCTCGAAACATCAATTTATGAGAGCATCTTGTATGCCTTTAAGGAATGTGATTTCACCCCAAACATTTTTTTTTTAAACAAATTTCAGTTTCAGTTTCAGTTTTTATCTGCAACGCTTGAAGAAACAGTTTAATAACTTTGTTGCTGGAAGACACGATCCTCACATCTTAAAAAATATTGTTTTTCTTTGGAGCTGAGGAAAACAGTTTGAAGTGAAGCCCGTGCATCTTTTAAAAAATATGAAAAGGACAATAAAAGGGTTTCATGGTGCTCTCCAACCCTTGAATATAAAGAGGTTAAAATGCAAAATTTAAACAGTGCTTATGTTGTACTCACACTACAGCTTTCAGAACTATAGTTGCTTACTTGAAACACATGAAAAGGGAAGAAAGAGAAAAAAACATGTGCTAACAACAGGGTGCTGCCAATTTGTCCTAAACTTCAACATTTTCCTCAACGTGATGTTAGTTAGTGAACAGCAGGACTAGCTGCTAATTATCCCAAAACCCAGTCTGTGCTGTGAAGAGAGACTGTGAGTTTAAGGTGTGCTCAGTGACTCTTATTTTCAGATCAGTGATGCTTAACCGCAGAAAGCAAAAAATGAGAATTTCTCACTTACTGGTTCACCTGGGGGTCCAGCAGGGCCCGGGGGGCCTGGCCTACCAGGGGAGCCCTTTAATTGAGACAAAGAAACGAGTTAACAATCCTCCTGGCTCTGACATCAAGCAGACACGCAAGGCTGTAACTCTGCTTTCACACCCGTCTTGGCTGGTGGGGATTTTGTGTCCAGGAGCTGTGATACATCGTACTTGTTCATCCGCAGTGGTAGCTGACATTCTCTTACGCTTTCAGCTGCCTTTTATCTGCAGATGTGTGAGGGAGTGAATAAGAGTGGAAGGACGGACTGATCTCACTCACCTCTCTTCCTGGAACTCCAGGGGGGCCAGATAAACCTGGAGGTCCGCGAGAGCCCTGAAAAAATAGCCAGACACTGATGATTTTAACAATCCTGCTTCATACAACCAGATAATAAATGCCAAAATGTGATGTGCATTGTAAAATAATTGCAAAACCACAGCCTCGGCATAACAAGCTGAAAATAAAAATAATCTTAAACATGTTTGGATGCTGTTGTGGATTCACAGTTTTCCACATACCTCAATTCCCGGCTTCCCTGGAGGTCCCATGCGGCCCTAAGAACACATCACACATCTTGTTAACACTATCTGCCCTCTAACACCCAGGATCCAATAAAGGAATTGTGTTAGACACCTTTTGCTCTATTGATTCGCTGTCTCCAACAATCCTGTATTTCAAAAATGAAAGCAGACTCACTCACACTCCAACCTGTGTCAGGTTCAAACTAGCAGTGCAGAGCATATATGATGAAGGCAGAGTGCAACACACCAGCACCTCGCGGTAATGACCAGCGTTTTCATCTGAGAGCGCATTTAATGAAAACCGAGCTTGATATTCAAAGATGATCTCTGTCTTTCGACTCCTAAAGACATGAATCTGGGGGTATCATGGTTTGAACTAAATAATAAATGTGGGAGACAGAACCAAATCAATATAACATCACACTCACCGGCGAGCCGATGATACTCTCTCCAGGTTCGCCTTTTTCACCGTGGTCTCCTGGCAATCCCGGAACCCCTCTCTCACCCTAACAGAAATAAAAGGCAGCATTCAGTCAGGTTTCAATGATAGCGACTCCAGAAGTCATGGAGAGCTGCTGCCCTGCATGATCATTAACTATTCAAACTGCTAGAACTCATTTTCCCTTTATGTGTTGCCTTTACTAGCTTCAAGGGTAAGAAACACAACAGTGTTCAAGGCCACATGTTCATTATGTATGTGTGTGTGTGTGTGTGTTTTTATATACAGTCTGTTGTGATGGACCATTATTTTTTTCCACGACAATGCCTTTGATAATTGGGGCATTTAGGTGGATTATTTTACATATTCACCAGAAAACCTTGAATTCTCAACTACATTTTAAAATGAAGTACAATATGTTAAAAACTAGAAAACTAGTTGAAATCATAAAACTGTATTAAAGAAGTGGTAACAGCCTTGTGGTCTGAAAAGTGAAAACCTTGTCATAGAACTTTAATCTATTCACAGTGTGCTTATAGTTCATGAAAGTAAAATGTAACATTTTGGTGACCTAAAAAATACAATAAAAATACATTCTGTTTCAAGCCTGTTTTACATGAATTAGGGATGAATTTTCATCAGTCAAGTTAGCTAAGTAATTGCAGTTAGTTCTGCCTCCAAAAAAACAAGATGGTGATGCCTAAAATACCAAATTCAAAGCTTAAAAACAGGGTCTATGTCCACTTATTTTATACAGTCTGTGGTTGGAATAGATGCTAAAAGTAAAGGATACATTGCCAGCGGTGGAATGTAACTAAGTACATTTACTTACTTGGATATTTCCATTTTATGTAAATTTATACTTCTACTCCACTGCATTTTGAGGCAAACATTGTAGCTTTTACTCCACTGCATTTAGCTGACAGTTACTTTTCAGGTTGAAGTTTGACATAAAGAAATGCATCAATATTAATAATCTATTAACATATTTGGAATTTTTATAACAACCTGAGAGAGGCCATTCTGCTTCTTTTTTTGCTTTTGATACTTTAAATACATTTTGATGCTGATACTTTTGTACTTTTACTTAAGTAAGTGATCTGAATACTGCTTCCACTACTGTACATTACACAGTTAAAAACGCTTAACATAATTGACAAGTAAAAGTAAAAAAAAAAAAATCCAGCTTTAACAACTCTATTTAGTGCTTAAAATGCAAACATGACCAACCCACGTAAACACTGATGGTCACATTGTGTGAAATATTACTGTTGCCAATTCCAATATATTCCATATATATATATATCTGTAGTTATAACAATATTCACATCTATATAACTAAAAGTGCTAGATATCACCAATTTCAAAATTCACCTCAAATGGACACATTTGGAACCTGATGAAGGAGTGACTGAGATCATCTGACAGGGCTGTGGGACAAAGATTGGGGGCAAATGACCTAAACTGTACCTGAATATGAAATTATTTTTAACAGTATTCATGTAAAGAATACATACTTTAGTTCATACTTTAGTCACAAATACCCCTGATCTATCTGCAGGAGTTAACATAGTGAGGAATAAAGATGGTTGTGTTGGTGATGCTTGATGAACACAATGCTTCCTACCTTAGGCCCACGAGAGCCTCTGGTTAGAGACAACCCATCGCCCTACAAAACAACAGGAAGAAGACATCAGAATATGGATTCATTGCACATTCATCAGCAATTCACTTTGAGCCCTGAGGTGCAGCCCAGAAAAGCTGTTCTAGTGCTGGAAAATAAACAGGAACATTGGATCTGTACAGGTTAACACTCCACAGTGCAAACAGTCTAAACACAGAGTTGCATTATGAGCTGATGTTCAATACCGTTTACAACATTTTGAATGGTTTCTGAATACAGAGGCAGACTGATGATGCCATACTAGAGAGAAAAACCCTGATTGGAATCGAGGCTACAGTAAGCATTATTTACTGTACGGTTCTGATGGGACATTGATTTCTGTGGTCAGCATGTATTAGTGTTACAAGTCCTATATTGCACAATGTAAATTAGCTATGCAGAGGGTGGATTTGAACTAACACAGCAATTCTATAGATGTAGGGTGTAAATGTACAAATTCACTCAGACATTAAAAAAAAGGGGGGAAAGTTTTGGAAGTACAGAACTTTTTGAGAATATTATGCATATCTGCATTTTCTTTAAAAAATAAATAAAAAAGCTCCATTAGACATTATGGACATTATGCATTGGCACTTGACTGAAACAAAACCTTTATATCAGTACTTTAGAGTAGAGGGAGATTGCTTATCTATGCAAATGATAAAAGTCAAAAGAAACAAAGAGCAAATTGCTCATTATTCATTTAAAGGCAAAATCAATAAAGTGACATTAACTACTTGGGCACAACGACTCAATGAAGACCCTCGTACCATCTGCACTGACTTCTGTTTATTGCTTTTTTCCCTTTTCTTTGTCTTATATAACAAAGTCCATAAAATGTTGAGAATCCATTTTCTTCCAATGCCTGCAACAGAAATGACGTTCGTAAAAGACTACTAGGATCGATGCAGAAGGATGCCCTCTCTCAGTGACAGGCAGCTCTCTTTGTTTGGCTTTTGAACTATGTAACAGCACATGAGGTCAATGGCCTGCTGTAAACACCAACCTTGACACCTATACACACACTCATAGCCCTCTTCTCCAATCGCGCTTCAATTTTCACAGTGCTGGAGTACATTAAAGAGGTTTAAATACTTCTGCCTGAACGCAATCTTTCCCTTATTACTCTGCTCAACTGAACCAACTACCGCGTGCTTGATGAGTTGGTCTGCTGTCGCGCTTAATGTTCACTTCAGCTTCCACACACAAACAAACATGATTGTTTAAAGCCATAGAGCACTTGCCGGTGATTGAGGAGCGCAAGTGGCGTGGACCAGGACCGAGGCCGTGGCTGCACGTGCTGCCTCTTTAGGGACGCCATAATGAACGTTTCTATATGCAAAGCCATGTCCATAAAAGAGAGTGCTTCAACAGCTATAAGCTCCAAAGTGGGAGGATAGGTGATTACCCTGGCTGAGGTTATCCAATGGTGGATTACTTAATGGCATTGCATCTCCATAATGTCATGGCAGCTACACAGATCGAGGAGCCTGCTTTACCTTGTCTGCTGCTGAGGTTCTATTGAATTGTTGTTGTCCTGCTCAACACAGTTTCTGCTTTTGTGTCCTGTGACTCGAGGGCTGAAGCCAACAAGGTCAGATGAAATTGACTGTCTAAACTTGATATGGTACCTACCATATATCCACCTCCAGGCTCTCCAGGCTCACCCTTAGGTCCCGCTGGCCCCGTCACTCCACCAGAGTCCCCCTTCAAAGAGAAAGACAGACAGTTTTTCTAAAAAGTTTCTCCAAAGACAAAATGTCAGAAAAGGCTCAGTCATTTCAGCAGCATTTCTATACTGTACTATAAATGTAATGTTCCACCAAAAGAGAAAATTTGCTTTCCGTTCAGCTCCTTCAACTGGTGCATTATTTATAATAAAGCAGAATGTGGCCCCCAGATCAGCACACAGAAAATAAGTCATCCTGTTCAATGGCGCCGTCTGGCACTCCAGGATCCAGCCAATTCTCAGTGAAACAAAAGACCCCACAGCTCCTGACACCCCGCTGAAAACCGATGCCGGCACGGAGGCCACCCAGCTCAGCAATCCAACGGCGGCAGACTGGCCAGCATGACGCCTGGCAGAAGATCCATGAATCAGCCGGTGTTTAATTTCTTAACATTTGCCTTGATGCCCCTTCTGATGCAGAGATGGAGATGGGCGCAGAGATGCTCTTGCTTGTCCATGTGGTCTGGATCATAGCTGGTGCCCATCTTCTCCACCTTTTCCCTGGTGTTTACTCTGATGTCTACATTTAAAAACCTGCACGAGCCAGTAAGCAGAGTCGACAGGTGGAGAATCCAAAAACTGGTGATTGATTTCTCTACCCTGATGAGTGGCTCGTAGTTATTAGATGGACACAGAGATGATCCTGCTTGTCGATGTGGGCGGGATTGGAGCTGGTACTAAAGCTTAACGTCTTCTTGCTCTGGTCTTATATTTAGCATTGCTTAACATTGTTTGTTTTTTATTCATAGACTACCACATGGATGTACAGCCAGAGCTGCGTCTTGGATAAGAGATAACATCAGTAGAACAAAGATGACAAAGGAGGATTATAGAAGTGAATGGAAGTAGGAGGCTTAAGCACTTTAGGTATTATTTCTCTGCCCTTGAATGTAAAAGTGACTCCAGTAGCTAGGGAGCAGCTTAGTTTATTTTGACAAGTGACAAAAATATGCATGTCGACTGTGCACTTTTCCACTTTCTGCACATTATTTGGATTACTGCAAGAATAAATTTGTGCCCAAATAACACAACAGTCAGAGTTGGGAACACAAAGTTATAACGTGATTGAAAATGTCATGCAGGTCGAGTAATCCGAAAAGTGTCTTCACAAGTTGTCTAGCATGTTCAACCTGTGATAAAACATCATAGCTTCATATTTTGTTTGAGGTGAGAACTTGATTTGAAGTTTACCTACCTTTTCTCCTTTCAGGCCATCTCTCCCAGGCACCCCTGCCTCCCCTGGCGAGCCCTGTAAATAGTGGTGAAAAGAGACACATCTATCACCAGGCCTTCATCTCCTCACACACATTTATCTCCTCCTCCTCACTGCTTCAGCGGGCTGCCGTGTTCCAACATAATTTCCCTTAGCCAGGATTTATGAAATGCCTCTTTTCCCTCCCTGCTTTTGAGTAAAGACAGATGCTCATTACCGAAGCAGGTGTGGAGAACAGATTGAGCCTCTGCCTCCGTTCCTGGCATAAAGCGCTTAGATTTGCCTCTTTCCACTAATTAATTCTTAAATTTGATTACTGATCGTCTGTGTAAAAATTCTGGACTTTTCTCCCTACTTCCTCTCTGTCTCTGCCTGTTGAGGTTTATCTGTTTATCTCTCTCTTTCATTTTGGCAGGCTGAGTTAAGAGAGTAGAGGATATGGCAAGGTGACAGATAAGGCAATGAAAGAAAGGAAGTGCTTGACACGAAGTGCTAGTGTCTAGCGCCAATATACTTACTGGCTCGCCTGGGAGTCCTGGGAGTCCAGTGGGTCCAGGCAGGCCTTGCTTGCCCTGGCAAAACACAAAGGAAAACCAATACTTTGGGCTATTTTCTCCTTTTTGTTTGGTGGCAGAATTGTCTGGGCTTTCAAACGTTATTACCAAGCCAGCCACACTGCGGACACGACTTTCCAGTATTTCAAATAGCGGAGTTGCTAAAGTGCCGCCCCTGCTACCTTTTTAATAAACCATGGTAAGTTACATGGCAATTACTGAATGCTGAAGACATCACGAAGGAGCAGCAGTAGGTTTGCACGCACATGTTATTTCAAAGACAAGCTTACATCCTGGTTATGCTGTTATTTTAGATAAGCTCTTTATATGCATTCGCCTTTTTGACTCATTATTGTCTTTGTGTACACAGATGAACTGAATGATTCACATATTACCATGGAAACTGAGCTTAACATTGAATGACAACAACTGAGTACAGGAGTACAAAAGCATCAGTACCTGGCTGCTATCTATACAACCCTTTTCATGACTGAGATGAAAAGGCATCTGCATTATTTTGTCTGTTATATAATATTTTCATGAGCCGAGTTAAAAAAGAATACTCTAGTATTCTTAATTATACGGTTCAAGAGTTCAGTTACATGCTTTTCAATGAGCTGCTTTACAGCAGATGCATTTATAATACTTTTGTAATCTCTACATTGGCTTATGGGGAGACACTGTAGTTGAATAGGGTATTTTTTTTAAAATATGAAAGATATCATGATGAAATTTCTCCAGTTTATTTACATGAAGACAACATTTTTTGCATTACAAGTTTTCTGAAATGTAATTTTTAGATATGCAAATTATATGTGAGCTCATTAAATATGCATTGATTTGCATATTTAGACAGAAATCTGAACATTGGATAAAGCTAATTTCAAAGTTATTATTTTATTTTGTTGATATACAAGATTCAAAGTTTTTTTTTACAGAAGGAAACTGGGATATCTCCTTTTATCATTTCATAAATTAGAAAATACTGTCAAAAGCTATAAAAAAAATAAATTTCCGTCATATTCCCTCTGTAAAAACATGTAAAACATTTCATATTGTGCAGGAGAGTGGGAGCTTTCAATGCAACAATGCATGTGATGACGAATTTTGAAGAAATGGATCGAATATAGTAAATTATACATGTTCATTCCAGTAGTCTGAAAGAACAAAAAACCTTGAAATTGATGAGTGCATGAAAAATAGATGTTTTTGCCTGAAGTGTCTCGCCTTAAAAGTGTAATATCCAATTATTAGTTTGCATTTGCATACATACCAAACAAATATCTTATTATCCATAAATTTCACAATCATTACATAATTTTCACCAAAATAAGGTAAGGCCACAGTAAACTGGTAAATATAATGATACTTAAATTATCATATGTTAGTTATTATTGCTGTGAACTAGCTGATATGATGGAATTTTAAAAGTAACAGCATCAAATTATCTGAGATGCTCACCTGCCCTCAGGTCCCTTCATTGGTAGCCTGTCAGGTTTAGAATAGATTTAAAGATCTATTTATTGCTGTTTAAATCACTCAATGGACTTGTGCCTGAATACTTGTCAGACATCTCTCAATATATGGTCCCCTTAGATCACTCAGGTCTTCTGAGACTGGCCTTTTAGATGCTCCCTGGATGAGGATAAAGACCTGTGGGGAGGAAGCATTTAAAGTCTACGGTCCTTGCCAATGAAATATTCTCCCAGAAGACCCGAGGGCATCGCTACTGTCAGATATCTGAGGTGAGAGGTCAGGGGGACGCTTTGAAAATGGTAATGCCAGTTTATCCCTCAGTAAACATTTTTGGAGTGTTATTTGGCTCCCTCCTGATAAGATATCATGCCATGGTTGGCATGGATTCCTTAGGTCATCCTTAGGATTCCTGACAGTAATGCCGGCTGGGATTGCCAGTGCTTAAAAGTCTTTAACATACATTTTTAGCTTAGTCTTAATACTTTTGATTTTTTTTTTTTAATCTTAAAAAGCTTTTACTGTGCTACCCTGATCTCTGTTCTTATATGTCTCTTATTTTCATTTCCTTCTACTAGCTTTATTTTCCTCGTAATATTAAACACCCTGACACTGTTGTTTATGTTCAGCAAGTTTTTGTCTCCATTTGACCTGCTGTAAGTGGCACAGCTGACACGAGATAAATACAAAGACTCACCTCTGGTCCTTGGTCTCCCTTGAGTCCTGGCGGCCCGATGTTTCCCTTTTTACAGCAGCAACAAAGGGTGAGTGAGAGGGTGGCAGGAAAATAGAGGAGAAAAACATTAGGCTTGTCACAATAGAACATCTGAATCCAAGATTCACAAGTTTGGAGAAGCATAAAAGTCTACAAAAACCAGAGTGAGGGTCCACTTCAGTCAGGAATTACTATGCTGTGTTGTTAGAAATTTTAGGCTCTCTGACAACAGCTCAAAAACACCAAAAGAGGTATCTATAATCTCTGGCATGTTGTATCGCTGCTGTCTCTTTTCTACAATAAAAACGGCTTTGACCAACAATCTGTATACTCCTTTCAGCCCTACCCTGTTGTGACCACTGAAGCGCAGACACTATGAAGGGCTTCACAGAGTGATACTCAATAGACATAAAAGACTTTGGAGCCTTATTTTGTTGGCGGTGGATATTGATACTCAAGTTCGAGTGTGAGTGCTCAGTCTTCAACAAGTTACCTTGAAGCCTTGTGGCCCCTGAGCTCCTTTATCCCCCTGTAGAAAGCAAAGCAGAGAGACAACCATCATTTCTCAAGACATGCATAAAGAAAATAGTCAAGTAAGCCATTCCTCCTGCTGACTCGAGTAAAGGCTTAAAAAAATGTCCTCAAGGACCTTCATGAAGTTAACTTTCATATTCAGTGAAGGTTAAGAACAGTGTTTGCCAAGTTTGCTTCTTTGTTCTGCGAGTGTGAATACAATCAAAGCAGTAACTTTTGCAAAAAAAAAAAAAAAATTACCTCTGAGATACCATACAGAAGATTTTTTTGCTCTTGCTTTCATGCCACTTACACTCATCACGGTTGTGTGTTCTTTCATTTGCAGACTAATAACTTACATGTAGTTGCTTTTTCTTTTTCATTAAGCTCACTATCTTTTGATGTTTGGTCAATAGCTGCATCAGTGGCCTTTGTAATCTACTCGCCTGAAGTAGATGCATCTGTTGTTCTGAGACCCAAACAATAATTTTAAGGCAATTTATTCCGTGCTCCACCTCTGCGGAGCACAAAGACGACATCGAACTCATCCGAACAGCAGGTGATGTTCAATTGTTCTTTCCAAATCAAATGTCAACACTGCTTTTGTTGATTCTACATAAGAAATAAAAACATTTTCCCACTGTGTTGTCAAATTTTGAGTGTAATGAAAAGTAATACAGAGTTCTTTATGGTTGAATTGTCTTTACCGTGAAATCGTAATAAGGGAAAATAGTTACCTCATCTCCTTTTTCTCCCTTTTGAATCGTCTCCTTCAGCTCATCCTCAAACACAAGAGAAAACAGACCACTTCACAATGTGACAGAAGTGTAGCTTGTATACATTTTGAAGAGGAACTACAGATACATAAACATTTCAAGAGACAAACAGCTGCTTACAGTTCCAGAGAGCTGTCTTAATCCGTGAGCTGTCATCACCTACAAGTAATGAAAAAGACACAGTGTTCCCTAAACAGTCTCCACTGATCTTGCAATTACCCCAAGTTAAAGCTGTTGATTGCTTACGAGGCCAGTAAAAAAGTAACATTTTCTTTACTTACAAACATATAATAAATCTCTATCTTGTCAGAATGTTTTTATATTTCTTTTATATCATCAGTAAAGCTCAGAAATTGGGTGACCAGGGCCACTGGCTAGAGCCCTCTACAACAAAATTAAATGAAATGAAAGGGGGAAGGTCAAGACCAGCCAGCTGAGGCAGAATGATGCCTGGAGCTACGAGGGTGAAGAGGAGAAATGTCCACATCAAATCCCAGATCAAATCAGCAATTACTAGGATTCCAAGAGTTTCTCCAGAGCTACTTGATCCTCATATCAGTCTTTGTGCAGGTAACGCATCAAATCAAAAACCTGGCCTGAGGATCACAACACAATCTGCTAACTCTTGCTCAAATATAAATATGGGTGTAAATAGACCCAGGACACACTGCAACAAGTCAAACAACTCTACAAAAAAGGTTGTTTGTTCCTTCATACCCTCTAATACGACCCACAGGAGTGTTTCCTAAATTGGCTCCCTTATCTTGTGGCTGTAGAAAAACAGATCCTTGTACCTCAATGTGGCGGTCACAGTCTTAAACATGAGGTTAACTTTGTGAAATGGTTGTAATTTGGGTAGGTTTAGGCACCAAAACTACCTGGTTCAGTTAAGAAAAAGAACATGGTTTAGGTTAAAATAAGTACTTCCGCAAGCGTGTCACGCAGTTACATACTAACAGTTGGTAGAGTGGTCGGGAGGTTGGTGGTTCGATCCCTGACCATGGCAGCCTACATGTCGAAGTATCCTTGGGCAAGATACTGAAACCCAAATGGCTCCCGATGCTGCGTTAATCGGTGTGTGAATGAATTCCAATGGTGGCAGGTGGCACCATTGTAGGATAGCCTTGGCCACCAGTATGAATGTGTGTGTGAACCATAGTGCGAACAGGTGAATGAGCACAAAGCGCTTTGGATAAAAGTGTCCATTTAAATTAAAGTTAACAAGCTGGCTTAAAACAACTCAATTCTGACTTTAGGTTTAACATGGGACACAGACTACGGTCTCCCAGGTAAAACTCCAATATTTGTATGACCCATCTATCCACCCCAAACTCTTGAACTATGTGGACTTTGTTGTTCTTTATACTACTTCTCCTGACTTCCACTCTTAGTCTTGTCATAATTACTACAGCCACAAGGGGTCGCTGCCACAAAAAGCATAAATATTGGTTTAAAATAAGATGCTTGTACGAACAACCTCGTTTTTTGGGAGGAGGAAGGTCTCAAAAATGTAAAAAAATATATTTTCCAGGTCAAATTGTCTAATGTTTTTTCCACCACAAACAAAATAAGGATGTTGTCTCTAAAATTTAATTTTAAGAATGTCCACAATCACCTTTTAAAGCACTCACACACCAGGGAGAGGTGGAACAGTGCCCTCACTGATTATTAAAGTAATTGTTTCAGTTGGACTGCTCACAGTCACGTTTCATCACTGATACTGGAAACACACACAGGCACATCTGGATATAATGTGGATTTGAGATGCAGAATTAAATGTTGGAATAGGGTGCATGAAAGATTTAAAAAACGAGGCCTATGTTTAAAGCCTGATATATTAAAAACTGAGCAAAGCAATCTGGAGAGCAAATCTAATTATCTATCTATAATCATCAGAACTCATTACGTCTTAATGTCCTCAGGCCCTTTGTTAACCACATGTTTCACCCTGTATGCACTTATAACCAGTTCAGTGGGTGGTTTTAGCAAAATGATAAAAGGAGTGGAAGACAGTAGGCAATCTTTGAACTGAAAGACATGTCCAGATGGGGAACATTTCGGTGCCCCCATGGCAATGCTTTTCTTTGTCCACCTGTGCAGATGCCCTTGTTTCCGGACTAATGTGTGCCAGTGAGCCCTCTGAGAGTGTTACTGTGATTAAGGGCTACACAAATAAATTTGACATGAAGCCTCCTTCAGCAGCAATGGTCAAAATAACCTTCAGTAAGGTACTGAATCCTCTACTGTCCCAGCGGAGTGTCAGCAAAATCAGTCAACCTTCAACCTGCAGTCACTCACCAAAACAGCTGCTGACAATTTTCTGGCCTCAGATGCTTAACAGTGTCCTATTCCATCAGTATGTGACCAGATCAGAATTTTTTTAAGGCAAAATACTGCACAAAACATTTTACCCAACATAACTTGGAATAACAGATTCAGGTTAATATATTATAAAACTCTATTGTAAAGCCGAACTGGCACCAATAAAAAACAGAACAGTCTCAGAGCTGAAAAGACTGTTTTGCCACTTTAAGGGCGTTGAGGGAAGTGATGGCCATGCATGCCTGTAAGCCCACTGCTCCTCCCCGTCACTAATAAACAGAGGCACAAGAAGGTTTATGAAGGGAGGGTAATGATCCAAACCCTTGCTTCTGCTGTGTAAGGGAAATCAATGCTTAACTGCCAAAATTATCTGCCACAGGAAGGCAGAGAGCACAGACAGAGACTGGTGCTAAATATTCAAACAGCCTCATTTATCAAATGACTAATGTTTTCCCCTCTGCTGTGTGCTATAGTACTGTATACATCTCCTATATCCTGGGCGGCTGTTACCTCACTACACAACAATGAACACAACTGACGTTTTCACTTTTGAACATTTCTGTCCTCCCCGGGTTGAAATGAAGTTTAGAGAAAAGAGACAACTATCCAAAAAATAATTGCAAAGCAAGACCTCAATGTTTTGAACAGCCATTAAAGCAGCCTACATTGATATCTGTCCTTATTAAGGGAGAAGACTTTTTGTTGGTTAGACGGAAACCAGTGAAACCAGTGGAGGGTTTAGCGATATTTGTTGGCTATGTAATTAAGCTGTCAAATTTCCATATGAATCGCTTGCTAACAAGCAATGAGAACGAGAATAAGAATGAAAGCAATCAAACTTTGTTTCCAAGCTCATGTCTGAAGCCTTCAGAGCCTCAATAGGCAGCAAGTCTTTAGAACAAAACCCATTAGGAGGACAGAGTCATCTAAATGTCAAACCCCTCACTTTGTGACACGTGGGTTTTCATTTGACACTTTTTATACTTTAATTTCTATTTTTTTAAAGGCTACTCACAGTTGCAGCGTGTCTTTGAGTCATTACTGCCCCCTTGCAGATCTTTTACTGATTTGTCACAGTGTGTTTTTGACTTTAAAATGTCTAAGCAATGAGTTCTATCATCCCAGCAACACCCACCCTGTGTCACCTTCAGAGCGCATCAGACAGCCACCATGACGTCAGGCTCTCTCTGCTTTTATCTGTTTCTCCACTAAAAGCAGCACTAGTGTCTTCCAAAAAAAAACCCTTTTACTATGATTTACAATTATGAACATTATAAACAGGTCGTGTCCCGATCGACCCCCATTAATTGACACTATAAAGATTTTTTTTGTTCCAAGCAAAAGATTAGGCCATCAGTGGGTGATGGTTTGTGCAAGTGTGTTAATTTGACACTAGATGGGAAAAAAAGAATTCACAGCTCACAGCTTTCAGTGCCTGTGCAAGCTATTTTGTGCATATTTCTTTGCTGTGTACATTGTTAAAGAAATCACTCACTGGGAGCTTGCTGCCAAATATCAGCGAGTTCATTACCTTTAAAAAAAGGAAGTTCTTCCTTAGAGAAATTCAACACAACTAATCTCAACTGCCTTGAAATGTTCCATGCCCTTTATCAACACTGATCCTCTGTTTGTAGGGGAAAAAGGGATTTTTAAAAAACCAACTGCATATCTAAAGATAGAAAACAATTCTGCAGGGTTGTCAAATAATGGAAATCGGTTACAAGATGACATGCTACCATGTTGGAGATGTGACAGCAAGGGTAAACTTTGCACTGTTGTTGATTTTACCTCCCTGGTCCTCAAATTCTAGGAAGTGAATCACTTACAGGTGCAAAGAAATCTGATGTTTTTTTTATGTTGGTCACAGAGAACAAAGTATTTTTTCTTACAATCTCATACTAAGTGACAATGAACGATAATCTGTAAGGTGAGCTTTCACCACTATATTGTACTTACAGGACCTGGAGGACCAGGAGGGCCAACATCACCCTGAAAATACAGCAGAAGAATAAAATCAATCAAAACATATAAGAGACTGATAGATACAGTGACAAAAAAACAGCTACAAAGATAGAAAAAAAAAATACACAGCATAAAAAATATTGCACTTGAGAAACTAGTTCTGAAAGCAAGTTGCCACAGGTGACCTCAAACAGCTACATCAATAGGTTTTGGAGCAACAATAAAGGAGGCAATAACATGACCAGACTTCAGAGAAAATACTGGATAACTCAAAAGATGTGAGAAAAGCCATGAGATGAGAGGAGAGAAATGTTGAAGAAAGCTTACTTCAGTGGTGTGCATTTCATGTGCATCATGTAGAATGTACTTATAGCGTGAGTGTGTGTTTATATATGCAGTGTATTACACTTTTTAATGGGCGTATTGGGCGCACCAGGGAACCATAGACTGTTCTTAATTGTGATGCATTGCATCTGGGAGCCTCCATTTCTCCATTCATAATTTACAAGCTATAACTTTCGTGCTTTTAATAAAACACGACAACACAGCACAACATATGCGGATATACAGTACTATCAACCACTAAAGGTACTGAGAGAATACATGCTGTACCTTACCAAGCCTACACAATCCTCTAAATGTGGCATTTTAGGAACAGAAAGGTTTAGAAGTTTTTAATCCCCATCTGGATCTGGATTAAAATACAGATGGTAACAGACAACCATGCTGATTTTTGGACAATACTTAAATCCTGGGAACATGAGGTATAAAGGTTTTGATTAAACAAGTCGCACAGATCATCTCCAGTATGCAATGCTTTATTCTCATGTTATTTATTTGAATATTTAAGCTACTTTGCCATCATCAAGTAAAGGTTAGTTAGCCATGCTAGGGGCATGACTCTAGGGATGGCAATGCCGATCGGTCCGTCGCTTGGATCCAGACAGAACCATTACAGTTTGATGGATGACATGACATTTTGTACAGACATTCATGGTTCTCAGAGGATAAACCCACCTGACTTTGGTGATACCCTGAGTTTTCCTCTAGTGCTGCCATGAAGATTAAGTGAAATATCTCAACAACTATTAAATGGATTTTCATTAAATATGGTACACTCCAGGATATTCATACAATAAATTCTCACGATTTTGGTGATTTGCCAACTTTTCATACAGAGCCACAAGGACAAAATTGTCACAAAATTGTCAAGAACAAGTAAATGTCACCATTAAATGTCCCAAGTCAGACCATTTTTTCTATATTACAAGTTTTCTGAAATTGTATGTATAGATATGGAAATGACCCATTATGTTTATCTATTTGCTAATTAACATACATTTCTAGAAATCTGAACATTGGATAAAGCCAGGTAGATTTAAGAGTCAAAGAATTTTACTGAAGGAGGGAATTTTGGATATCTTTTTTTTATTATTACTCCATGATTCAGAAATTTCTGTCAATAGGCAAAAAAATAAATAATTTTTGCCATGTTCTGAGAAATAAAATGTTATATAAATCAGGTTATGAATGATATATGAACAACCCCTTCTGCAGAAACCTTCAGAATATAGATAGGAATGAAACTGGAAACTTTGGTGGAAAGTAGGGCTACTGAAGTGAAGATTTATGGCTCAGACTATTGGAAAAAAAACTCTTGTAAAAATTCATACATTTTGCAAAATACTACAGATGAATAGGGTAGAAACTCAACTAACACATAACATCATAAAACTTTTCGACTTGATTACATACATCAAGACAATGTATTCTGAAATGTTATGTAAAAAAAAAAGGAAATTGAGGCATTATCTAATGCTAACTTTTGGTGTATTTAGGAGAAATCTACATACACAAATCGAGAAAGTGTAGTAAAAATAAACACGTAGTAAATGTGTATTTTGGATGTTTTCTTTGCCCTAGTCTGAACAAAACATGTTCAAATCTTAATAGCCCCAAATCTAGTGCATGAAAAATAAATGTTTTTGCCTGTAGTGTGTCACTCTAACCTGTAAAATATATTGAGATCTACAGTACAAGATAAATTGCCATGCAGACAGACACGGTTCTTGTATCCAACCATTTATCCTAATGGTCCATAGTGTCACTGTGTGCAGCAAGCAATAATACATTCTTTCTTGACAGATGACAACATGTCAAACCATAAAAAAAATTAGACAAACAAACAAGGTTAACAGGATGAAAATGGTAGGAATCATGCTTTTAACGAGGGACACATGGGATAGCATCTGAACAGACGAACAAATAATCACCTATGGATTTAAGATGATTGACAAAGGCTTATATCGTTTGAACTTTCACATCTCCACCACATCTTTCCCTGCCTTCCTCAGCTCTGCTTCTTTTCCCCCTGCACACCCACACACAGGCTGATTCCCAGGGAGCACAAACAGAGGGAACCATCATATGTATGACACTTGACATTGATGTGACTTACTTTTTGTCCTTTCATCCCGCCGGCCCCTTCGGCACCTGGCTGACCCTGTGGGAGGAGGCCTTGGTTAATGACTCTGTAACATGTCGGCATTGGAAATGTCACTGCAGGAAAATACGTACGGGGTCTCCTTTCTCTCCTCTCTCCCCTTTCCCCGCCGGGACTGCAGGCTCACCCCTCTCCACCTGTATGTGAACAGAGCAGATCATTGACAGTGACTGACAGCAAAGGCAGGGCAAAAAGACAGAAAGCTCACAGAGTGGAATTCAAGCAAGGGAGGGTGTTACAAATAAGTAATTAGAAAAAATTGTGTCATTTCATAATAGATCAGTTTGTAATCATGGTGGGGAAAAAAGAAGCACTGTGTGACTTTGTGATACAATGTTGTTGAAAGTCTAGCAGGGCAATGGTACACTCAAGCCCCTGTTGCATTGCAGCATGTTTCCATGTTAAAATCATTCCCCTGTCTGCCAATAGATGGCACTTTATGACTGCTGTTGAGCTGTCCTCTGAGTATTTTTATTGGGCTTCTTCCTGTCAGTTATGTGGAGAGTACTCTAAGTAAACACAACTGTAAAACAAATGTACATGCACCTTGGTCAAGACACACAGTGAATGAATAATCAAAAAGATTTGTGATAGAGCATGTTTATATACTTGCAGGGGAACGTAAAGCCTCTGCAGAAGACTCATCGTACTACATGCATCACCCACTTCCTATTGCTGGCCATTATTTTAGCTACATTGCAGATGTGTGTCAGTAATTTACTAAATGCATCTGTAATAGCAGAAAAGCATTGTTTAATATCTTCAAACATGCTTAATACAGCTCATCTGTTGTGGTGTTCATGACAGACAATAAAAAAATAGCGTGTTCATCAAAGATTATTGTTCTTTTGTATGACATGTGTGCAGATTTGTAGGGAACGCTTCAGAAACCTCGTGCTGAGACTTTATGTAGCATCTGTTTAGCAATCTGAGAAGACGGAGAGACATCTGAGAAAGGTTGCAGCATATTTGCACACTCCTTAGCTGTGCCTGGACTCTAACAAACAATAATTGCCATTCAGCTTCAGCCCCTCCCCCATGCCTTCCACTCGCTAACGGCAGCCGCTGTGATACCATTCATTTAATGAGTTATAGTCACTGTTTCCTCGTCCAAATTATGAGCTGTTATTAAGTCGGCACACGGCTGCCATGTATGAACAGATGGATTGTCCTATTAATATTTTAGGCGAGGAGGACGGACTAGTGGCAAAATTGACTTTGAGTACTAATTGAATTCTGTTCAGCTTTATCAACCACATGGGAACTGATTATTTCACTATCATAATCTTACCATAATCTTATCAACTATATCATTGTTGATGTGCAATTAATCAGATGCCTTTTTCTTAACAAGCTCATGATACAATGTGTGTCTGACAGTGTATTACTTTTACTATATTGTAGACAGAAAATGGTCTCCCACTACGTTATCACCTAAAGGGGACCTATTATTCTCATTTTTAGGTTCATGGTTGTATTTTGTGTTTCTACTAGAACAAGTTTAAATGCTAATAATGTTCAAAAAACACTTTATTTTTCTCATAGTGCCCATGGCTGCTTCACGTCTATTCCCCCTCAGTCTGAGATGCTCTGTTATCATGCCTGTCTCTTTAAGACCCCCTACCGAGAAAAAAAAAAGCCCAGTCTGCTTTGATTGGTCAACCTTTTCTAGATCTTCTGCATCTCTTTGTTCTGTCCATCATTGCAGCCAGAGGGATGATTATAATAGGAGCAATTCCTAGCACCGAAAAACCCCAATAAAAGCTTACAAACCAAAAACTACACAATCCGAAACTAGCAACAAAGATTACAGGTTAGGAAGTCAGAATGTAGCAGTGTATGTAATCAAAAAAACTGCAGTTGCTTGGAGCAGATGACCGCCAAATATATAAATCAGTCAAGAGTTTACATCAGTAAGTAGAAAAACCTGTTGGAAAAATCTGTTTTTGCTCACAGGAATTACTATACGTTTCTTTACCACATTATTGGAAAATACAGGGATGGGGATTGAGTACCGATACTAAATTGGTAGCAGTTCCTGACAACTAAAATATAAAATAAACTCTGTCAGTATTAATGTAATGTTAACTCATTTTCTTTTTTTCTTTTAAAAAAAGATGTGTTGTCTCACTTTACCAATAAATGTTTAATCTTTTCACATTTTTGAATGCCTTTTATTTTCTGCATCAAATTACGGAGAGTAGTGTCAATAAGAGTACTCAAAAGAAGTGATATCAATATTGGTATCAGTAAAACTCTAGCAATACCTATCCCAAATAAGCCTTGATGTCATTTGTAACAATGTTGTGCACTTTTCTGGCACAGACTCACGGCAATATATTATCGCTATCATTGTTAGATCTCCATAGATCATCATTCAAAGTCAATTCATTGGCAGAGGGGTATGTAACAACTTAATAAACCTTTCAAATGAGATTAACTGCAGCACAGTCTGTATTTATCCAGATTATCGTTGTATTTACACAACGAGAAGGCACAGCGTGTTTAGGACAGGGAGCTGGTCCACCCGTGGAAGCCTGTGGGTGATATGTTGACTTTGAGGCACCTCAAGTCATCAAACTGCAATTAAGCCTGTCTGCATCCCTCTCTGTCTCTCCATCAATATCTGCAGTGTTCTGTCAGAGCCCGTTGGAGACTGTCAGTGGGAGATTACAGTTATGAAGATGTGATTCATGAGCGCACCGTCTTCCCGGCACATCACGCACAGCACAGACCTTTTGTTTTTCACTTTAAAACATTCACAGTCAGACGAGCGAGTGAGAGGGGGGCTCGGCTCACACAGATGTTAAATGAGCTGCAGTTTAGTCCAACTTGCATCTGTTTTGTCCGAGTTAAAAAATGCACAAGGATGGCCACCGAGAAGCAGGGAGAATTTCTGATGCTGCTCAATAATTACTGCTCCCAGAAACATTTCATTCCCTTTTAAGGTGGGATGCTTCTCTCACTTATCATACTGGATTGTGTGAATTCCTTTAAATGCGGGGCCATGCTCGTTTTGCTTTAAGATTTTAAAATGTAAAGTGAATCTCTGGGACAAGAGAGTTTTCTTGTCATCCACAGTAAGCATAAATTTATAATGACAAAGAGAAGATGTATTTGTAATGTAAGGGCAAGACTGGCATGCACTTTTAATGCAACCATTCTTTGTTGTGTGTTTCCACATAACATCAGCACAAAGCCAAAGTCTTAAAACGAATGCTTCAATCATATGATTTAATCATAATGCAACCTTTAATCTAATCTCACACGGGTAGCTTTGGTCTCCCGCAGACTTTGTCACCTGCAGGTGTTGCTCTAGCTTTCATCATTCTGAAATCAGTTGAATGTTTAATGTATGTTACAGCAAGCCTATAGGATTACTCTCTTAAAGACTTGTAAGCCTTAACCCACACTTTTGTTGAACAATAATTACATTTCAAATTCATTATGAAATGAATAATACAATTAAATTAACCTATGTGGCCTGAGGAAAATTTAATTAATTCCAAGACATATGGAACACAATTATGCAATTCCTGGAAAATTATCCTGCTGAAAACGAGAGAAACTGATAAATAAACTGAAAAGCACCGTTTAAAAAATACCAAAATTACACCACTATAAAAACACATATAGTGGGGCTTCTACAAATGTCAATTTATGCATGGCTGTATGTGTTTCTGATGTTAAATACCAATAAATATCATATAAAATATGTTAGCTTTGTGTTTCTTCAGTGTTCCAACTTGTCAGTCATTTATATAATGAAACATCTATGAAACCAACATAGCAATAGCAAAAATAATGCTGAACCCACAATCTCAGAGCTGTTTTCCTTTCTGCCAAATGATGGTTTGACTTTTACCGCTTTATTTTTATGATATGAGATAATAAAGCTGCAATTCCGCAGCCAATTACAGAAAACTCATGAAAACTTAATCAAGGTAACCTCTATTTTGGGCATTTTATTCTTAAGCCTGACTTACTAGGGCATGGTAATACTATGTTATTTTTCATCCACTATCCACTGTGCCTCCATCTATTGTAAATCTACTGCTATCCCATTTGTTTTGAGGTATAATAAGTGTGTCCTCATACAGACAACTTTCTTTTTCAAGGTTGGCCAGCTGACACTTCTCCTTCCTCTGGGCAGAGGGAGCAGGAGGAATTCTGCGGCCTGAGCTGACACCCCAGCAAACGACGCACCTATACATCAAATGAACAGCTGCGGTCAGGAGGTTGTCCACTACACAATAGCTTTCACTCTCAGCATGATCACAAGTGGGCCACAGGAGGCCTGGTGGGTGGTGAGGGGGGTGGTGGTGGGTATGTGAAGGAAGCGGGTAGCAACAAAGACAGTAGGAGGCCCGGTAGAGGTCCATGTCTGAGTTTTTTTTTACACCGCATATCTCATGTGCCTCTGGTGAGCTACAGCACCCCTGGGCTTCATGAGAATGATTGCAGACCCTTTTTGCAAAAGCACTGTTTGTAATGGCCATCTGTCTGTTTGGAGTGTGAGCACTGAGTCATGCTGTGCTGCGCTGCAGGAGGTGCAGGGTGGGAACAGCTATTTAACTTGCACAGTAGATAGGCTACAATTGACTGAAAGGTGCCATTTTCGACGAGGGACATCTTTTCCTGACTGCAAACACAAAAAATGTCAGTCAAGGACGGAGGTCTGGTCACACATACGTCTGACTTGTCTCGGCTGGCTCCTTGGGACAACTACTTACACACGCTACGTCTTTATACAGACAACACAGCGCAGATGATTAAACTCCTCGCCTATTTGGAGGAGTGCCGCAATGAACGCTGCTCAGTCATCTTGACAATTCACCCTTGCTAGAAGTGCAGGTAAGGGGCGGTTTATCAAGCGGGGAGACAGCTCAAATCTACTTTAAATGCCACATGTCGGTACTTTGTTTTGTGAGGAACAATGTTTTGAGTGATACCTTGACACTTGCTCCTTCAGCTGTTCCTGCGGGACCCTGCAATTACAAGCAATGAAACACACAGAGAAAGGTTATATGCTTTTATGTCACATAAAGGCATTTAAATAAACACTTAAGCACATATGTTAATTATTTTCCAACATCAGTCTTTGACCATGCTGAGCCTCGCCTATTCAAACTGGCAGGTTTAATTTTCCTGTTTGCAGAAAAAGCCTGTTGTGTTGGATTGTTAAAGGCTTGACGTTTCATATTTTCTAACCTTTGCATTAATGCTAGCTGAGCTCTCATAAAGACGTGGCTGGCCCCCAGCAGTCTATAGATTATGTTTGAGTGTGTCTTTGTTGCTTGACTTTCACAGACTCTCCTGTTGTCATGCAATGCTAATTTGACTTTGAAAAATAACCGCTGCCCCCTCGACTGCGAGCACTGTCCTGCTGCCAATGGACAAGAGAGAGTGATGCCCTGGTGTGTGTTTTGAATAGATGATTTTGCCCCTGAGATCTACCTCAGCAAAACAGGTGACTCATAAATGCCAATACCAGGGGATGGAGGCAAAGCTGGCACATGCTAAGGCTATCATCAGGACATTGCCATTTAGAAATGTCACACCTTTTCCACCCTGTCTTTCTTTTGTCCTACGACTTTGTGTCCTTCAACTTTATGAGTTATTAAGGAGGCAGGGGACATATTGAGTCATGCAGGAGAGATTTAACAGTGAGTAGCTCAATTATACTAAAGATAATTGAACCTATTGAGCATAACAGCGATAGAAGCAGGACAGATTAATTCTGTATTTCTAGATTAAATAAAGTAAGACATACCCTATGTCCTGTTCAAGAGTGTAATCAGAGCGATAGTGCATGAAAATAATTGGACACCCAAAGCTTCGGAGGTACATGATGCCTAAACACTCCTGTTTGTCCTGACATCAGAGCAGCTAAGAGTCTGACAGGCTGTCTCCTTTAACACATCGTGGTGTTTGTGCCCTTTGCTGTGTGGGTCACTACACAAACACACAAACAGTGTCTGGGATTGGTTTGGATGCCTGAGGAAAACACCATAACTCAAGGAGTCAACGGGCCTTATAGGCAGACTTGTCCTACTCATCAATACAAGCATCCTCAAGAGCTACCTTAATATACCTCTTGTGGTTTTGTGCTAATAATATCGCCTGCTTGCAGCAGTATGGGAGAATGGGAGAAGATTTTGAGCAGATCAATACAGCCTAAGCATGGAATTAATGCGCAAAGTTTACTATGAAGAGTGTAATCCCTCTTTTTAAGCTGGATTTTATATTGCATGTCTGTTGCACTGATTGACTGTTTGCTTTCATATGCTTGTATAATAATGATTTGCAACTTTTGTTTAGTGTACAATTTCAGCCAGGTCCGATTGAAATAGACAGGGGTAATCTTGGGAGAATTGTTGGTCAAATAAAGTTAAATTGAAATTGATTCCAGATGGAAGAAAAGCCATACACTTTATAGAGAAGTGGACTTAGCCTCTGGGTCTGAAAAGTGAAGCCAATGCAGAATTGCCTCAAACCTGCATTCCTTCTAATGCCCAGCAGGGGGCGACTGCACTGACTGGAAAATTAGCTTCCTTCTTAATTGGTTTATTTCCCTAATGAGTTTATGGTCTCAATCACTAGTTTCGTGTCTACTTTAATACAGCATGATGTTGCATTGCAACTTTATCCTTATCCTATCCTTTATCATTTTGTTCTATTAAATAAATTGTGTTTAAAAACAGTTTTCCACAAGCCAAAGTAAGAATTCCAATCATTGTCAGAGTTAAAGTAAATTATGGATGTACTCAGCTATCCTATCTAGCTATCTAACACTAGCATTAGCTGGTAACTAAGCCATTGCTATGCTTATGCCAAAATTGAGGCTTCAAAATGGTAGTCTGCAAACAATTGGTGTCAAAAATGTTTTTGTTTTTTTATGTATTCAGCACTTTGAACACACAGTTCAAAGTGCTGCTGTATTCTACTGTCTCAGCTAAGCTGTCAGGATTTGTCATTTGGTGTTCCTTTGAAATCACTGCAGAGATGTATATCAGGTAATTATTGCTTATGGTGAGATGGATGCTGAAAACTAAATATATAATATGTCCAGGGGGTTTTACAGAGTCCATTTCTTTCTTAAAAAACATAATCCCTGTACAAGTGTGTGGGTGTATGTGGTACTGTATATCACTTACAGGCAGGCCTCTGAGTCCAGGCTCCCCAGTCTTTCCTCTCCGTCCCTAAGGAAGACATACACACGAGAAAAAAAAAAGATTAAGATGAGTGAGCGAAGATGCTACAACAGGTGTGGTTGGGCATACATGCTGCCAGCAATTAAGGCTAGACAGCAACTCCTGTCGCAGTCTCTAATTTGCTTTTAATTAACAACAAGAAAACAGCTTAATTGCTGCACCCCGTGTGGCCCACTAGTCTTTGTTCCCTCCTCTGGTTTACTGCCTCCTTTCCAGCTGCGTGGGTCCCTCTGTGCATCAATCAACCCAAGGAGCAGATACAGCGGCAAACAGGCCAAGCCAGCCAGTGCTGTCCAGCATTGCAAAACGAGGTCAGAAGGAAGCAATCATTTTGAACCATTTTTGCTTGTTTCAGTTTTTCATGACGTTTTGTGAATTGCAAAAAGAGCCTTCCTGCTTGAAAGTCTGCGAGTCTTGAAAAGCTGACATCTTAATGAGATGTAATGCGATCCGAACTAAACCAAAGTTGGTATAATTTACATCAAGAGGGTTTATGTCCTCATGAGAAAAGAGGATAAAGCTCCCTGGATATCCGAACAGCGATCCTATAAACTGGCAGAGCATCACTGGCTCTGTGTTATAACGAGTGCCTGGAATTAGCTGGCTTTCACACACACAAGACGGATGTAAAATCAACTCAATTAGGAGATGCTAATGCTCTGGCCAGTATCAATTCACTGTACGGCAGTGTAATCAACGGCACAAGCATTATGAGACAATGCAGATATCTGTATTACGGCTACACATGATTACTTCTTTCTAATAGGAGTTTCATCATCTGACACAATTGTTATTTTGAAACGGATCTTTCTCCTACTGTATGTGTCAGTATGGGTGACACAAAAACACTTCTCTCCTCCACCGAGTTAGTGGTGGTGCAGCTGTGGAGAAAGAAGGATCACTGGCTGCTGAATGAAAAGTAGAGAATCACAAAGCAACGCCCCCGAATCTCTCCTTCTGACACTCCGTGTATGCAGACTTTGATTAACTGGGTCGAATTTGACGTGTACATTTGCCTGCGAAAAAGACAAAGAATGGAACTTCACTGGCTGCTATTGCTTTTAATCATCTGTTTGCATGTGCTCTCATGCTTACATGCTGTGTGTGTTTCTCTGTTTGTAGTCCACAGATTACAGGATTAATGAAAACAGGAGAAGCCAAGGTGTTGTACAGTAAATATTAACCTTAATAACCACATAGTGGAACCGGTGTGTGCCTCCTTTTGGGGATTGCACGCCTTCCTCTGTTCATGCTGTTTGATGTACCAACAAAGGCTTGGCCAGTGCCTTTTGATCATCTGTGTTAATGTGGCTTTGAGGCTACATGTCCTTTAATGTAACAATGAGTGATTGCCACACTGAGAAGAGCCGGAAAATGTCGAACTGCGTCAACGTGTAGAAAGCTTAAAAATCTTTTGCTTCAAATAACTGACACTATATTGCATTGGGATAACCTCTCTAAATGAAACTGAGGATGGAGTGGCAGCCAAATTATTCAGTCAGGGCCACATGTAGATTAAAAACACCTCACATTTGTGTAAAGGTCTATTTTTCACAAACAAAGACAGTGTTTGGGTGAGGGTGGGTGGTGTTGTTTTTTTCTCTTTCACTGATAATGAATAGGCTGACACAGAATCACTGCTACGTTTGCAAAAAGTTCAGACTGTTTGTTCTAGCCTTATCCCCCTCCGCTGCCCTTTCTCCCCTGAACTCGACAACAAAAGCAGATTACATAGATAAGTAATTTAGCTAATGAATATTTCATATGCCATTATTCCAAGCAGGTCATGAATTATGCAGTTTTCAAAAATTATTTCTCCACATTTGCCCTTAAACCTCTTTTAACAGCAAAGTGCATACTAATTGTATGTCCACCTATTTGCATATAATCGTCAAAACAAACAGTGGTACACTAGATCTTAGTGTCTGCGAATGAAGTCAAGAAGACTTAGTGAAGACTCCTTATTATCAAACGTAGGCCTAAAGCTTACTTACAAGTCATGAACCGTCTTTTAATAAAGTGGTATGAATTTTAGCTTGGGAGAGTATTTCTACAACTCAAAACCCCTCCCTTTAGGAAAAGATTTCCTAATGTTTAAAAAGTGTAATTCTGTCGTACATTCTGCTCACAAAAGTAAAAACCAGCATATTAATCTAATGTTGAATTACTGCAATATTACATATGCTCTCAAAAACAAATGCATTGTAATACAGCAGCTTCTACCTTTATGATGATTTTAATGCTCAGTTTTTTGTTAGAACTGATTTAGAGAGGTGCTGATTAAAACTTCACGGTCATCCGAAGGCTGTAACTTGTGGTGCTGCTGAGCTGTAATTCCCTTTGGGGGCCATGTGATAATTCGAGGGCCACTTTTGCTGAGAATATCTGCTAAAATGTGGACTAAATCAGAGAAAAAAAGTAATTCTACACTGCATGAAAAAAAACTTCAATAACGTCTTTTTTTCCGCCTATATCGACCTTTAAATGTTCACTATCGGTGAAGTCAAAGGTGAGCTGTTCCAAACAAATCTTCCCTAATTCTGACATCAAACCTTCAAGAGTGGAAAGGCCAAGACAGGGACTCTAATTTTCCCTCATGCCCTCCATAACTTTTGCCAGTATGGACATGAAAAATGTATTAAATTCCATTCATATCAGTCTTAGAAAGGTCTTATAAAGTCTTACATTAAACTTGTTGAAACTGGCAGAAACCCTGATCATGTGTTGCAGAGTTGAGTGCATATAGAGGCGTCTATGTTGGAAGTCCATATCAGGGATATTAATTTAATACCATCAACACCAACAGCTCAGACAATCATTTCCAGTATAAAGCAATCTATTAAAAAGACTCCAACAGGTGACCTTGGGGTTAGACTGACACTTCTCTTTACAGAAGGACCTCTGGTTAGAACGCCGTCCCTAACAAATCTGTGCACAGTGACAAGAAATAATTAGTCCGGAGCACAGCTGTCATCACCGTTTGCACTCAATTGACTCTCCAAACTGAAACACCTGCCAGTGACACAGCGAGATAACTGCCTCTGAAGGGACTTACTGGCTCTGCAATAGTGAGATAATCAGATGCCAGCAACTGCCATAGTGCCCATGAGCACCTGAGTTTATCCTTTCATACAACTTTGTGAAGTGTTTCAGAAGATAAACTCTCTATAGGTTTACAGCTGAATTCTAAGTTCTAAATGTCATGTTTGGACCTCTTAGACATTTGTAAAAGTGCGACTAAAGGGATACTCTGGCATTTGGATCTGAGGTGGTTTTCAAATCACATTAAGTCATGTAAGAGGTGTTTTTCCTCAGTTGCTTTGCAGTACACACTTATTCTGTGTATTGATATTGTAGAAAACAATAATGCTTATGGGCATTTTGTTATAAATCAATTTGCATATGTGTTTAAGGGGATTTATGCTCATTTTCAGGCTCATACTTTTTCTTTTTGGGTTTCTACAACATGTTTACATGCTTTAATGATGCAAAAACACACATTCTTTTTCTCATACTGTTTGACTATACCTGTATTCACTCTCTGCCTGAAACACTGTCTCTTTAAGCTCCCCTTTTGAAAAAGCCCAGTCTGCTCTGTTGGTCAGTGTTTCTGAGTCATCTGCACTCTCTGCATCTCTGCACCATCATTGCAGCCGGGGAATGACAGTTACAGCAATGTTGCAGTACTTTCTACCTATATTTAGTTGTGACATCACAACCTTACAGAAGTCCAGATGACTCATTTAAAGGTGCAGTTTCTAAATACAGGCTGTGTGTACTTCTCTTTGAATTGAGAGTTTTAAATATTTAATTATTTCAAAATTATATATAGCCCCTAGACCTTCTTTATAATCATAAAATAATCAGCTAAAAATCTCACTTTTTACAATATGGGACCTTAAAAATGGAATTTTGTTCTATATTTTTTGTGTTATTTACTATTTTTCAGATGATGAAGGTAGACAAAACAACACAAGACAGTGTCAGAGGTACACTGCAGTCCAAAGCAGTCTCTAGGCAACAAGGATGAACATGAAACTATCTGACATGTTTTTCAAAAGTCAAAATCTCCAATGTGAAAAACATGAGAGATGTATGAAAAACCAAAAAGATGATTTTCTTGCACTACCAGGATTTTAGCGGGAGCAAAAGAGCAAAAGAGCAGCCCGCAGTCGGACGTGGATCATTAGTTAAATGGCCATTCTGCTCCGCTATACTTGAGTCACTTTGAAACTTAACACCACCTATATGTGCCAAAATGCCATAGTAGAATATGTCAACATGATGATAATTATAACTTGAATTATAACAGAGTGGCAAGCCCACAAGACCAGCCAGCAGTGTCTTTGAATCTTTTCTTTCAGCTAAGCCAACCATAACTTTCTCATTTCCTTCCCTGTTTCTCCATCTCTCATTCATCTCTCCCTTTGTGTACAATAGCACAACTCTCATCTCATCCCTCTCTCCTGTCTCCTGTTTTTCTTGTCATGTCTCCTTCCTTCTCCTGTCTCCTGTCACTCGCCCTGTTTCTCCCTCACCCAACTTCCAGCGCCTGTTGGATCACCCTGGCAATCTCTGTTGCTATGCAACGCTCAGTGTCCTATAAATTTGACAACATCCTAGTGCTTGATTATTATTTGAGCGCTGCAGTGTGAAGCCCTCCTTCAGGTCATTGCGGTAGATTAGAGGGAGGGAGAGATAGAGGAAGGCAAGGAAGGAAATGAGGGATGAGAGGGAGGGAAGGAGGTGGAGAAAGATGAAGGGATTGTGGAGGAGAGGAAAGGAGGGAGAGAGAGTCAGAGTGAAAGATGAACTGGCTTCTTGAGTAAATGAAAGATGGCCTGGCAAGAGCAAACACATATTCACCAGCACTATTCATCTGTTCCACTCTAAAAACCTGCAAACCATATAACAGAAGTGTGAAAAGCACTCCGCATTAACTACTAATTCAATAATGGTGCTAGTAAAGCTAAAGTGAGTACAGGGTAAGAAGGAGGCCTCAGTAGATTGACAGTGTATTTTCAACTCGCGGCTTAATCCACATGGATCCCAGCCTCAACTGGCTTCAACTCAGCTATGAGTTGTAAAGTGCAAAAGGAAAGCACAGACATGGGGCCCCGGCTCAGTCCTGCAACACAAGCCCCCAATCTGAGAGCAAAGTCAACAGCGACAGTGACACACAGCAGAGGCACTCGTTTATGATGACTCCATAATCCTTATCCCAAATGTCAACATGTTCTGTGAGACATTCCCCGTCCAACTACCCATACTGGGATAACACAGTGGTGAAAAATGGAGGGGCCAGAATGTGTCGCATTTTTAGCAATGAAGCAGATATACCATCAAAAAGCCACATAATCCACCTGACAAATGCCCCTGTCAAGAGGGGTCAGTAGATAAGCTGGAGGAGCCTTCTGAAATGAACACCGCAGGACCCAACTCAAACCTGACACACAGCACAGAGGGATGCTGGTTTCTTCCTGTATATGCAGGTCTAACTACTACTGGCTGAATGATTTGGCATATTTTTGATGTTATTTCAAACACAGTATCTTTCATTCTTTTCATCTTTAATTTTTTTGCTATTTTGCCTCGGTTTGCCATTGTGGTAGTGACTTGTCAATCATAGGATAGTGACACCCTAATGCAATTTTGCTTATATTGTCACTGTTTTACTTTAAATTGGATCATCATTTACAAAATGGACATCATGCTGTATTGAGGAACATGACTTGAAACCAGCCATGAGACCATAAAGTCATTAAGAAAATGTCTAATGAGGTATTAAATTAGCTGAGAAGTAGGCACATTCTCTCATTAGACTTCTTTTTGCAGCCACTAGAGTCGCCCCCTGGTGGTCATGATAAAGAATGCAATTTTAAGGCACAACTGCATTGGCTTCAATTTTTTCAGATTCGGAGGAAACGTCCAACTCTCTTAGAAGGTTTATGCTTTTATCAACATAACAGACACTTGACTGACCAATCAAAATAAATCTTCTGTCTACTGCTTTTCTTTCTTCTGTCTGTCTCAAGTGTGACACAGAAGTTTAATGTCCTGAAGGGGAAACTGTCTGACATTACCAAAGCCAAGTTGGTCTGCAACAATGTTCTGTGGCTCATGCGAGAGATGACCTTTTCTTGACTGAAAACCTCACATGCCACTCCCACTCTTTCTGCCTGAGCTGAGTCCCGTCTCCCTCTGGGGACATGTACTCAGGCCACCTGAGCCTTTTGTCTAACTGCTGTTCTGCGTTTAACTGGAACTGACTGTGTAGCTCATGAGCAGCAGCTGTATTTGCTTGGTAAACAAATAAGTACAAAACAGTGAAAACTACTATAATATCATCATGTTGTTTAACAAGAAGTAGGCAAAGAAGTTTTCTGTAATTGTCTGTGTGCAAGCTGTACTTCAGCAGTACAGCAAGTGGCCAAAGACGGAAAAAAAACCTTTCAAAACACTGTTCAAGGGATGATTTGGACATCCAGAAGTGTGAACCTGTGTATTCACACCAAAACAGAAAAACAAGACACAAACACTGACAGACAAATGTGCACAGGCTACATGTGCACACAAACACAAGTAAGAGAAAGTTTGCCACAACACTGCCTGTCACAATATTTATTCCCAAGTGAGAACGCTTGTCTGTTCCAGGCATGTGAAGGATGGAAAGCAAAAGACGGAAACAGTACAACCACAGGCACTTGATCTCCTCATTCCTTCGGTCAAACCTGGAATCTCTTGGAAACACTTATTGTATCCAGATTCAGACAAGATACAGACAATCACTAACACTGCCAGCCAAAGCTGATTTATTCTGTAATTAATTCTAAAATGTCATCCTTTCCCCTTGCAAATATTTTCTGAATTCTCATCTAAAAAATTACACCATGAACCATAAGAATCAGCCAGACTGAGTAAACACAGCATGAAGTATTGTCAAAGGATCTCTAAAAAAGCAAGATTCCGGCAGCAACCTTTTACCATGTATAGCACAACTATGTATGTAATCATGAGGTAACAATTAATAGAAAACTTATAAACATGCCAGAGTCACGGTTTTAAAAAAGCAAAGCTAGATGTTTTTCAAATCAAATCTACAGTGTTCTTCTGTGATTCTCTCAGCTATCTAATATGCATTCTCAGCTTCACCTACATTCATAATAATTTCTCACACATACACTACATCAGCCCAGCTGCTTCTGGGCGTTAGCTTCAAAATATCAGCTGAGAATCAGTTAGAAAATGGGACAAATATTCAGTGAATTCACTTCAGCTATGCGCCTTGATATGCTGCAGTTGACAGAATTCTCACCAAAGCCCTTTTCGCAGTCAAATCAGTTATTAACTCTTCTGAGGTAAATATTGATTATATGGCTTGCTCGAAATGTCACAAAACACACTGCAGAGACCGCAGAGACCTCACCTGCTTCTGATTAAGGACCCAATTAAATTCAGACAGTGCAAATTCCCTACTTGTGACTGCCCTCGTGGATGCCATCTTAGGACACTGCACAAGCTCAGAAAATGCCTGGGCACTGGGGCTTGCAGAGATCTCTTGCACTTGGTAAAAGCCTCAATAAAATAGGATTTGTTCCAGTTGTTTACTGAGGGTTAAGAGGAGCGGCCGGGGCAGGAAGAGAACGGCAAAGCCGACAGCTGCCTGGCAGGGGCTCAAATGCAGCTTAGCATTTTTCACCATTCTGACTGGCACACAATGCTCTCTTTAACTCCCAGCCATCTAAATATTCAGGGACGTATAAAGAGATGGCTGACACTGCAGCCGACTTAAGACACAGCTCAGCTGGCCAAGATTGCACCTATAGTCTCTTGGCTAAAGCTTTCCATGAAGGCTTTCCTCACAGAGACTCAATCGTGGCTCCCACGTGACTGAATGGTGATTTGTACATGTGCCACTAGATGGCAAACTAGCTTCATCACAAATTTTGTACACGGAGGGAGACAGAGCCAATGAGGAGACTGTAAGCTCTCTATGAGAGAGGATAGATGTCCTCAATGCATGAATGTATGATGTGTGTTGGGTAACATCCCTAATTAGGCAGTCTGGCAATTAGGCACTGAATACCGTAAAGGAGATTTTTCTGTAGAGGGCTTACAACGACGAGAGAAGAAGGAAATAGACGAGAGCAAGAAGCTGTATGACAGTGAGAGAGAGGGACAATCATTTTCATACTGCATTATGCCTCTTTCAACTGCCACACAATACAAGGGGACACAGGTGGCATTACAAGGGTACCCAGTCAGAGAATGCAGCATATAATTGGGTAAAATAACCATTATAGAGCTACTTCAGCAAACACCAAAAATCCTCACTGCCACACAGTATGCAAACACTAGAGCTAAAGGCAAACACAGGAAACGCAGACAGTGGATGTCTGTGGAAACTAAGCCAAGGCAGTCCCAAGGGTGCCTCAGAACAGCTCTTTACAACAGCCACGTCTGTACCACGTCTTCACGGATGAGTTTTAAGAGCTCATTGATTTTAACAACTCCTAAGGACAGGAAAGAGGGCTGATGATACTATCTGAATTTGCATTTTTATGTGGAGAAGATGATAAATCTATATTAAACTATGAGCTCAATTCCCACCTATCAGCTGAATGTCTGTGCAGTGTTTCCATGCGAGCTGGGTGCCTATTGAATTGGCTCCTCACTGGGCCGGCGTTGCCTCTTGAATGTTCTCATCCCCTAATGGATGCTGTTATTAGTCTTGGCTCTTAGAAATTTCACAGTCTCATCTGGACTTTTGGCCGTATTATTCATCCGGAGCAGATTGCTCCCATCGTATGTTTACAGATACTGAGTGTTTCATTAATGCATTATCCAACAAGTGAAAAGGAGAGGCTGAAAATCTACTTTGAATAAACCCTGGTTCATTTTACAAACCAAATATTTGAGGTCGGAGAGAATACACTGTTCAAAGATCCACAGGGCAGTAAGTCCGGGTACTGTAGCCCTCTGCGAGTCTTATGCTTCATATCACTCACCACGCATAACAGATTACACGAAGGTCCCACACACAACCATCTGTATAATATCAGGCCACTGTAAATGCGCTGCACCCTGACATGCCATTAAAGTGGACACAGATGAATGTATCTAAATTGGTTGTGGGCAGGATGAGAGTGTGAAGAATCAAAATATGGATGGCAGGCTGGAACTACCGCGCCTCTGTGTTCTGCAGTGTTCAGGGCTACATCTCCTCCCCGTCCAGCCTCCCCCCTCCACCCCCCCGCGCTGCTCTCTGAGCCCTCCTCCCTCCCTTTGGCCAAGGAAAAGGCAGACATAGACGGAGCTTACTCGGGGCATGCTTCAATCCAAGCATCCTGGATCCAAAATGCCCTTTAGAAGGTATTTACATTCAGATCATTTCTCAAACGCTGTCTCCTCCTGAAACTGACCTAAGGAGCGTGTCTTTGTATATTTCTAGACTATTTGGAGCCGGAGACACCCCATTGTTTGGATGGCTGGTGCCATGGTGTGGCCTGCAATACCTAGAACAGTCACAGGGGCCAGTCACCTCTTGTCCACTGGCATACTTGAATGAGTCGGGTGAATTTGGTTCAGCCGACCCTATCTGACACATGACACTCCATTAGTGTTGCTATGACCTGGCAGACATTGAAACAACATTGGAAAATGTTGGCGAGGTATTAGACACAGGCCAAGGGGATGCCAGGCCCTGATGCATTCTGACACTGGAGCAGCAAGGACGTGCATATTGCTCGCAGTGTCCCCTGTTGTGCGGTGTAGCTCCGTCTCCTGAGAAAGTGGTGAGGTTGTAGATGTGTGAATGAGGGCCGTGCCCTGGCCAACTATAGCAAGCCAATCTAATGCTCAGAGGATGGTTTGACCTACATTACCCCTTGTTGAACATCAGCTTTTAACACATATACATACACACATCAAGCTGCAGACGCAAACATACACACGCAGTGACTGTGAAAGCCAGTGTGCGATCAAAGTGGCCCTCTCAAAGTCTTGCCCCCTGTATTCGTCCCTGTAATTAATTGGCCAATTAATGTGTGTTTATTCTGGACACCCATGGATGCAGTCATACTGGGGCTCTCAGGGAAAGACGAGAGTCAGACAGATAAATCAAAGCTCTGTGCATCTGTCCTTGCGTGTGCCAAACGCTTCCCCCTGTAACCCTCCTCTTTCCCCAACTGGGCCCAAATGTGAGACCTTTTCATAGCCAATCAGGTCAAATCTTTGTTTCATCCTCTGTCCCAATGCACCTGACATTGACAAGATTAATTGCCTTGTGCACTGGGCAAACGTGCTACCTCCCGGTGTAATACAGGTGTCAAAAGCGTGGCGCTCTGGATTTCCTCAACAGGAATTTGGACAAAGAGAGAGACAGAGAGAGAAGAATAACCTATTTCATTCTGTTCAACAAAGGGTTAACGAACCCCTCCCATCCGCTTGTAAAAATCACACAGGGTGTAAATCTTGCCATAAAATCTCAGCTGTGAGCCCTGCTGACCTGTAAATTCTTCGCTCGGTGTTACTCTGCCATTGAGCTTCAACGGGTCGGACCAAAACTGTAACTACATTTCTACATCACGCTACTGTATTTAAACACTGCTTTAAAGACACACACCATCAATATGGTCACCATCCATGTCAATGGTTAAATATACCAACACACTGCTATCTATACGAGACATGTTCATTAAATCACCCAGCACCTGAATATTATAGACCTGCCTATACACATATACTCTGTATACTGCAAGATCGCTATTTGCATATCAGTATCATTATTATCCTGATGTGTGTACCGATTCTTAAACTATTACAATTCTCAATTCTCTGTTCAATTTGATAGTTAGCCATTTCTGCACTGATATGATTTTCAAATCATTATCATTATTATAATAATGTGTACAGCAATTTTTACACTAATATTATTATTCCCATATCATTAATATCATAATGTGTACAGCTATTTTTACACTATTATTATTCTCATTTCAACCTTAATATCATGTGTACAACTGTTTTTACACTAATATTATCATTCTCATATCATTAATATCATAATGTGTACAGCTATTTTTACACTATTATTATTCTCATTTCAACCTTAATATCATGTGTACAACTGTTTTTACACTAATATTATCATTCTCATATCATTAATATCATAATGTGTACACCTTTTTTACACTAATATTAATATTTTCATATCTTTAGTATCATAATGCGTACAGCTTTTTTTTTACATAAATAGTATTATTCTCATATTATCATTATTATTATGATGTGTACAGCTTTTTTTACACTAACATTATTATTTTCATATCATTATTATCACCATAATGTGTACAGCAATTTTAACACTAATTTTATTCTCGTATCATCATTATCATAATGCGTACAGCTATTTTTAATCTAATGTTATTATTCTCATATCATCATTATTATCAAATGTGGACAGCTATTTTTACACTTATAGTATTATTCTCATATCATCATTATCATAATGTGTAAAGCAAATTTTTTCACTACATATTATATTAATAACATACTCTATCCACCTCTGCAAGAAGGTGTTTTGAATTAAATTGAATTGTAACTGTTTTACAGGTGTATTATTGTGTGTATGTGGTAGTTAGTTGTGGTAGTTGCTAAACTGAGCAACACTGACATAAATGTGAATGTGTTCATATGTGATATACTGTATTTCACTCCAGTTTGTAATTATTGTTAAATTGCTTTCTAGAATAAGCCACAAAATAACTAAAGACATGCCGAACGTGTCAAGGTGACACGTTCCCCGGAAGGAAAAGTCACCGCAATTAAATGTACAGAACATATATATCTAGCCATGATTTATATTTTCTTTTTCTTCAATGTAAAACATATGAATGTAGCCTATATATATATTAAGATAAAAAGCATATTAAACAGACCATATCAGATCATATCTGCCTGAACGCAGTTGGAAGAAATGAATTAACCATATCATTATAGTTGTGTACTGAGCTGGACAACAAAAAGCACGACTCCAGTCAAATAGCTGCTGTAATTTCATGCATTTACTGTATCACCCAAATCAGCGGCAGCCTCCCATGGAGAACTTCTGGCAGGAAGGCTGGTATTCTCACCAGGGACTCGTTACTTAATAATCTCGCCCTGCAGGTGCTCTGGTAGAGGTCAACAGTCTGCTACAGTTGCATCGCTGTTCATGTCTGCCTCCACCTATGGAGCAGAGAAACTGCTGCCAAATGTTCCAGTCCCCACACGCCAAACCATAACTCCTTCCCTATCACTGTCACTGCCTGCTTTGGTCTCTGCAGACACACAAACGGATCCAAATGAATCTGAGCCAAGTCCATCAGATAAAATATGAATATTATATATACTGTGCTGGCTCAATTATCTCAAAACAACATTTGCTGGGCCATGTAGAGGAGAGGCATCTAAATTCCAGTTACAGCATGGATTTGTTATTTTTTTGAGAACGGCATAAAATTAAGTTAAATGACAAACACTATTTACCGTGCAATGATGATGCATAGATTTAGTTTTAAAGTAGATGGATGTTATTGTATCAAATCTGACACTAATGTTTTGACCTGCTTTAGAGAGTACCAGTGGGGTATCGGTGCTCTGTTAAAAAGGATTCCTCGCTACAAGGCAACATACATATACAGTCATGGAAAAAATTATCATTACCATTGTTTTCTTCAATTTCTTGTTCATTTTAATGCCTGGTACAACTAAAGGTACACTTGTTTGGACAAATATAATGATAACAACAAAAATAGCTCATAAGAGTTTAATTTAAGAGCTGATATCTAGACATTTTTTATGGTTTTCTTGATAATAACCAAAATCATTATCAAGAAAACCATGGAAAATGGCTAGATATCAGCTCCTAAACTTTTATATAAAAATGTTGTAGTTTTCATTATATTTGTCAAAATAAATGTACTTTTAGTTGATCCAGACATTAAAATGAACAAGAAAAAACGAGAGAACAGTTTGGTAGGAGAGTTACGTACTTAAAATATGTATAGTTAGTGTCTTTAAAATTCAGATTCAGAAATATTCAGAAAAAAATACTGTCTCGATTTTCATCAAAAGGTTGTGGCAGGAGCCAAAGGGAAGAACCCATTCAATTTAAGAGTGTATCCAAATCAGAGGGCAGATAGACAAATTATTTTTCACTTTGTTCACACTGTAAGACAGGGCATGGATTTGTTGCTCTCCGAGTGCCCTTTTATTCTTTTTAGTTTATTTGCTCTAAAATTAAAATGAGGCATGCATTATTACAAAACAGATTTCTTTTTAAAAAGTGCAACAATTTGCGCACCTGCCACAAAACAATCGCACAGCCAGCACACTGTCGGTAATGTTATTTTAGTATGGAAGTATGAGAAATATAAGAAAATAAAGTAATGGAAAAAATATTAGACATTGCTTTCTTCAATTTCCTGTTCATTTAATGCCTGGTACAACTAAAGGTACATTTGTTTGGACAAATATAATGATAAAAACAAAAATAGCTCATAAGAGTTGTTTTTCTTGATAATAACCAAAATCATGATCAAGAAAACCATGGAAAATGTCTAGATATCAGCTCTTAAATATGTGAATTAAATATTATTAAATATATTTGTCCAAACAAATGTACCTTACCTTAAATACCTTAAGGTGTACCAGGCATTTAAATGAACAAGACATTGAAGAAAGGGTGGTCTCATATTTTTTTTTCATGACAATATAAGAAAATACAAGACCCAAACAAATGATCTTAGCAAGACCAATTTTGAAGTATTTCACATTTTTTGCAAAATATTTAGAATATGCTTCTTTATTTTACTATTTTAATTAAATATGTTACAAATTAGATTTAATAGCACACTTTCAGTAATCTGCAAGATTGTAAATATTATAGTTTCCCCTTGGTATATGAGAAAACATTTAGACCACTAGTATAAAGTACAAAGCATCGACCGGACTGACGACCTTTGAGACACGTGAAGAAAAATATGCCTGTGCCTTTGGTCAGGACTTATAGACAGCTGTCTCAGTCATTCAGCACAGGGCTTGAATGGAAAATGTAAACACCACTATCACTTCCCAAAAGACAGCAATTACCTCCCTCTTCTTTGGAAATGTGGACCTGTCCAGTTGCCAAGCAGAGACAAGACAGATGATCTTTTCTACTGTTTTGACAGATTATATCCATGCCGTTTTAAAGTGCCCAGGCAGCTGTTGTTGATGTTCATTACATTGTTTCAATTTTTTTTTTTGACACAAGTGAAGAACCCAAAGTGTGTCTGCACTACAATTACTGACATGCATTGATCTGGGACATATCACATGATCTGAAGCGATGACAGCTGACGAATGTGACATGACAGCAGTTGAAGTTTTGAGATATAGACAGTTATTTTACAAATCGCCATCCCTGCAATATAACTGGAGGAGAGTCTTTTTTACTGAGAAACTGTCTGCAACAAGTGAACATCATGTTGACACCAAAGTTGTTCTCTGGTTTCAATCAACTTCCGGCATAGAGATCTCATGACTTCACAGATATGCGCTGGTGGGAAAATAAAAAGAAAACTGATATACAGTCAGGCTCCCTGCTGCTGCGTGTGTACAGTCACAGGACACGAATGCATTAAAACTAAACCTTATGTGCCTGTATCTGTTCGAGTACCTATCCTATACTATAATCACTGTAAAAAAAAAAACATTAACATATAGTCTTAAACCTTCTGATAACTATAATTTCAGAGTGAACAATAGATGGAAAAAAAAATAATTGATGATCTATCAGACCCTGTAATTAGTGACCACAGTGGCTCTACTGCACAAAAGCTGAGCTGATTCAGCATAAACACATGAATGACCTGTTAGTAAAATCAAAGTGCTGCCATTCTTCAAGCTCCACTCTGTAATGTTTGTCCAATAGTCCGGGTGGGTTCTTGTCTCTGTAGTACTGGTGCAGTGCGTCATATCATTTAGTGAGAAAATGATTTCTCCCAGATTAAAAGCCGCCCTTTTAATGGCTTTTCCCTCCACAGGGTCATGGTCTAGCTAGCAAGCCTTTTCACTTTTATTGTGACTTTTGTCCTCTCTTATCTCCTTGACATATGAGGCAGGCATCTCATGTGGCACAGATTCATCCACAATTCCACAGCTGAGGTGCGCAGATGCATATTTCTGTGCGAAACAGGAGACATTTTACAGGCGAGAGATACTAGAGACAATCAGAAGGCAGTCAGTTGAGAATGTCACCTCTTACCTGATGGTTAAGTCTTTGTAGACTCAAAGATTAAAGAAAACTCCTCACCTCATGCACGATAAAAGACACCTGTGAGTTCATTACTGAGATGCAAATCACTGGCTATCAATCTATATAATTTGCCAACTGTGCCAACTAGTTCGCTCTCCAAGCAAAATAACTAAATAAATAACCAACCAACTAAATTTAAATAAATAAATGAATAAATCAGTAAGAGGATCTACACTGCATAATTCATTTGAAGAGAACACATCCGTAGACAGAGCAGTTGCACTGTTCTGCTTCCTCTAGGGCTTGCTGGAGTTTCATCATCTCTGCACTAGCACAGCTACAGTATGTCTAATAAGAACAAACACTGTGCAGCACATCTGTCAGACGAGTGCATTTTCCATAGCAGGACACGAGGAATCCTTGACACAGTAGCGCCCCTCAGCTGATTAAAGGGGATTTCAAACGATTTGCATTTAACATTATTTGCATCAATGAAAACAGCGCATCATTAATCAACAGAAAAAATATACCAGCATGTATAGAGAGAATCTATTTATAAGGCTTATGCAACGGTTTCATTTCATTAACAAATGCCTGTCCATTACGTACGACAGCATCACATAGCTCCTGCAGCAAACCAAGAGAATCAACATGGCATTTGTCAGTGACTTATATTTAGCAAGGACTTATTTTCCTATACAGGTAAATTTATACAGCTAATAAGGCTTAATGTAGTGTTAGGCATGGATTAAAACTCCAAGACCCACCTTGTAATGGGGGATTTCTTAAGGTGATTATTTATTAATCCACGGGAACCTACTGCCGTGCCCAGGGATGAACCCATGTCTGCACTGAACCCACTCACAACCCTGAGCCAACTACCGAAGCAGAGTATGCTGGGAAGACTTGGCACGACATGAATAAACCAAGCTTGCCGTGGCGTTCCTGTGTATTTTGGCTTTAAGGAAGCAGTGTGCATTGACCAAGCGTAGGTTTTCAGTCCTGTTTTGAGCATGCAAAATTACGTCATTTGGTACTTTTGCAATGCTTTCTGCCACCAAATCCCACATCACTTTTGTATGCAGTATTATACAGTCCCTCATATTCATATATTGATGGGTGTCAGGCACTTCTTTGCATCACTTGCTGTATGAGCATACCAAATACTTGGCTTACAATCGACTCCACTGAAAACTCCAAGGTTATTCCCTCCAGCATGCATGTCTTTCGCCTCCTCGACCTGTGTAGGACAGGGTCGGCCGACAATGACAACACAGAGCTTAGCACATCATCACAGCACCTGATTAATATTTTAGCACATCACAGTTAGCCAGGGGGACATATCCTTTTTTACTGGTGCCCCCCTATCTTCTTTTTTGATCTGCTGTAATGTGCAACTGAATCCCAAAGTCCTACTCTTTGCCTGCCATTCTGTGTCAATGCCATCCATAATAGATAAAACCAAGCCATTCACATTACTATTAATGGCAATGTGTAATGTGGGAGAAATACATTCCCATAAATTCCTAGACATGGTGGGACTGGCCCTTACCTGCACCCTGACAAACTGAAGTAGTCATCCATCAAGGTAATAAGATAATATCAAGATTCTGTGAATGTTGGACGTGGGGTCAAAGAGGGGGCTGGGTGGCTGCCCTTGATATCCGCTCTTGCATATGTTGCTTTAAGCTTTAGAGAAGGATCAGTGCAAATGGCATCATTCCTCTTCTCCCCACTACAATGTCCTCCACATATCCTTGAAGTAAATCTAAATGGCTTAGAGTGGTTGTATTTTCCTCAACAATAAATTGAAGTAGACAGTGTGAGAGATGGTCTGGCTTGAATCTAAAGCCTTGTGAAAGCTTTCCACTCCCAGCTATTCTATGAAGGTTGAGGAGTGGTCAGTCTATGTCAAGATATTCTGCATCATTTCTGCATGAGCTATGACTCTTAGTGAAACCAATAAGTTGCAAGCGTGGACAAGAGTTGCTAATTGGGTGAGAGTCTCCTGCTGTCTCAGCTGGCCACTGGCAAGCCCCTGATAATGATACATGTCCACCTTCCTAAAATAGGCCTTCAAAGTGCAGAAACACAGACTGGTCAACAACTTTAAGGACACATGTGACTCGCCGAGCTAAGAATAAGCAGAAACCTTAGCACATTAACAGTCACCATGAAGTCAGCCAGTCATCAAAGACAGAGTATTAATAGATCAGAACGGTGTCTTCAGCAACAACAACAGCAGAAAGTCTGAAATGGCCAGTTTAAAGCCCTGTGGCTGTTTTACCTTCAAAATCTTCAAAGAAATGATGAGTGCAAGGAATATTACGTGTATATAGGAAACCAAGAAGCCACAACATCAAACGCAGAGCCACTTTCTATTCCTCAAAACCAATTATGATTGAAAGATTCATCATACAGCTGTAGAAGAAGAAAAGTGCACACCATAATTTGATGCCTCTGACACTCAGTCCCTCTGACGCTCCATCCCTACTTAAGTCAGGTTAGGTATGAAGTGACACCTAACTAATGAAGTAGAGAGACAAAGGCATTGAAAAACATCTGCACCAGCCTCTGAGCTCACTTTTGTTGACTGAGAATACTTTCCCTGAAAACCGATTCTGTTGCTTCATGCATTGTGGGAAATGATCCATTGAGATATACTACAACCGATGACAGGTCATAAATTGTTAATGTTATTGGAACAAGTTTTGAGTTTGAATGTATCCACACACACACACAGGAGGGTGGAATTCTTGAGATACTTGGGTCCAGATGTCTGGAGTATTGTGCATCATCTCGGCTCTTGCTTAATCTGAAAAGAGCATTTGCCTGACCTACTTATGGGTGCTCAACCTGCTATATATTTTATATTTTGCTCCACTGGAGCCAACATGTTTTCTCACTGTTTTACGACCATTCTCTGTAAGACATACTCAGTCGCTTCAAGAGCCTATTTTTGATCACGGTGACACATGCAAAGGTATTCACAGCGAGTCAATTAAGCTGCACACAAAAGGACACTCTCTCCACCTGTCCTTGAATACCGCCTTTCAGCTGTGATGTCAAGGAACAATCACATTCTTGCTGTTCAGCAGTCTTCAGCCCAACATAATGTTATACTGTTTGCCCAACACTAACGTCAGAACAGCGTAAATGAATGACAATTTCTTTTCAAATGTAAAGCGTTTTCAAAAAGAATAAGAGTTTTTATTTTACAAAGATTTGAAAATAAGCCCTCCTCACTTATCAATATTGCAGTAAATGCCAACTCTATTCACTCCTAAGTTGTCAAATATGGCACCCTGGACAGTAGCCTCAGCCTCATCGAGTTTATTTGCATGTATAGAGCGTAAACTGACAAAACTGATGCTAGAGGGGTACGCAGAGCATCATAGTTTGACGTATTTTACAAGTTTGAAGTGAGACTGTGTAAATGCATACTATTGATTTGCATTACAAATCCCTACTGTGTTCCTAACAGTAATTACAGTTGGATGTGACATATAAATAAATGTGGTGCAATGTTTCAGTTGATTCAGCCTTGGACATTGTCTCGAGCCCAAATAAATTTGGCCTTTTAGGAAACTGAATACTGTCCACTTCAGCCACCCTGTGGGACTTAACCATGTGTGCTGCCTGTCATACTGTGAGTGTGTGTGACCCCTTGACCGTGAAGCCCATTCATTAATTGCCATACAACAAGTCCACACCTCCCCTTGACTCTCTGCAGGCCCAGTGCAATCCTTTTGCCACAGATCATCTTCACCTCCCATAAAACAACAACAGCTACTCAGCTGCTGCTTGGCCTCTCCCCAGGCCAGGTCCTCCCAGTCACCACAACCACTAGCCAGGCCACACAACTGGTCGACTGTTTCTGTTTACTCACCCTTTTGCCCTCTTTCCCTGGTTCCCCTGTCGATCCCTGGGGAAAAGCACATGTATCATAGTGAATCAGGTGCTACATTCATGCGTTTTGCAGGAGGACATTACGGCATGCTTCTTGTAAAAACGAGTGCAGACAGATGTTTTCGCCACATGTTCTCAGCAGACCAGTGGACAACTAGTGTGCTTATTTGCAGTGAATGGAAACGCAGCATTAGCTTAGTTAAAATTGCATGAATAGATAGAAGGGGGTATGTACAGCTGCAGTTTCCATTATGCTCAGTTTCTAGGTGACTTCTCCAGGATCCCCTTAATAGGCAATTTTCAGCCTCGGTTGATCAGAGCTTCATTCCATTATTCTGCACAGTATCTTGATAAGGAACAATTAGCAAGTTAATCAAGGTACGTACTACGCTGTGATTTTGTTTTGAAGTTCTTGTGCAAAGATATACTTATGGCACCTCAATAATTGCATGTTGAACCTAATAGTTGTACCTGATTGCTTGAGAACATGTTACATGCACTTAGTCCAATGAGAAAAACAATTAGATACTACAGTTAAATGAGTTGATTCATTTGTTACCTTCTCTCCTTTGTCACCTGGAGGGCCCTGGATGTGGAAAATAAAGAATTATCTTTACAAGAAAACAAAAGGATGGGTGTTTAGATATATTAAGTTAAAACTATATTAACTTAATTTACCTTTTCTCCTTTGAGGGATTCTTTGTCAGCCTAAGAATCAGACAAACAATCACAAACATGTCAGTCAGGGTGGAAACATGGCTCACATAAATGGCTTAACAATACATGTATGCCAGTTATAGGCAGGCGACACAGTTGGTCAGGAGGTAATTATCTTTGGTTGCGATGACCCCAAGAGTAGTGAGGGCATGGCTATTACAACTCTCCAGACACCCTGCTGGCCACTGTCAGGAAAGGGCAGACAGAGTCGTCTATCCACACGGACACAAAATGGACACAAGGCCACATACATCATCTCGGCTTTCAAATACAAGCCGAATAATTGGTGTCCTCTTTCAATTGGCATCCAGAAGTCAAACGCTGTTGACTTTTCTGGCAAACAGCTGCAGAAATGGACATTCGCAACATATGTCTTTCGCGTTAGTCAGAGGCCTCATGCGAAGAACAAACAAAAGAAAAAAAAACAATAATTTAACAAGGAGGATGATAGCCCAGAGATATTTACAGCTGTATCTCTAAAAAAAGAGTGACAGCTCTGACCTGTGACACCCTAAATAAAACATGCCTCAGTCCGTGCAGTGCTTTTGATAATAAATCAATTATTCATATGTTATGGTACATCTTTTGTTGCCCTGTGAGCACAGAGTTTTGACCTTGTGTAACAAGCAATACAATGCTAATCCACCCAACAACAAGTCCACACTACTTTAATAACTTCTTCCCAACATTTTCTCACACTCACTGACCAATTTCACTGGAATGATGTGAGAAAGTTTGCTAACATCATGTACGCTTGTCAGGGAAAAATTGTTATTTTGCTTGTCCTTGTAAATATAAAATTAGCATCGGAGAAAAGCTAATGGATGGTGGCAGCGTTCTGTGGGTATCGTAGGCACTTGGTGACATAAAAGGGGCAAGCCAGAAGCCTTGGGACAGAGTTTTTTGTGTCTGATTAAAAGTGGCAGGCTCATCCCCTCATGATGTGTACATAATTAGCTAACCACCCGCAGTATACCTTTAATCTCCAGCAGACGTCAACTCCCCGGCTATAATGCACTGAGAGTATATGTTTGCATCTGTGTCCACACATTCACTGTATGTTTTGAAAGGTGCAAGCATCTGCTAGTACATACAGTATATCTGCTGTCTGCTGACATATTTACCTTCAACTTGTGTGTGCACTGGAATGAGCACATTTCTTGGTTATGTTCTCTGTCCTCACTGTTTTACAAGACCACAGAGAAAGGGCTAGTACAGCCAGTCCAATTATAAGATCGAAATACATAAAGCGTGGTGTAGTTCTTCCCGGGTGTCTGTAAATGCGAGACGTCTGCAGGGACAGCCACCAACCCAATAAGTGCATGTCTCACCCATGTGGGATACAGCCAAACGACTACCTGTCAACCTCCACCCCCACCCCGAGCCTCGGAGCTCTATTCTTCTCTGCCTGGCTGCTCATCCCTATCCTTTTTTGGCCCAAGTGAGGATGCCCACTGAGCCCTGTCTATCTGTTCCTTGTTTGACCCATTCCCAGGCGATTGTAATGTGACACAGAGACTGCTCACCTGAGTGCCTCACTTTCCATCTCTGTGGGCCATATGTTTCAACACTGTGTTTGGCGCTCTGGTCAGCCAAAAGGCTGTGATATTTACACAGCTCAGTCCAGCCATTTCAGGTCTCCCCCACAGGAGGAGATTTTAACATTCAATACTTTTCCACATCACTGTGGAAGAGTATTAGGGCCAGGCATAAGGGGGAAACAATTAGAGCAAAGAATAAAGATGAACTTTCAGTATTAATGCCAGGCATAAGAAAAATAATTCAGAGAAAAAAGTTTTTTAGATTTTGAGAATAAAGTTGAAATGTTGAGAATAAACTTGACATTTCAAGATTAAAGTAAAAACATTGAGTTGACTTTAATCTTGATAGCTCAACTTTATACTCAAGATTTCTACTTTGTTTCCAACATTTCAGCATTGTTCTTGAAATTCTGACTTAGTTCTTAATATTTCAACTCAATTCTTAAAAGAAAAACTTTTACTTTATTATCAATATTTGAACTTTACTCACACAATGCAAAAAAACATAATCTCTGATTTATTTTTTTATTTGTATTTTTCTTTGTTCCCAACATTTCAACTTTTTTTTTTATATTTTGACTATTACGATAACATTTGGACTTTGTTCTCGTCCTCTCTGATTTATTTTTCGTATACATGGTTGCTCATAAAGTAGGAATAACATATATTTTACATACCTCTCTCAGTGAAGTCATTGTGACAATGTGATTTATTTGTTTATTTATCTCAAAACTTCATAATCAATCTCTTCCAAACATATCACAATAAAAATGAAACCACAATTAACAGGATTGTGTCTGAAAACAAAATTATTCCAACTTTATGGTGTATAAAGTTCAACATTTCAACATTCTTTCCAGCATTTTGACTAAAAAACTCTTCCTCTTCATTTGTTCTCCCCTACTTCAGGCCTTCATACCCTTCCGTACCTTACACATATAGATAGCATAATGAGATGTAAATGTAACACTATGAACTTACAGGCAGCCCTGGAGCTCCAGTCAGACCTACATCACCCTGTGAAGGAAGATAATAATTAGCAAAAACTCCCCAAACTTCAGTCAATAACATCTTTAATATTCTGTGTGCAGTGGAAATGGCTACAGCTAAATCTATACAATATAGTTTTGACTTTTAAAGATCTAGCCTAAAGGCCAGCCATCATGTTTGTGATAAAAACTGAAGGTCAGGTTTTTACTGTGCATAACAGTAATATCTCAGTATATGCACTATGTGCTTTAGAAGGCCATTAAGTGGTATTTACAGTATGTCTTGAAATGAAACCTGTCTGATGACTTTCAAAGTCAGACAACTGGCAGGTGGGCTGGTGCTATTAAATGTGACAGGCCTTAAAATAAACACAGCCGTGCTATATCATGTAAAAGCTTTGCAGCATTAACAATGGACAGGTATGATAACATTGTTTGGTGACTGTGACATACAGGCAGTCACGAAAAGTCATATAAGGAAAGAAGTAGATGTGTTTTGACGCCAGCATAACCCAGTGTAAGCAATGATCTCACATGCTTTTTACTGCCTCGCTTGTTTTTTGTCTTTTCAGATAAAAATCATGCATCACTGTCCAATATTTTTTCACTTCTCTCCCCTTTTCACCGCAATCCCAGCAGTATTTTATAAAGCACTGAGCTGAGGATCAGTGGACTTTACATCTGGCAATACCCGTTTATCAGATGTGGATGAAAGACAGGAAAAAAAGGTGTTTGTAGTTCATATCCATTTTGTTGTCTAAATGAATGTCACAGCTAAAATATGCCTGCTATGGGATATGCAAGGGACTCATTACTTTATGCTTCCAAATCTGCCTCCCTCTGTCAGTTTCAATACAAACAAACGTTCTCTCCACCCCCACCCTCCCATCCGGAAAATAGGATAAAATACGCTGTGATTCTCTGTTGTCTTCACAGAAACACACAGACCTCATTATAACTTCAAGGCTGGCAGACAGAGCATTGCACCTACAATTATGTGGTGAGTTCTTCCAAAAGACAACAACAACAACAACAACAAAAAAAAAAAAAAGAAAAGAAAAGAAAGAAAGAGGCCCCAATAAGGGAGGAAAAATAAAAGAAAAGGGAGATATGGCAACTAATTACAGGGGAAACATTTCATCTCATACATGGAAATAATCCCACTGTGGGATAAAATGAAAACTTTAAAAATATTTTCCGCACTGCAACATGAGTTTATCTAATGCACGTCAGTGATGTCAGTGAGCAGACTATAAAGGGGCTGCAGATAAGAACAAGGTTTTGCATCAAGCTCCTCGCACTACACTTCCAGTTTATGAGCCCAGTCATAGCCTACTGTACAGGACGTACCTATGTCACTGTTGGATGTCATATATATGGGACCAAATGTTAAATATACTCTAAATCAAGAGTCCCTGTGAGAAGACCGTAAACACGAAGGATATAGTATGCATTGCACATTTCTGCTGTAGGCTTTAGTCTCATAAAATAATTCTCCTTGTTTAGAGAGGGCAAGATAAAGGGATTTTGTTGGCTATGTCCATTACAAACAGCTACCCTATGAATATACAAATACTCTGCATTTACAGTGAGTGGAACATTTTCTCTCAGCCTGGATAAGAGCAAGCCTATATGACCATCAATAAGGTTTTGTATTTTATGATACCAATAACAGTATTCTTTAGCTGGCCATGTTTGGAGTAGCAATCATAGCAGCACTTCAAACAGATGGGCAAACCCGTTATTGAGACTGGGATTACAGCTCATGAAAGTCAAGCAGATTCCATGAAGTATCTATTTTCATTTAAAAAAGAAAAACGAAAAACAATTATGGTGTCATTTTGTCCGGAGCCAGTCTGTATGGCACACTCACTCACTTTGTTTCCTTTGGGACCAACTGGACCAACTGGCCCTGGGTCACCTTTCACACCCTGGGAACAAAACATATACAACATATTGAAGTGTATTTGTTTTTTAGTGAGCGTTATGGATTAAAAGCTGGTTAAACCCAACATGTGTTACTGTATGTCAGTCTGTTGACACTCAGTAGACAAGTATCTCATGCAGGTGTGAGATTCTCATGCCTGTCACAACCAGTCAATGAGAAAAGAGCAGATAATGTCAATCATTAGACGCTGCGTGTACCAAAAGCCTGCTGAGAGATTCACAATCAGCTGGTTACACACTGTGTGCCCTCAACCCTTTCTCTGTTTTCCATCGTTGCACTTAGATTTAGCAAGGGCGGTGATTGTCATTGCTTTTACACCTTGAAGCACAAGACCTGGGGGTGGAATTGAGCTACGCGGCGCTCGGGGCAAAGTCAAGCCTCTTGGTGGTGAAATGTGAAGGAGGAGGGACAGCTGAGATAAAGAGTGATAGCTGATGAATGAGCCTTGACACATATTGACAGGCTAAATTTGCAGCGAGCCTTGTTAGGTGTGACACATTTGGGCCAGTAGCAGCAACTCTTTGAAATGGGTTAGAGTGGGGGGAAGGGGAAAGATGTGGAGTGCGAGCGGTCTGTAAAATGATTCAGAAATACAATAATTTGTCATGGTTAAATTTAGAGTTAGAAAGGCTATTAATAGTGAATTATATATCTGCAGAAGATGATTACCTACCTTTATCACATTACGTCTGGCTCCACCAGAGACGTGACTAATTCATTGCCTATTCCCTGCAAGCCTCGTATTAAACATTACCACTCGGAAAACAGATGCAATGGTAATACTGGTGTAAAATAATTGCCCCTGTGGTAACAACAGCTTGCCTACAAGTTGCACTTAAGATGATGTGATTGTGACATGATTTTTATCAGATTGTATCACTTTATGTGCGCCCTCAGCCCACGCACACCGTCAGTGATAGGGCAGCTGTCTCAGAGCTGCACATACGAGCCCAATTCTTTATTTAAATCGACAGCCGAACCACTTTACTGGGGCAATCTGACACAAGGGGGATCCAGAGGCAAATTCCCCTCTGAGTTATTACCAGAGCTGTGGCAGAAACGAAGGAGCATCAGAGTACGAGGCTCATCTGATAACAAGGACGTAAACAACTTCAAGTTCTGACGATTACAGAAGAGCATTTGATTAATCTTATAAGAAATTTGCCACCATTTTTGTAATGAGGAGATCTTGTCTCATTGTTGTGCTGAAAATCATCTTGTAATATAAACATGTTTTGTTGCGATTGCGATCCTTTACAGTCATTATGTGGTTTCCTCTTGTTATTTTGGAAAAGGCCTACATTAGTTTCCTTTCACAGCTTTGTGCTTGCGAGTGTGAAGCAGCTTTAAACACATTTATAAATGCACATTATTCACTCCAGCTGTGCAGAATGAAATACTTTGACAACATCTATAAATTTATGGTTGTAATTCAGCTGAGGTGGAGCTTGATTCTGTCCAGACACAGGGGGAGTTATGATATTAAATTACAAACATGACTAAGCAACCTGCTCCCCAGCTCCACCCTCTCAACTCAATATTGTCACTTTTGGCTCAAAAGACGCAGAAATGCAAACCTCATGGCTTCAAAACTGTAGTCCCTAAAAAAAACAATAGATGATGTCACGGTGACTTTATTCTGCCTATGACTGTCATATTCAAGTTATAATTACCAAATCATACTATTTCTATGTACGGGTTGGTCATAAATCATGTATATTTAAGGTTATGTTTCAATGTTTCAAAGTGATGCTCCCCTCCCAACAATCCTTTCCCACGGACTGCAGACACAAGGCAATTTGTTTAAAGTAGACCTGCCATAATTCAAACTGAATGCAACTGGAATGAACTTTTGTAAGGTAGTGAGTTATTTCTCCCATGACACACACTATGTCCTTATCAGAATCCAAATTCAGGTCAGTCTGAAGCTTAGTCAGTCAAACAGTCACTCTCTCTCACCATATATATAAGTTAAAGTCGCTCACCCTGCTTCTTCTTAGCTATGCAACTGGCTAATCTGTGTGCCACAAAACATGTTTTTCTGCTGGTAATTTTTTTTAATTACAACAGTCAACAAAGCAGTTTTAGGCTACATAAAAGATTCAGAATTTATCAAGTTTGCCAAATGCTAACAATGCTCCCTCTCAACGTATGCTGAATGATGTTCACTTTCCCATGTGTGCTTCTGGTTATTAATTTAGCACAACAAAAGATGCTTTGGCAAAGGAAAAAAAAAACTACTTTTGATTGAAAAACCTTGGCGAGAATGTGTGATTATTCAGATTGTTCCAGGACTGCAGCATTGTTAGTGATAAGACCTGCGGAAGTGCACAGCATCTGGACCTGTCTGTTGTAATATACATGATAACAACCAGTGCAATTAAAAGTAAGCCTTTACTTTTATTTTGGCGGAGAAAGATTCTTACTCAGGGACACACAAAATAAAAATATACATGTTTGTGCTCTAATTGTGTACTTTTCCTGAAGCCATTACTATGCACAATGTTCTCTCAATTAATTCAGAGTTTGTGCTTTGAATATATTAACTATATTGTGTCCAGTATTAGGGTGTAAACAATTTCTTGTCAAAATAAAGACAACATATCATAGTTTTATTTTGTCAACAAGCTTTTGTGTGATCATTTTTTGAGAAAAGATTCACAGCATGAACATGTTCCATGCTGTTTTAATATATAATATATTCAGCAGAAATTCAACAAAACTGATAGGTGACAATGTTTGTTGCAAAGCTCTGGGCCCAAATCTACTTTCTGTTGTTTGGTAAAACTTAGTTGTTGTCACTGCTGCACTGCTTTTTGTACAAAGCTGAGCAGTCAAGTGTTGCCTTCCAATTTCATACAGTGCACTTGTCATTGTGTAGGTAGAGTCGTGCCAGAACACTCTCTGATGCTGTTTCTCTCCTTTCTCCAAACTCCCCTATATATATAATGCTGTAATGCTGTTTAAGTATAAGGTATAACATTACAGACTTCATATACACCTGTTGTATTCCAAATAATAATAATAATAATAATGTGCTCATTTTCCGCTTGCTTTGCTTTGCATGCTTTAATGCGCAAAAAAACACATTATTATTTTTCTGCCAATATACCTGTATTCCCTCTCTGTCTGGACACTTTGTTTTAGCACCTGCCTTTTAAAGCCTCTTCACGTGATTGGTCAGTGTTTCAGTGTCTTCTGTGCCATAATTGTTGGTGGAGAAATGACTGTAATGGCATTGCAGCTGTCTTTTCTACCTACCTATGTTTAGCAAGGTTATTATAGTTAACGACAACTAACGAAATAACGAAAATTAAACTTAAACTAAGCATTTAAAAAAAATAAAAACTAATACAAACTAGCAAACTTACTCTAAAAACTTATTAAAACTAACTGAATTTGAAAACAAAAATTCACAACTAAATTAAAACCAAATAAAATCCAAAACTATTTTAACCTTGATGTGTAGTTTAGTTGTGACATCACAACCTTGAAAGTCCTAACAGCTCGTTTAAAGGCACAGTTGAATACGGGCTTTGTGCATTTCTCTTGGAATAAAGTGATTACAAAGCACCTAGATTTAGAACAGAAAAAGGAAATCTCCCTTTTTACATGTAGGGCCTTTGCAATGACAATGTAGTTGTCTAAACGGTGGATCTAAACTACGCTTTTAAACAGCCTCAACTGAACAACACTCAATTACGATATATTTAGATTTTTTTCAACCAGGTCTCTGAAGTAGAAAACATCTAATGATCCCTTAAGGGAAAAGTGTATTTTTTCTCCTTTTTTAATCATCCACACCACAGCCTAGTTAGGATGCTGCCCTCTGTCTAATGGACTCAGTTGTGAGTCCATGGGCCCCATCCAGGTGCACAGTGACATGGAGGGAGATAGAGACTAGGCGGGATGGATATATTGTTAGCTTTTGTTGCAAGCTGTGGGCTTTGTTTCATTTACAGCACAGGATGAAGGAGGGATGAAGGGGCTGGGAATAGTCTGTGTGGCTGTCGTTCCTGCAGCACGAGGTCAGAACACTGTGGGGAGCTGTGTACATTCGCCTGCTAATTACACACACCACTGTGTCTCTTCACTCCTGTAGTGTAGGGGCCACAAGACAATCTGGCAACTCCCCAGCACAGGACAACTAAAGCAAGCAAGGAACTGGGTTGTACAAATGCTGTCTAATTATGTTTACTTCTACCTTTTACCAACGAGAGCAGCTGCAGGCCAGCGCCACTGTCTGACAAGAGGTAAAATAATTGCAAGTCTTAGTTACTGTACACAATTTAATCATCACAAACTAGGTTCGGCCTATTGGGGAGATGCTAAATTAAAAATTGAAGATGTATTCGGAACATTCTGTTGGAGAAATGTTGTAATGCTGAATGACAGGCTGTTAAAGCTCTGTGGAACAGGATCTCTAAGTAACATAGATATCTTGAGTGCCGGCCTACAAATGCCAGGGAGGTTACCGCAGGAAATGCCTTTTGTGACTTTCCATTTGCTCAGCGATACACCACCACATACATAGTGTGCTGATATAAGTCTAATCACATTGAGTGCTGGAAAAGATAGCCTATAAGCATGTCTATTACACTCTTTGAGTAAATACAGTTTACCAAGGTAACCTAAACATGGGACTATTGTGTGAGGATATCAGAGTTCACTGACAGAGATCTTCCAGTGCAGAGGAGATCATGTTCTATCTGCAATGCTTGACTTCTCTACAACACTTCAACTGAACATGTATCCACAAATGTAACTTGGATTACCCACAAGATAACACGGTGTGCACTCCCGTCTGTCCCACAGGACGTGTTTCTGCAAAATGATACTAGATCACATGCTCATACATAGAATTCTGGCTTCTCAGGTGTCTACTCGAGCCTTAAATAACACACTAGCTTTAAAAATGGAATATGAGCTAATTGCAGTAAAGGGACAGATCGGGTAAGAGAGTCTCACAGTAAATAGGCTAACTGAAATTATTAAGTAAGTCTATTTTTGCGCCACAGCCATTTTTGATTTGTTTACAATCAAAGATAGTAACCTACATCGTTTCTGCTGTTCTTACTATCTTCTTCTGGCTCCTTTCCACCCTCTAAATAAATATAAGGAGCATTACAACCACAGTTTACTGAAGTTGAAGTTGATTTATATGTTATGATGGGAGCATTAAACACACAGAGCTGTATTCAGTTCACTAGCTGAGCTTCTTCTAAATATTGATGCAAACACAACCTATTGAAATTAGTCAACCGCCATTTGGTGACAGATTATTACATACAGGTGCTTCTCAATAAATTAGAATATCGTGGAAAAGTCCATTTCCAGTAGTTCAAGTCAAACAGCCCCAACCAAGTATTGAGTACATATAGATTGACATACTTTTCAGAGGCCAACATTTCCATATTAAACATACTTTTTTAAAATTGGTCTTATGTAATATTAAATTTTTTTTGAGACACTGAGTTTTAGGTCTTCATTAAGCCATAATCATTATAAGTAGAATAAATTACATAAATTAAGACATGGAATGTTTCATTCTGTGTGTAATGGATCTATATAATGTGTTATTTCCACTTTTTTAATTGAATTACTGACATAAATAAACTTTCTATGATATTCTAATGTATTGAGATGCACCTGTATATGACCAAAACAAGACTGTCGTGTGTTTCTTGACCTTCACACCACCAAGATTTTTTCCAAGGGAAAATTCAGGTGGTGTCCAACACACATAAAGTGCTGTTACACACTAGGGAAGATGTTGGGAGTTAGCTGAAATGTTTTTGGGTGTTTTGTGTTGACTTTCTGTCCATCGGGGAAAATGTTATTTTCTAGCCTCCGTGACCTTGGTAGAAAGTGCACTTTCTACAGGCTAAATGCTTACTGAGTTTTGATCATAAAACATTCAAATCTTCCACTGATGCCGCACAAAAGGACAATGATTTTATTTTTAAATGTTTTCCTTTATATTCTATTGGCACTATTCAGTGGGGCTTTAACTCCCATGTTATGTCATGCATTCCTTTATTTATCATATTATCAAGTGTGTTTTATCTTCCATTATTTGTCTTTTTTGCAATAATTATTGCATGCTATGCCCGTTTTTATTCTACTATTATTATTCTTAGTCTATTTAAATCATGTAATTTTCTTATTCCAAAGTACTTGCATTGCACTGCATTTCTTGTATAAAATTTGCTATATAAATAAAGAAAACTCCCGTAACACTTTACAGACCTTACGGCCCCATACAATAGCCAGAAGCTCTGTGAGGTATCTACTTTACACTGTGGAACATCTGCAGTCTAGCAGCTGCAAATAATGTCTTATGGACTTCTCTAAAGTCTCTTAAAACTGATTACTGCAAGTGATTAACTGGTTAAGAAGGGGGCTGCTTTATTTAGTCGATGAGGCTCAACCTCATGCACTCACTTACAGAGGCACTGGGGATACTGGTTTTAACCCATTAATCCTGTACTGCTCTATACTCGCTGATGAGACGTGGGGCTAGGTTGCCTCATATCTCTAATTTCATGTCCTGCCTTCGTATTAATCTAAATCAAATACAAGGGTTAGGTCAAGAAATCAAATAAATCACTGAAAACAGCACGGCTGTGGAAAAGACTAATAATGAACATCCCATCACAGCTTGATTTATGCTGTAATTTCATGGGTAGGGAGACTGTGGTAAATCTTAGATTTTCTTGGTTTTCACAGAGTTTCCAGAAGGCTGCATACAAGGAAAATGTAATCTATTGTATGAATTGTGATAAATGGCCAAAATTTGTGTTGGGATTACTTCCTTAAAAAATCTAAGGGTAGAAATGACATATGCTGGTCAATCACTTAAAAGCAGCTAGAATCAATAACAATGAAGCACAAGACTAGTTTTTTGCAAAATGAGTTATTCAGGGTGACAAACCAACATTAATATTAGACTACTTTGTAGTTCCTCTCAGCTCTACAGAGCAGTTTAGACTCAATCAGCTCATTGTTTTAGTTTCATGGTCCACAACTTTGCTGTTCTGGTTCACTCTCCCTGCTCTCAACAGAAGCTGTGTTTCCAATAAAGTCGAAGCGAATTTTGAGGAACTAATCGCTCAACTTTGGCCATCCACGTGAGAAAATGGAGAAAAGTCCTTGGGAATTGGATTCAGTTGGGCAAATTATAATTGTTCTTTCATGTCAGCTCGTCTTCACCGGCAAAGCAGAAACAGCTGATCAGTGTTTGCTACGTCAGAACTTAGCATTTTCCATCTCCTATTTAATTATTTCTCGAAAAAGACAAAAAACATCTCAAGCGAGCTTAAAAACGATTATGCGAATTTTCGAAAGTTTTATTGACTTTTAGTGTTTCCATCAAGCTTTTCTCATTCAAACTTTCAAAATGAGCAGAGGAATGTAGTGATTGGAAACACCACTAGTATCAGATTCAGATAAAAATGCTGTAAAAACGTTGGTATCATTCAACAAGTTCTTCAACATAAACAGCAGAAGAGGTCGTGTGTCAGTACCATAAATTACTGCACATATGAGCGTATCACAGCACGGCTCCCGGCACAACGACACATTTTAAAAATAGCACACATGTACGGTACACGGTTGTAAAAAAAAGGCTGCAGTTTCTGTGGATTTATGTTGTAAAAACACTGACCTTAGGTTTAGGGCAAAATACCTCCGGTAAGGCGTTATAAAAGACAGTTTAAACAGTAAATAAATATACATAAATGCTGTATATGAAGTAGTTACAATGGTCGCGTGGCTGCCGCAAGTTATGTAAAAACACAAGTTATGTTCAAAAACATGATTCACATAACTTAAGTTAAAAATGGTTTACTTTTAGTTTCCACACGGGACGCAAACCGTGCTCTCCTGGGTGAAAATCTGGGTGAAATCACTACTATGTCAGCAAGATGGCAGCGGCTGCATTGTACACCCAACCTATATTGACGTTTTTGATGGGAGAACAGGCTGATTGCTTACTGCCCAGCACTAAACCGCAGACAAACAAAGTTAGCAACTAGCTAGTGAACGTACTGGAGCCTAAAAGTTTCCTCAAGAGTTCATAGAGATTCATATTGAAATTATAACTACAAAAATTTAGTGCCCTTTTTCAACATTTCTTCAATCTACAATCCTTAGAGAGTATGCATGGTGAATCATGTGAGCATGACCCAAGAAAGCCCAATCATGTAATGCAAAAAGATGAGAAAATCAAATCTTCTGCTGAAAAGTGGAATTGAAACTTTCCGATTACTGACATGAGAATAAGAATCTCATTTCTGGTTTTCGACTGAGCACCTCTAACAATGACGCCTCCCTCACACACAGAGAGCAGAGGGGAGCAGGCCTGTCAGCAGACCTATGGTCCAATGCTGCCAGCTAAGCAACCCACTGCATTCTTCAGACACCCCCTGGTGTAATTTTATCCCGAAAGCGACATATCTAGATCTAGATTTCTTGTGACCGTGAACACAATTGCCATACACATGGTAGACCCCTCCCTCCCAAGGGACAGGGCTGCACACGATGTACTGATATGCAAATGACATCAACTGGTGACATCTCGACGAAGTTTTGCGCAGCTGCTGTTCTTGGAAAGGGGTCATCAACACAGCCTCAGTCTCTCCATACTGAACAAGCTTCCAGCTGTTTTTCCAGTTTATGTACCGCTGTTGTCCAGTCAACTGGAGCCCAGGGTGAACCAGCGAGCGAGAAAAAGAAGGGCTGCTCCCCAGCTCTGTCACTCTTTCCTCTTGATTGCTGTAGCACCAGCAGCAATCAATATAAAAAAAATAACATCAGAGGAATCATGTGCGCTCACACTCTTCTATTATAGTTTGTGTAATATTATGACTACAAATCAGTCAGTCTTTGATATGGATGGAGTTAATTTCCCGTTAGGTGGTCTCGCCGCGCTCCTTCAGATTTCTATGTAAATAAACTTGATCATGTCATTCATATGCAAATATACTCATGACGTCAACTGGCTGTTCAGGCTGCCAATAGCGACTTACCTCTTAACAAAGCCAGCCATGCTGTTTGTGGGAAGAATAGCTTGAGTTTAAAACCTGCTATTTCTGTTTTTTTAACACCTGAACCGGAATCCCACTTAAATAATTGCACACTCACGTACAGATACTTCAGGGAAATAGTGATGGGTGGAAAGAAAAGCAGTAAATAATCTATCCTGTCTGAGCTGACACTTCGTATCTGACCACCTTCCTTTAATGAGGAGTACAGTAACTGTAGGCTACAGTTCTTTCCTATTTATCACCAGCTGCTGCACCACTAACACAACATAATGATTATTTTGGGTGCAAACTGCATACATAGATACAGTCATGGAAAAAAAATATTAGACCACCCTTGTTTTCTTCACTTTATTGTTCATTTTAATGCCTGGTACAACTATAGGTACATTTGTTTGGACAAATATAATGAAAACAACTGTTAATTATAACTCTAACTGTTTTCTTGATAATGACTTTGGTTATTATCAAGAAAACCATGGAAAATGGCTAGATATCAGCTCTTAAATTAAACTCTTATGAGCTATTGTTGTTGTTGTTGTTGTTGTTAACACAGTTGTACGAGGCATTAAAATGAACAAGAAATTAAAGAAAAAGGGTGGTCTAATATTTTTTTCCATGACTGTAGAATCAGTATTTCAAATACAACTTTATTTTTATACAACATACTTTATTAACATTATGATTTCTCTGCTCCTGAGTTTTGGGTACATTTTAAATAGAGTCAGCCTGATTTATCAGTTGGCTGATTTAATTAAAGCGTATTTCAGCTTCACTCCTTCCTTTCTTACCTCACACCTCAGACACCTCAACAAAATAGCTTACAGCATGAGAGTTTTATTGTTACGTATATGTTACGTTTAGTCACCATTGTTTATGTTATGTTATTTCATCTAATGAAATAGTAACGATTAGCCATGCTTTATGAGCATGTTGAACATTGTTGTAACGTTAAAACGTTACTGTACACCTTAGTTTGGTGGATGGAATGAGCCACTTGTCATAGGAACACATTTTAAGATTAACAGTTACAAAGCAAGAAAATTCAGTTTTTCTATAAGTTTAGCAAATATTGACATCCAAATTGAGAAATCATGCCCGTCCTTATTTCAGACTCAAAAGAGTATTTGAATACCAAGTACTTGTTTTTCTACACTAAAGCTCTATTCTCTTTTGGCTCAATGTGCGTATGTTTATCACCTGGTTTTCTTTTCTAAATTTCTCTCAGAGTTACTGTTAGGGCAGAGTGCACGTCCACAGCCTGCAGGGTAGCTGATTTCTGTGGCAGCTGCTTGACTACTCAAGGGGGTGATGGTGATGAAAAGAAGTCCCTTTATTAAGCCACTTTAAACTGACCATCTGCGCAGCTACGATCTACTCAGAGTGTACCATTGTGGGCAAACAAATGTTGTACAACATAAAAGATCCTTTTATTTTAACTAATAATACTACACTACTGTTTGCTTGTGGCTAAAACAGCTTCACTGAGATCCAAGAAGAATACTAATTAACTTGTAAGGCATTTGCATTTAGTTCAAGAAAAATAGAAAGAATAATTTACTATCACTTCTTGTTGTGGTTCACATGACATAAATTAGTTTCATCACTGCAGCCGGGTTTAAAAGCATGCAATAAAGTTTAACCTGACGGGGCTACCCGTAATTTCAAAAATTAGTTTTAGCCATTAGTATGCCAAGCCGATGGTAGCATACATGTCAATTAATTTCTCTACAGAAGGGCATTGCGGGCTTGAACACACTTAGATCCACTTCAGATATGACAGGCACCTGAAAACAGCCACACAGAAAAAACTGCGCTTTGCTCCTACCCCCAGGGCATCACACAGAAAATGAAAAGCCTATAAGAATTGATTCTCTGACGAAACTAGATCTGGCTGATGTGCTATGTATGGAATATATGTCTGCTGGAGATAGTAGTACTTACCTTCTCCCCATCGATTCCCTTTTGCCCTTCTGATCCAAGTTCCCCCTGCAATGACAAGATTGAAAGTTAAAAGGCAAGAAAGGAACCTTGGAAAGTTCCCGCTTTCATTTTTCCCCCCTCACTTTCACACCTAGTAGGTCGAAATAATTTGACACAAACCAAATTCCTGTTAAGTATTATAGAATTCAACAAGGCACTCCCTGAATTTTTGATTAAGGTTAGATTAAAGAAGAACATGGTCACTCTACAAAGCATGTTTCAGTCTTCCATGGATATCATTACATAATCTTGGCACTCTGCCAAGGCCTTTGGTGCATTCATATTTTCCTCAGAGGGTCCCATTTTCTCAATTCATAATGAGTTTAAATCATAAGTAGATGTGTTGTATTTTAATGGTCAGTATTTAAACCCTTGATTAAGATATTCCCTTATTGGTACCACAACAGGGACACTTTCAACTAGGAATAGGAAAAATTAATCGATGATCAAGGTCCTTAAGAATTTGGTTGATCACGTGGAATTTTTAATCGATCTTTGTATTTTTTTATTTTAATTTTATCTATGACTTCGTATCAGTACTCACTGAACTGAAAAATGGCCGAGCATTCAGTTCTGCGGCCATACATGATTAAGCCAATGAGCTGAGAATTATGTCGGACAAAGCTACAGCTTGCAGACTGAAAGTTGCAATAACAGAGTATTAATTTGAGCAAAACTAGCTTACTGTATCAAACCTTGCTAGCATGAATTACTACTCAGTTTAATTTGATCCAAAACGTATTTATACACAAAACACATTTAAATTTGTAAAATTACTGTGAAAACTATCCTCATGCCTCTTCGGGGACTAAAACATAAAACATTGAACTCCTTGACGTTATCTTTACAGTATAATCACAGTTGAGTTACTTTCACGATCAACAGGATCAAGTCTCTTTTCATCCTTTCAAAATAAAAGCGTCCGTTTTCAAATCAGACTTTTTGCATAGTACTGTAAATATATATTTTATTTTGCACATATATGCATGCAGCAATTAACTCTTTAACATTATAGATAATCAAGTTGGCAGGTTTCTTCAAAACACCCATTTCTACATTCAACCTCTGCATTTAACCCAGCCTTTACACACCAGTGAACACACACCATGCTAGGAGCAGTGGGCAGCACATTACTGCACCAGGAGAGCAGAGGGAGGGTTAGGCACCTTGCTCAAGGGCATCTCATCACTCTCTTTAGGCCACAGACTGCCCATTGATAACTATTTACAGTATATGCATGACAATGAAGAGCAAAGAAAATGGGTCACGTGAGCTGTGAAATGTTTACCAAATTTTTTAAAATTGAAGTGGGTTCACTGAAATATTTCAGAATCAAAAACTATTTTTTCTTTAAGTTCAACACCACATAATTGCACCACAAATACAATGTTAACAAAAGTGAAAAAATATTTTTTGTATCTGCCCCGTGATTTAGATCCACGTCAAAATGTAATGGGTCTTTCACTGGCCAATGACACACCCATCGCGCTAGAAGCTCTTCTGTAGTTCTGTTGACAAACAGACAAAAAGGTAAACAAACCGAGTGAAAAGCATGACCCTCCCTGGTGGAGCTAAAAAAAACATTCATCCATAAATCTTTCCATTAAACGTTAGCATTCATCTTATGTCTATTTATACAAACTCACTTAAAGAATTAAGAAGCAATTTGTCCTCATTAACATGCAAATTTAAGCGCCAAGGGACTCCACAATCGAATCACTGCCCTGTACAGATAGACTGTGTTGGTAGTATGATATTTCTATCATGTATTGCTCTGGAGTTATTGTGGTTATAAGAATGTATATACACTTAAATGCACGGATGCCACCAAACTGACATTATGTCCCACACACACTTAAGAAATACTTTCTAAATGCAACTATGTATGTAAATAAATCTGTTCTAATATCTAGAAGTTTGCATCCTGTCCCCATCGGTGCAATAAAGTTAAATCCCAAATACTAAAACTCACTTACAGCTTTTTTAAACTGAGCTTAGCAAGGAGCCACCCACTTGCACCACAGTGACACTGCTACAAAAACACATTTGGGAACCAGATACCGAATTCCCGGCAATATTATTTGTAAGTGAGCTCACTGCATCAGTTCAGCTCCAGCAAAGTCTACAGCATGCGTAAGATTATATTTTGTCAGGGAATAAGCTGTCTGGGGCTTATTCCACCAAATATAAAATCTTAGTAGCTCATTTCCACAAATATCTTCCTGATCACTGATTCATCAGGCTACCCAGCCCCAACTTTCCAGACACTCTGCCAGAAATGTGTGAGATGACTCGGTGCTTGTTGGCTCTGTTATTAAGAGTGTAACCTATACAGTTTCCTGACCTCAGCTGGCCAGTACTCAAGCAAACTGCCATGTTATAGTGTCCAAGGGCAGCCATATTATTGCTCTATAATATTGACAGCTGCGTGAAATTGTTGTTCTCACAATGTGGCGAACAAACAGCCTGAAATGGGTGCGTCTTAGGTTTTATCAAAGGAAGTCCTTCAAACCAGAAGAAAGGGATACAAAAAAGACAGAAAAAAGTGTCAAGGAATTGAGCTTAGGTATCAAACACTACAAAATACAGTACTGTGCATTATCATCAAAATCAATGCTACTGGTGGTGCTTTTGATGTGGACTTTTCTTGTGCACTGTTGTGTAACCAAACAGCTTTAGCTGTCTCCTAAACTGCTTCTCAGAGAGTGGAGAGGCTGTGCCATTAAGTGTTATTCCATATTCCATGTACCAAGGTTCATTGGGATATATGTCCCCCCACGGTGAGCTTAGCATGGTCCATGGATATAGGTCCAGGATTAAGCCATCCTCCTCATCCAGAAATGATCCTATTTACTGCTGATGCATAAACTGCCTCCACAAACAGCCGCTATACAATTGATCACTTGAATGCAATAAAATATCGAGTGAATATGAATGTTTTCTGGGAATAGAATCATAATCCCATATACTCTCTTTCCGATACATGGATGCACTACAGGACATTCTCACTTGCTGTACTGGCATTACACAAAGCGGTGGTTCCCTGTAGGATTGTACTCAATAGTTTGAATCCTCGAAGCTTCATTCAAAATGTTGACATTTAAATTATAAATTATCATTCAATACAGCCTTTATCTGATTCTGTTAAAACCCTCTTTATTTGTTCATAGTTGACAAATATTAGGCTACAATAATATTATTAATATTATACCACTTGTAGAATTAGATTCCAATGTAAACTCTAAAAGACCAAATGCATTGAAAAAAGACTGAGGCAATCATTTCTAAAATTTGCAGCATGTTTTCATTAAGATTAAGATTAAGATTTCCTTTATTAGTCCCACAGCGGGGACATTTCAAGAGTTACAGCAGCAAAGTGGATAACAATAAAAACAATAAATAGTAAACAGCAGTATAAACTAGAAATATAAGAGAGGTATTGGCAAAGAAACAGCAAGTATTTACAATTTACAATATAAATAAGTAGAAATATAAAAAGTATTAACAATTAAAACAAAAATAAAATAAAAAACTTGAGGAACATTATCTACAATGCAGACAGAGTCAGCAGTTGGATATGGACCATTGCACAGATAATATTGCACATATGAATTAAATTATAGAAATATTGCATTGTGTTTATAGCTCAGTAATTGTCTATGTCTGGTTTGTGTGATCTACTGGGAGCAGGAAAGACCTGCGTTAACGCTCCTTCACAGAAAGGAAATAACTCAACGGTGAGTGAGAGCTGCTGTAACAAGCTGCCACTAGTGCGGCACCATATTGCCTTCATCTTCCAAAATATTCTGCTCCCATCAATATTTGTTGCCGCTTAGCCTTTCAAAAATGTTGACTGTGATCATAAAACTGTTTGCTCTCCTGCTTCTTTGACACAAAGACAGGCATGCACCTGTATTAACAACTGTCTAGCAGCAATCCAACAGCACCATAAATTAACCACATTAACAGTAAATGTATTTAGGCTCTAACACTATAATAGTAAATCACTTAAGTCGTGACAAAAGGGGCTGCACACATATTAACAAGGCGGTCTAGCAGCACCTGTATTCACTAAAGAAAGCTAAGCTCATTTAATTAAGTGAGACACATTCAAATCTTCATTCAAAACCCTCAGTAGAAGCTTTGAATATAAAAACATTTGCGACAGCCCTAATTCCTGGTAATCGCCCCTGCCCTCCCTTACAGAAGGAGATAAACAAAGGCGTCCAAGTGCCACATTTGACGGACAACAATATTATTGATGACGATATCATAGAGCGCAATAAGTAAACAAAAACATGTTGATGGCAGTAAAATGTAATTTTCCTGAGAGCAAGTGAAATCTGGCAATTTTCTCAGCTCTTCAGGATTGTAACAGCAACATCCCATTAGAAAACAAGCACTTAGTCTGTCTTAAAGCTTCCATTAAAACATGTGGTTTTCTCCCAATTTAAATGTCTGACTCCGCTGCCATGTCTGGCACATCTGACATCTGACCCCCATTATTGGCCAAGGGAGGGCGTAGACAGATACCTTAAATATGCATCAAGTTATGCAAGCCATTTGTTTTTCCACCGGTAGCTAAGAGCGTTACCGAGAGGGCATAACTGAGGTTCACCCACAGATCCCAGCCCCCTCTGGCCAGACAGCCAGACCCTCTAGTAGAAGTTGCTACTACAGCGACATGAACACAATCCTTTACTGGCTTCCCACCCAGAATACTTGGCAACTACGTCCAAAGGGGCACCCGGCCAAGCCACAACCGTCGCCGCCTTGGACTGAACCTGCGCCTCTGTACCAGGCACCCACTTGCCGGTTTAACTCGATTTTGAGATTGCTCTGTTTTCTGTGTTGCTGTGACACAAAGCAAGCCAATGAGTCAATCCAATAATGCTAGTAAATCATCTCAGAAATGGCCAGTGACAGATTCCATAAATCACTAAACAAAAAGTACCACGTGCTATTCTCTGCATCAAAAAAACATGCAGTAAAAATAAAAGTTCAAGCAAAAACAAAATGTAATAAGGGACAAAAAAGTCCCTATTGATTTCATGTCAATCATAGCTTTAATCACAGCTTTAAGGGCAAAGCAACACTTGGGAATTTTGATGGTAAGGTTTCTAAGTTGTTTGAGCGGCCTACCTTTTGTCCTGGGTTTCCTGAAGCCCCGGACTCCCCTGTGTCCCCCTGTGACGGAAACAACACACGGACCAGTTAGTGAAAGGTCTCTCGTTCACACATTAGTGAATAGCTTTATGACGGCTTGTCATTTCAGCAGCGATCTCGCTCCTACAGCTGTTCCACAAGTTACTGCTGACACAGTGGCTCAGCAGCTGCAGATCGGGATACTATTTCCCAACAACTGGAAAAGCTCAAATCTGAACCTTGTTAAGAATCATTGTATTATTTTAATAATTGTAGTTTTTTAAAAAAAAGAGAGGACAGGACAGGGCAAGAAAGGAAGCAAGATTGTCTTAGGGGGAGAAGACAGAATGGGAAAGAAAAGGAAACAGATTGTCCACAATATTGTTAAAAGACAGGAGATGGAGGTAGATAGCTTTTCAACAAATTAAGCTCACACAGAACTTGCTGCAAGCAAAGGATCTAATTAAACATAATGTTCATTCATGGTCACATCTTCATTATAAGCCCTGTTTATTAGAACTCAATAGGCTGGTTTAGCAGGAACAAGAAAATGTGGTAAAACCTAATGGATGCCATCCTCAAACCACTGGTTATGAACCTATTATTAAAGAAAACACGCCCAGTCCACCTTTTATAAATATTAATTCATTTGAGGCATAAAAATGCCGTTCTTCGACTTGATATTCAGCATGTGTCAAGATGTAACTCTTTCCATGAACTCAGCAATTAGATGATAATTCCATCTGTGCGAGACAAAAGAAATGCAAAGCTGCCGATGTCATTCATTAAGGAGAGATAAGCCTCCTATACGATGCATATGGGAATGTGCATATTTCACAGTGCTCTCGATTCAGTCTTCTTTAATTTACATTTTCTATTCAACCACTGACACAAGACCTGTTTTGTTGAAAAGCTAATAACATTTCAACACTGATGAATATAATCGGAACAATGACAGGTTCTGATAGCCAATAGAAATTCAGTGTCAGCAAAATAATAGCGTCTTGAATAAAAATTCCTGAATTTATTCACTTTGGAGAGTATAAATTGAATTAGGGGGTACTAATTGAAAACACAAGCCATAAGGGCAGGAGAGTTGTAAATGGTGAAAAACAAATTAAAAGGTATTGTAAAAGGGGAAGAAGTTTTAATTTCACCATTATGCCTGTGTGTTTTTTTATTTTGCATGTACATGCAGGAGCTGTAAATCTAGTAATACCAGGGTTTATGTGCAAGGCCATAGAAAATGGATTTCCTTTCAAGTAAGCTGCATTCTTATAACCCAATCCTTATCTGTTTAATTTCCTGAGGGATTCTGGATTAATCATAGCAGTTTAATCCCTTTGCAGTGCATTAGAATCCTCCGTCAAACTCTTGACTGTAATGCGGGATAGTACTTTCTGTTGGAGTAACACAGCCAAAGTAATCCCCACACACTTTCCTCAGAAACCCTGTGTGTAGGTCACGATGATTGGCCTGCACTTCTCATTATGGGTGTTTTAAATGCTCTAAATTGCCCAGATGTCTTTGATTAATCTCCGCAAAGTCAAGCTAAATTGTTAATAAGTATACTCTGACTACTTTTTAATCTTATACAGAACGAGAATCTCATGTTGGTAATTGAAAGTCTCATGAGCTTACCTTATTAGCAGTATTTGCTATGACTTTGTTACCCCCCTTTAATGATTATAATGTAAATCTAAAAGAGTGCCGACTCCCCTTCAGTACTCCCTTAGAAATTTAGGGATCAATATGAATTAAATACGCTTAACGGAGGTCCACTGCTACCATAATTTACCCGACAGATTAATGTGCAACAAGGTCAGAGGTAATAAGAGGAAAGCAATTACTACATGTGATTGTGTTAAAGCATGACGTCTCTGATATACTGCACAGATGGCTCCAAATAAACTACTTTTTACACAGTTTTTCTCTTAGTGGTAGTTTCCCATGAACATGGAGAAATTCCACAAGACATGAAGAACATTTTCACTTGATGATTGGTGGCATTTTGTTGTCTTCTGAGTGTCTGCTTCAGTTGCTTTCCTCAGTAAAAATTTTCACTAACGTCTGTGAAAGACATACAGATTATCCTAGTTTGACATATCATTTGCTGTTCTGCTTGAATTATCAAGTCAAATACATCTTCACCTCTTCACATGTTTCACCCCTATACCTCAAACCGCTTTTGGTCGTTAATGCTTATTCAACACATACCATGTATGATACATGTAGTGATGGAACAGCAATGATTGAAACATATGTTGTTATTCAAGATTGCAATAACAGCATCAATAAAATAATCTACAATATTTGTTTAATAACTTTTATGCCCAATTATACCAAATGTCGCTGATTTGCATCATACCTAAATGTATATCTGTTGTATGTGCTATATTGAAATTAACAATCTCCACTTAATGTATTTATTTTTAAATACATTTAGGCAGTAAGGGGTTAATAATGACCTATTTCGAGGAATTTAAAGAGATAGTCAAGATAGGTTGCATGATAGTCCATGGTCAGTGAATTACCTACAGCCAGTGGTGGAAAGTAACTAAGCATATTTACTCAAGTACTGTATATTAGTATAATTTTGAGGTACTTGTACTTTACTTGAGTATTTCCATTTTATGTAACTTTATACTTCTACTCGACTACATTACAGTGAGCAATGCAATTGTTGTTGTACTTTTTACTCCACTACATTCAGCTGCCAGCTTTAGTTAATTTTCACATCAAGATTTAACATAAAGTGCATGATCAATTTAAAGTGATTAGACATTTTAATTAAACCTCATAACAGTATATCAAACAGTTTAAATGACTCCTACATTGAGCAAATTAAAGTGCATACATAAATTCATCAATGATAATAATCCAATAATATATTGGAATATATAAAACAATCTGAGTGGGGCCATTCTGCATAATGTGTACTTTTACTTTTGGTAATTTAAGATGCTGATACTTTTGTACTTTTACTTAAGTAAGTTTTTTAATGCAGGACTTTTACTTGTACTGGAGTAATCTCACAGTGAAGTATTAGTACTTTTAGTGTTGGCTTAAAGCAAACCAGAGCTGTACCCATTCTTAAAGTCTTATAGTCTAAGTATTTATTTTGGATTGGGTTGTAATGTTTTTCTTTTTATCCTTTGTATTATTATTGTATATATTTGTTTGAGTAGTTACCTTGGATCGGTATGTAAGATGTTTTTTTTTGTTTCTTCCTTTTCTCTCTTATTTCCTTCTTTTCTTCGTATTGTTGTATAGATTTATGATGATTTTAATCTCTAAGCTATATTTATACAGGGTTTATTTTTTATTTACTTTTTCTCAGGGTAAATGTATATTGTAATTGTTTGTAATTTTATTCTATTTTGTAGATCGGGTAATTGTGTATTGGATTTTTATAGTATTGTGATTCTGTATGTCGTTGTAAAAGCCCAATTAGGGACAGGAGTTGAAAATTAGCTGAAGCTATATCTCTGAATGCAGCACATCAGATGCATGCCCTGTATCTATGCTAACTGCATTGTCCTTATCAAATAAAAATAAATTAAATTTTACTTAAGTAAGAGATCTGAATACTGTTTCCACCACTGCCTATAGCAGATGGCAGTTGGCAAGCCCCCAGTTTAAAGAAGCAGACAGGAGCCTCTCATCACCAACTATTGTTAAGTACCTCATAAGAACCCACTTAAAAAAAGCAAACCATCCCAATAAGTGATACAATAACCTGTGTCACCAAAAGTAATGCACCTCAGTCTATCAAACACAGCAACTGTAGCTTGTGTGAACTCATTCAAACTCTAAATCAGGTAAATTAATTTATCCCAAAGCACCACTGTCAGTGGACTAATTGCCGGAGTGGCACTCAAGCTGCTGTGCCTGTAAATGTATTGATTTCAGTCATCGTTTAAACAAATGCCTCCCTGCCTGAGATTTATTAAGTCCAGATTAAACCTTAGATTACGTGTGGTATTTTTTCACTCTGAGAACGTGTTTGGCCCTCACACTGCGACAAAAATTCATTACACAATGTGAGTGTAAGGAGATGAAGGAGATGAATAAGGGGATTAGGAGGAAAAGGAGGTTGAAATGAAGAAGATGAGGCATGTCTCAAGACTCAAAGTGGGAGGAACATATGAGGGGGAGGGCAGATATTTACAACATAACACTCTAAAAGAAAATGTCAAGAATAGAATACATTATATTTCTTACTGTCACATTTCAATATATAAGTAAAAAAATATGTAGACAGAGCCAGAAAACAGAATAATTCTGATTCAGCAAATTACATTTTCATGCTACAACCATTAGTTTATTTTTGTTTTACTTATCACTCAGCAATATATTCCTTTAACACAAACATTTGCAAAGCAAGAACTATGTCTAGATTGATTAATTATTGGGGGTGATGTCAGTTGGCTGTGCCAGTTAACCACCATCGAACTGGAGGGCTTAGTCTCAAATGTGTAGTCCCTAATCAAGTTTTCCTTAACTTCATTGATTTAGTGTTGAAGCCTGTAATAGGATTTGTTATGAATTTTGTTGTTCAGTAAGTAAACAAATGGTGCCAAGTATTGATTTGTTGAAGACCTGAAATTAGATTTCAGGTGTTAACAGTGAGAGTCACTGACTCATAGCACAAGACATGGCCTGCAGAAACGATGGGAAAAAAATAAAACGGCCTGTTGGAAGTCATGTTTAAATCTTTGCTGAGCATTGTATCACAGCAGATCTGTGTTAAAGGTAACTCCGGGAATATATAACTATTTGCGAAAGAACCTGCTATACATACTGCCTTTTGTGAAATGTAAAACTGCGTTAAAAAAAAATGCATTCTCGCCTACTTAATATTGTCATTTCACTTAGCGGCAAGTAATTAATCACCAGCACCGCCAACACACTCAAAGTGCACATGCACGGACACTTTACAGCTTGAGAGCTGATCCCTGCTAGGTCAATTAGGAGTCATTAGAGGCCAATTATAACACATTTACAAATTTGATTAGTACAATCTGTTGCTATACACACAGTTTTGAATAGAATGTTCTATATTCCTAACGAGAATATGGCTTCTCACATAGCAAGTTTAATAGACATAGATCTATTAACGACTTCAGAACTGCCACCTAATCATATATGATACCGGAAATGATAAAAAAAGAAAAAAGACAAACAAAATAACTACAAATAACTGACTAGCATTAACAACTATAAAGCTTTAACCTGTTCAGACGCCCTGTCCATTTTAATAGACATAACTTCTCATATTGAGATTCTCAGTCCATTGGACTGAACAGGGAGAAAAAACACATAATCAAGTATTATACTAGTTAATCATGGATGAATTTAGAGTGCAACTCCACAATTACAATATATGTATATTTTATCCTTTGACCATAATTGGCTACTAAATGGGTTAAAGCTAAAAGTGTTAAAACCTCTACAGTATTTCTGTATCGATATATGTATATATCTGTATATCTCTTAGAAAAAAATACCAAATTCTCACATTGAAATCATTGCTTAGTCACATGGCAGCTAAACGCAAAATAAGAATTGCTTTCTTAATAATAAAGAAATCTCTTTAATTCCTGATTAATCTAACACTATATACGACACAACAGCGACCTCAAATGCCAAGCCAATCTGAAGTGTCCGAACCAGCAGCACCTGGTTTGTGCGGTTTATATCGGCTACACAGCATGAAACACAATGACACTCCTACAGTAAGAATAATTCACCATGCATACAGCAAAAAAAAATTTAAATTTCCGTGCTGAGCTCCACAGGTATAATGATTTTACACTAATATATATGTCGCTTTTGTGCCTTCCAGGAATGAGTGGTGTCCCGAAACAAAAGTCATCCTGCATATCTTAATCCCACAGCCACATCATGGTAATTAGGACACTGACCCCAGAAGCCATCTGGTCTTATCAGGCATACAGTACCACCACCTGTTCATCCCTATGAATTCAATTCATAGCTGAATGCATTCTCCCTTGCTCCTTTTTTTTAACCTTGCAAAGAGAGCTAAAGGGGGATCTCATACTCCAAACTGTGCAATTTGTCGTGGGGGGGAAAATAGTACTTTTTTTACCTGGGTATTTGGTGGTTCATTTATGCTTTTTTCTTGTCTGCCAACACCCACAATTTTCAATAACTGGGCATTTACCATTTACAATTCCACCTGTCTATTGAGCTGTCATGGAGGAGAATACTTCCCTTTTTGAACCACCTATTTTTTCAGTGATTGGACAAATGTATGATTTCCCAATTCATACACCTTGGAAGAATTGGGAGAATATTCACCTTGTGAAGGTAATTGTAAGGTAGCATCCCTGCATGACTTTGACAACTGAACATGAACCTTTGTCAGACACTACAGCGGAGACATTTGCTTTCTAAGAGAGAGCTGTATTCCTCTTTCTCCGACAATGAATTTCTGACAAAGTATAAATTTGCCCTCCAGGGACTAGCTCTCATTCTTCACATTCAGACCTTGCAACCGTTTTGGAAAACCCATTGTACTGGCCAGAGAGGAAAATATGGTTGTTTACCACATGGGACAAAACATAGTGTTAATACTGTCTTTGATTAAATGAATGTTTCTGAATTATGTATGACTTCCAGTCAGTCGTGGGTGTTAAACGTGATGCTGCCCACCTTCTAGTCTAGACTGCGTTGAAAATATTGCATCTCTCACATTCACTTAACCCCTACATGTTTTCTTTGAAATAAATACCAAAAACAAACAAGTGCATTTATCAACATCATAAAAATGTTTTCCATACCTTGTCTCCTTTATCCCCTTTCTGTCCTGGCAGTCCAGCATCACCCTGTGCACATAGTATACATTAGTAGGATTTAAAGCTTTTTTGTAATCAAAGAGAAAATGTGACTGTTGCTATTGTATATGTCATTATTAAACACATTTAAGCCATTGACATAAATGCTGGACATTTCTGAGACTTTATTGTGATTCTGACTTGATACTACAGTGAAAAACAGCACCATCAGTAACTAATTGGAAGGAGATTACATTTTGTTTATTAAAAGCATGAATCTTAGGTGCTTTCATGAAAAGGAAAAGGGAAAAACTGCAAGAATTTTGATGATGCATAAGACCTAAAAATACCTCTAGGTCCATCATTTGTTAGTCACTGTTGCTGTAGTGATGTATGGCAATGCACAGTGCTACATTTTGTATGAACATAAGACATCACATACTCTTAACTTTTACAATAAAGCGAACTGGTTTATGAGTGTCTAATAAGCTTGACCCCACAAGTAAGATGTTTAGTTCTAAATTAGTAAAGTAATGAAACTCTTACAGTCAGATTGTTACTTGAAAATGTATAATCCTTATTATTTGGGCCTATTCTATAATCTAAAGTTCCTGTTTAATAAAAAAAAAATAGTGTTCTAATCTTTTACCCCAAAAGTTGATTTCACTGTAGGTCTATAAAAAGTTTATTCTGTTTGTAACTTACAGGCAAAATTAAAAAATCATAAAGGGCTTGGTGTTGAATTGGACATCACCTTAAAGCTGTACCATCTGCTCCCTTCAAAGACGGCTCGAAGCTCTCAGGTCTCAATTTGCATTTTAATCAAACTTTAATATTTGCATTTGAGAGAATCCTTTTGCATTTTAACAAATTAGTAGAGATTTACCATGCCTGGACACTTTGGGAGAATGATACCCGTGTTTGCCAATAGATTATGGCTTTACTGATTTTATTTGGCGTCCAAAGAAAAAACCTTTTGGTATAAATGTCCTTTAACTGGCACTTTAGTGCTTCTAAAGGATCGGGAACATGCAGTGTAAATCAGTGCTGGCTCAGCTACAATAGACATTACACTTACTCAATTAGAAGCCCTTGTTGGGTGGAATTGATTGTACCTTTTCCGCCGGACAGTGACATCTGTCAATTGACTTTGAGGCCGGCTGAGACAGCATCTGGGGGAGCTGGGCTGTAACCAGGGGAGGGGAAGTCCCATTAAAGGTCTTCTTGGCTTCACACTGGATCAATACAGAAATTTCACCATTTAGACACCTTTCTTTGTCACATCTGCTACACGGCAACAACTCCAAAATCAACTGTAATGCTGCACTTAACCCAAGGTAATCTGCTGTAGGTTTTAGCTGTCATGCACATCAACACTTCATGCTGCAAATAACAAATATAAAAGGTGTGTAGTAAAACTTAGAAAGTACTAAGGAGACAATCAGTGATGAGTCCTTCTCAAGGTTGTGAGAATGCCCCCAGAGTAACTTTACACTGGCATGACAGCATGCTTATGGTGACATGTAATGGTAAGGGGTAAAAGGTCATCTCTCCATTTGGAATCACTGTAACATGAGATATTATTGATTCTACGATGATGGAATATCTCTGTTATTACGTTTCCATCTGGGGACATGTCCCCACATGGGCAAAACGAAAAATATGTTACACTTTCATTGTCTTATCACATACATCACATGAATACACAAAAATTTGAGGGCAAAAATATAACATATAACTTTTACTTCTCTCATTCTGAAATTAATTATATATAAAAACGAATGACATAAATGTTGTCAGAACTGATTACTACTCAATACTTGTTGTCATTTTTTTTCAGTAAACATTTGGTATTACTACTATGGTGTAAAATCATAGCATTTACCTTTGGCTCCAGTAGCTCGCAGCAATTTTCCATTTCGGCCATATAAGGGTCACAGTAGATTATGAATTGTTTTAGTTCAATCTGTGGAAAAGAGCTTTCATTAAGGGACCATTACAGCACCATACAGTAGTTTCATCATCCTATAATGACTCTCTTTTTACTGACATCTGATCTTTACTGGTTAGGACAGTACAATATGATTGATTTTCAGCTGCTGTATCTTGAAACTGTCCTAGCTAAGGGTGGCACGGATCCATTCATCGATTCAGTCAATTCAACCTTTATTTTAAATTCAACAGGTCTATTTTAATTATTTTCATTAAAACAGAATAGATCTTTAATTGAAATTTGTGGAAGAATTCAGTAATTAAATTGTCAAATCGTAGTTTAGTTGCTTTTTGTAGGTTGATATAAATGTAAATGTTCATGTGTTAATGGCTCATATAACTGCAAAGAATCTATATAATACTATATCATGATAACGTTACATATCGTGTTTTTCATTGCCAGCAAAACACTTCAAAATGTGACATCAAAGCCTCAAATATACATATTTAAGATACCATCAACTTCTGCATGTATTGCAGCTGCTTCAGAGCAGAACCTGAATCTTATTGTACTGACTTGTACATCTACACAAATCACATGGACTTAAAGGTCAGCTGCTAATGCTACTTAAGCCAAGTTCTACTCAGAGGCATTGGCTGATCAAATGGCATAGCTGACCTAATGTTTTTTTTAGCACTTTGGGGCGTCCCTGCGAATGAGCATAACACATATGACACAATAGAGGATTTACAGAGATTAAGAAAATATGCCCCAGAGACGTGTTTTAAATACCTTTAAAAGCACTGGGTGTGCATTTCACAAATGTCTTTGAAGATAGTGAACTATTGATGGAGATTAGTAACAAAACTACAGCATCAGAACCAGTAAATCCTTAAATGACACTGTGAAGATTTAGATAAAGACAGGAAAAATGTTTTCACAAAGTTTGTGTGGGACATACATCTACAGGTCGTCCATCCTCCACTCGTGTAGTGATGAGAGTGCGCCCACTGGGGTCGACGCTGTCCTTCTCATCAGTCAGTCTCCTTTCTATTAGCTTGCAGTCCATGTAAACGGAGACTATGTTGCTCTGTACAGAAATGCTCAGCTTGTGCCACTGGCGATCAAAAAGGGCATGTAGGTCACGGCTCTTAAATGTGTAGCGAAGTGCGTTCTTTAAAAGGCCCTGGGAAGAAAACTCCACCACCTTCTTGACACCATCAACCACAACAGATACCTAAGGGCAGAGAAAAAAAAACATCATATACTAACATATTTGTAGATACTGAAAATTATATAAAACATATAATGGGACCCACCTGACCGCCTCCCGACTGGTCGAAAATCTGCCAAAGATACCAGCGGTCTTTTTTTGTAGTTCTTCTTACCCGGAAGACGGTGACAACAGAGTATTCACTTGAAAGCCCATTTGGAAATATTTCTCTGAAAAACATCACATAACACAGTCAGATTCTCACAGAATATACATATTACATGTGTAAATATAATAGGGGTGTAACGACCCAATTAAAGTTTCTGTATGGACAATTTAAAAGTAAATTTTCAGCAGCTTGGTCCTTTTTATCTACTTAATTTATGTGAAGTTCATTTATAAAGTTAATCTACCTCAGTGTCCTTTTGTGTCCTTGTAGTTGATTTAATAAAACCACAATTTTTTTCTCATTCACCCTCTACCAAAAAATGGAGGTATGACCTGAACCGTGCTTTTGGAGACGTTACACCCCTATGTTGTTATAAAAAAATGAAAGATAACAGTGTCAAGTGTCATTCCTCAACATTGACCGTAAACTCTTTTAAAGCTTTCAGTGGCTGAACAATGCATCAGCCAATCAACTTCAATGATCAATAAAACATTTCAATATCCGCCTGCTTCCCAGTCATACACATAAATAAACCTGACAAACTTGATTCCATTTAGCCTGATGAATTTTATACTGTCTTTCAGATAATGAAAACATGAAGAAATTGATCCAAATGTTCAGAAGCCAATCTTTTACCTCACTGTGCTACAGTTATATGGTCACAGATGCAGAGTGCAATGCAGTGGTAGGTTTATGTTTATGACCTTAGATGCTCTGTAAAGTCAAATAACAATTCTGTTCACAGATGAAAATGTGCTTCAGCAGATGAAAACTATGCAGAGAAAACAAGGAATATATAGAAAAAACAACATCATATTTCAAATCACGCCCACGCTCAAATGAATTACAGCTTATTCAGTAAGTCATCTCTCAACCCACAACCCTGCTCCCTTTCTAATTTTATACATTCTGTAAAATAAACAACAAAACATTGTACCCTTCAAAATGCTCTAACCCTAGCCCTAACTCCAGGCTCAGATTAACAGTCAGAAGTGGGGGAGCATAAACATAATAAATCAAGATCAGCAAAAATAATAATAATGCAATGATAAGGTCATTGAGAAAGCAGAGCACAGCCTGGGGGAGGGAGAGAGAGAGTTTCTTTGGACAGGTTGGAAATTAGTTTTCACTCCAATATATCATCTCCTATTCTCTCAGAGCTTCATACCCTCTTCTATTGTGTCCCTTGAATTCTTTGAGATTTCAGTGTAAACGGTACATGACTAAAATGATAAATACACCAAGTTAAAACCTCCGAAAAAATGCCTCTTTGAGAGGCCAAGGGCTGGGAAGGTTATTTGTTGCCGAAGGGCTAAAGGACTATTTCAGCCACAAATCAATATGAAAAGTGGCAGGGCAATTTATAAAAATGAGGATTTATAAAATAAATTCAACACGGAATATTTCCATGCTGCACATACAGTAACTGCTTGTACCGAACGCCTTACACATTATTATAAGAGGCAGGGAGTAGCATTAACGAAAGATGTAAAAGAGAACTCCAAGAGCCTTTTCACTACACTGCAACGTTATGGAACATAATAAATTGAATATAACTGAGAATACTCTGTGAAATACACTGCTGGGCTGGTTTCTGTTCGAGCCCTGGAGTTCACAGGCTTCTTTACAAAGTCCCCAACTAAGTCTGCTCTTATTTCAAAACACTGCTTGTCTACAGTGCGGCACACTTGATCTCTGAGGGCCCAGAGGGTTAAAGTTCTTGACCTTGTGTTGACTGCCATCTGTGGCTAAATAGCTAAACCTGGAGCTCAGAGTGGGCTGGTTTGAACACTGTTATTGAGACGCTTTGAAAAAACGCTGCTCTGCACGTTTAAGTAAGTGATAATGAGTCAACGAAAAGGATCTGCATTCATCTCTACTGCTCTCATGCCACAATGCCAAAAAATGTTTTACAAGATACTGGGCTGTATATGACTTTGCCAACCGCGTCACTAAAAAGTTCCATTTATATTTATATCTCATCTCGCTGGAAATTTTTAGAAAAACCTCAGCCACCTCCTATATTACATTATACAGAGGGTAGTAACGGTTTGTGTATTTATACAAACCGTCATGATACAGGGGTCACAGCCCGGTGCACACAGCCGAATGCAGAATACACAGACTGATGCACAACATGTGGAGCCAAAGTTCACCAGAGCCAGTTCTGCAACTTTCAGTTTTATGCCGCGAGCAACATACATTAAGGAAACCACATGGAGCCGATTGATGTGGGAGTTTGTTACACTATGGCTAAGTTTTATGTCTTACTAATCATCCAGCTGTATGAACCATGACTCCGGGGCATGAACCAAACCCTGACTTTTGTGTACTGCTACACCCCTAAAAACAATGTGTTGTTCAAATTGGAGTCACATGATGTTTATATACTACAGCAGTGGTTCTCAACCTGGGGTCGGGACCCCCAACGGGGGCATGAGATTATTTCTGTGGGTCACCAGGTGGTTGTTGGGAAAAAAAGAAATTCCATCCATCCATTCTCCTTATACGCTTATCTGATCTCGGGCTGGAGAGGATCCCAGCTGACAATGGTAGAGAGACGTGGTACACCCTGGACAGGTCGCCAGACTATCACAGGGCTGACACATAGAGACAGACAATCATGCTCACATGCACTCCGACAGGCAATTTAGAGTTGCCAATTAAACCTAAGCTGCATGTTTTAGGACTGTCGGAGGAAGCCGGAGTACCTGGAGAGAACCCACGCTGACACGGGGAGAACAAGCAAACTCCACACAGGCCAGAGTCTAAACGGTGACCCTCTTGTGACAAATTTTTTTTTTTTTAATCACAAATTTTAGAGTGGAGGTTTTATGTTTTTTTTTTTATTTAAATTACTGTGCGAGTTTGGTACCTTCCTCATTTTATATTCAGTGCTTAATATGTAAATCAGGAGGTTCTGCAGCACAGAGAGGGTCAACGGGTCAACGTGTCAAGAATCCACAGTGCCTGGAGCACATTGCACAACGCTTATGTGCTTGAAAAATAAATACAACTAAACAAAACTGTCCTTACAAGCAAAGCACTATATATTTACAGTTAATAATCAGACCATTCACAATAATAATCCAAAATCAGCAGGGGGTATTGCGTAAAAACAGCTCTCTCTCGTCACCGTCATGGGGGATTGCAAACACCAAACTGATCATTATGGGGGGTCCCATCTCAAAACGGTTTAGACCCACTGTAATACAGGGCTGAATCTGAAGTACAATCTGAAGTAGCTTGGCCTGGTTCCAAGCCAAAATACTGAAAGAAATCTTGAGTGAAGAGTCTTTCAGGAAAGAGTTACTTGTGCATAAGTACTGTATATATTGTAAAATAGTGCACTTCAATAGCCATAATCAGGAGAAGCACAGAAGATCACAGAGCTTCCACAAGAGTTATAACCACAACTAATTCCATTTTAATACAGAATGACCATGTGCTTTCTGGAAACTATCACCACTCTTGGAAAATGTCTTTGACCATGCATATTGCTTGGCTGGCACTACTCCTTGTATAATCAGGGACAATGGTTTGACAGAATGTCACAGCAACACTACCGGTCTGGTAGAGAATCCCCCGGAAGCGGCTTTAGTGTCCTGGCTTGTTAGAAACCCTATCCAGGAGGATACTTTAAATGAGTCAGAGGAATCGGATTGCTGCAGCTGAAACAATCAAACCTCAAATGTTAGCCTAGTTGGCTCACATCCCTATCACTGACACCCAATCCTCTAACAGATCAAAGTGTGCATAGGCACGTCGATTTACACGCTAAATGCATCATGCATGCTAGCAAGTAATATAACTTCCTCTCAGCATGACTCCACTTTTCTGTTTAAACTCTGGAAGTGCTATGTTTGCCAGCATGATAGAGGATCAAGCCAAATCAAATGCACGCTTATGATCTGGAAGAATGATATCTAACCAGTGAAGAGACGTTTTTAACAACTAAGTGTGCTGAGCTGTGCGAGACTGCAACGTTATCATCGTTCCATTGTAAACAAGTGCTCCTCTGCACACATACATAATGGAGAGATAACACTGTGATAGCAACAAAAAGATTTTCAAAATTGTGTGCATGACTATGGGCTGTAAAATGAATTCAGAGTCATTTGTTACCTCTAATCAACATGTGCAATGGTACATTGGTAGGAAATCACTGTCATAGCAGAACTACTACTATGACTATCAAATAAGTTGTCATGGCAGCTGTCTCTGTTGGCCCTCTGTCCCTGTCTCCAGCCACTTCTCACTTCCCCACAGGCCCAGGTATTACTTCCCTGATCTCTACCCACCCATCAGACTCTCCTACAAACCCTGGTCACCTGACTCTACATCCACCTACTCATCTGTTCCTCAGTCCCCAATTTCCACCTGCTCCGTCCAGATCTCCAATGTGGCTTCCTGCCCCTGCTTTCTAGCCTCTTCAACCAGAACCTGACCTCCTTTTACCTACCATTTTACCAATAAAATCACTAAACTGTTTCAGTGTTTCTCTGCATTCGAGACCTTATCCTTCCTGCCTTGTGACACAAATTACAGTCTCTGGATGTGGACCTGACAGTAAGTACAGGTAAGTTAAAGCACATGTGATGCCATGAGCTCAAAGAACATTGATGTCAACGGAAAATATAAACAGAAAATGAAAACAAGCACTGTATTTTCCAGAAATTCTTTAGATGTTTCAAAAAGAGTGAGTCAGCTTTACAGCTATTGATTGCAGTAAACCCAAATGATTAATTAGCTGACAGTCACAAACCACCGAATCCACGGACTGATAAACAAACACAAACCCTGGTGATTTGATACACTTCATCTCAGCCTCAGCGGCTCCTTTGTATCTACATTTCAAATATATGATATCTTCATGCATCTGCACATAATATAAAATACCTTACTGTATCCCATTTAGCATTTTGCTTGTTACTTTTCGCTTTGATGATGGTCTGCATGACAGTCACACAAACCACGTTGTGAGACACTGTGGTCACATTCAAAGGTAGTTCATTCCAGTGTTCATTCCATTCCCACTTCAAAACGCGCAATGACTATTATGTTAAAGAGAGAATTATGAGGAAAAATAGATTATGTAATTTTGTGCTGAGCTTCGTCCTGAGAACTGTATTTTTTATTTGTCTTCATCTTTGAGACTAGAAAAGAACAAAAAGGCCTGAGAGACAGCGAATAAAAAGCACAAATAAATATGTACGAGTGTGCTTTCTGCCTTTATACTTGGGTATGTTTTGTTTTGCAAAACAAGGGTTACAATGTCAGTCATAAAACTGTCATCCAATGAAGCTGCTTGCTGCTCTATTCTAAGTAACAAGCATAGAAAAAGAAACCACACATTGATTTTCTTCTGCTGATAGTTACAGAAACAGACTGACAGCGACTGCATTGCTGTGCTTTAATACTGTGTGAGCACATTTTGAATACATGTTGCATTCTGTAGGGCCATTTGTCAACTCACACAAATGTTCCTTGAGTGTGTCAGCTCTGATCTATGCACCATAACGTGCACTGTGCCAAGAAGCTGGCAGAACATTAGCCAGATCTAGAGTCGAGCATCTATTGCTGCATATCCTGTGAGTAAAGTGAGCAATGTTTTAGTGGCTGTGGCGGGGGCAGAGGGGGCCTCCTGCTTCTTGCAATTGCCCTCGCTTTCCTTCCTCAGCTGACATGCAGTATCACCTGTCAAAGTACTTAGATAATTGGATATGAGAGGGATCGCAGTCTCACCACTATAACCAATGACACTGTCAGCAGTGTCATTGAGAAGCAGCATCTTCTTGCACTATGGGCCCAGACTGAGGGAAGGGCTGAAGTAAATGTATTTTCGGCTGGCTGACTGAACAGGGGAAGGAGATCACAAATCACCTGGCTCTAAGATTCTTTCACCTCGCCGGAGAGAGAGAGTGGCAGTAAATGTTTACAGTTGCATGTCATGTAAAAATGCTAAAAATATCCTTCCCCTCCCGGAAGAATGACACAGTGTTCTCTTTCACCGTCACAAGCTAAGGACACAAAGCAATGAACGTCTCAAAATACATTTTTTAGAATCCAAAACATCACTGTTAAGCCAGGTTTGGCAAGCCTTACAGGTTAATATGTGTTCTTTCTCGCTACAGCTGGCGATACTAATGTAAAAGTGTAACAGGCCTTTATAAATATTATATCAAATTCAAATCCCTACTATATCATCATATTAGCATCAAGGTGAAGTCACAGAGCGGTCCCAGCAGTTGACCGGGGGAATAAAGGTCTTCACTAAATGGCACCTTAGTGTGTCATTTATGTAGTTATTTTAATATTCCTGTCTTATTATACGTGCTCCGAGTTTTTTTTCCCATTCCTTTATGTCCCACTTTTTGCCCTTAGGAGATTTCTAGAATAAACGCAATATATATTAATTCTGTTCAAATTATTCCCTGTCTAACAGCTCACCTCACAGCTTGCCCTTATTAGCCGAGGCAAATGGAACTATTGCTCTGAGCAGGGTATATCTGGGTTGCCTCAAGTCAGCCCTTTCATGAAATGCAGTTATGGCTACACTGTTTTATTTCTTATATTATTTAAAGATCTGAAGGAAAGGAAGTTTAAACTCATCATGGTCTGCATAGCGGGGATCCATAATAGCAGTGATATTATTTCACTTTCAATGGTATCATGTGGTTTTGTATTATTTAAGTTGCAAGACATAACTTCCATTCTCTGGACTTGCACATTTTGGGAGGAAAATGGTAAAAGCCTAGGTGTTAATCCAGATGAATGCAGCAGTTTAATACCGTTCACAGCCTCAGCCACACATGAGTGGCTGCATCACTGTTATATAGCAGGGAGAGCATGAGTGGTAGACATGAGGCAGCAGCATATGGGGAGATTATTTACTGGGTCATGACTGACATGCAGGCTGTCTATCTGAGTTATCCTCAAATGTCATAAGGAGCCCAAATGATGCAGAAAATAAACACACATACATGCTTAATCACGAGGATGCTACTCACTTTGTTGGCTTTATGAGCGGACTGCTTCCTAAACGGAACGACGGCAGCTCCTCTGTGATTGTTCCCTTTCGGAGAAGAAACTTTTCTGTGAGATCAAATCCTGTGGACAGGTTTACAATGTGTCACTATTTTTTTTTAACAAGCCGATCGTAGCCGATTCAAAAAGCAATTGTGTTCATTCCGAACATACCTGTGATTTCCAGGGGACGGTCTAAGACATCAGAAAACCTGTAGTCCTCTACACTCAGAGGGGGACATGAGCCATCTAGAGGAAAGCCAACAACAAGTTGCCGGGAGAAGTTGTTCATTTATATTTCAAACCAAGTGTTATAGAAGAGAGGATGATGAATTGAATCACGAATAGATTTCCACAGTGCATTTCCTTTCATTTGAAAAACTACATTTCTTTATGAGAAATCGACATCAGAGCAGAAAATCTATTCACAGTTTTTTTCCGATTAATCTTTAAAACTTTAGTGTAAACTTATAAAATAACCAACAGAGACAGACTCTGAAAAGTCATTTAAAGGCAAGCCTAGAGCTGCTTTACAGAAAATTAGATGGAAACTGACTTTATGAATACTGATCGTCCCATAAAAGTTTTACAAGTCGAAAGTTGTGATTTAAGCTGTCACAGTCTCAGGCTTTCCAAACATATAAAGTGGTTTCCCCCAAACAATGACATTACAAAAAGTGCTTTGTCACTGTAAATAAATCATGAACCATAAATGCCATGCTATAGATAGAGGTTTTAAAACATTAAGCTTAACGAGAATACGGCGATTTTATTCTCAACACATGGATTTCGGATGTCATTCAAAGTTTTATTATGTGATATAAAGAACAAACGCCTTTTAATAATAAAATCATTCATTGTCTTTCTGTCTGCCATGTGTGTGCCTGTTAATGATATCAACATTAATGAGAAAATTCATTTTATAAATAACTTGTCTGCTTTATGTTGATAATTTAGGCATTTTAGAGCAAGACAACAACTGACAAATGAGCAGTGGCGGTTCTACACAGGGGCCTACAGGGGCCACTACCCCTGTGAAGAAGCCCTTGACCCCTGCTGTGGCCCCTGTGTCAAATTAATAATAAAATGATCAATTTATAATGATGAACGACGGAACAATTCTTACCTATTTTTTGTTCAAACAATATCTCATTGTATACAAAAGGAACCCAGAATGTGTACATTGTATAACAGTTTAATTGTGCAATAAAAGCTAAATTTAAAGATCATTCTCACTGTACTGCACTTTCAAAATGATTAAAAAAAAGTAATTGTGCACAAAAATTAGAAATGTCATTGTCGTACAAAAATAATTGTTAATGTTAAGTCTCATTGTTTCAATCAATGTAGTTTTTCCAAATATACTTAAATGAGACTTTTGGCTAAAATAAAGGTTTTGAATGCTTAAACATCATTTTTGACGTTTTTTAATGTGCCCCTCTGATTAAACACTGGCCCCTGCTTGGCCCCCACAGGTAAACTGGCCTAGAACCGCCACTGCATATGAGAAGTTTCTGGACAAAAAGTTGAGGACAACAAACACACATACCTGTTCGTTCACTCACTACCATCCCAAAAGTGCAAGGAATGAAATTTACAGTCCAAATGAAAGCACTCCATCTTAGCAAGCAAATCATGGCTCTGGCACGAGAAAGCAGTCCCACTTGAAGACCTGGATGCGAACAAAACAGTGTTTATCAATTAATACTTAGAAACATGAATGAAAAACATGCCTTGCTCGAATCTTAATTAAACACTTCATCTGCATGCAAGTGATAACAAAGACAGAACAAGCAAACAATGTGTCTCTACTGATCTTAATTTATTAACTTACTATTCTGCTGGGTGCATCACAAACTTTCACTTGGATTTATAAAGCTAGTCTAGCAGTGGAACAATCCGGTGTCTGTGTGATCGTTAGACATACCACCAAGGATAAAACTTCAGATTTCACTCCTTTAATCATATTTTACAATGTTCTTATAACTCTACTCAAATCAGGGGTTTTCATTTAGGAAAAAACACCCCTGAAATAAGATTATATGCAGGGTTTTTAAATCTGAAATTAAATTTCAGCTTTAAAACATGATTGTCTTTAACCGCACTATAACGCCCATGTTTATGTCCCTAAAGCCTCTTTGTGTAAAGTCACTCAATCTGTAGAAAGCACTTCTGAGTCCTTCATTCATTAGTTCTCATGAACACCTGCCATAAGGTGATGGATGGAAATGTCTATACTGCAGCTAAATCATTATACACTAAGCCATGTTTACGTTAAGGTTTCGGTTCTTAACTAGCGAGCCAAGCTGCCTCTTGTTCTTCCCAGACTGTTTGTGATTCATTAGGTCAGTATGTCATCACCACAAATTAGCTGTGGCATTGTGCCCATGCTTAACTTCATAATACGAGCTACAACAAGATTTAGACCGGCAGACATAACACGTTGATCTAAATGCAGTGTGTTGCATGTTAAAACAAGTTCACAAATTTAAGCAGTTCTTATTATGATCATACTTTCTCTGTATTTATCTAAATTCAGTTTGCACCATGTGTTACAAAGTCACTGTATGAAAGGTTCAGTATATTTGGAACACATGGCTGTTGGCTTCTTGTGTCTTGTTTTGTCTGGTTTAAATCATAATGCCAGAGCCTTGATCTTTGTTTCTGTAGTACTCTCTTAACACTCTGTTGTGTTTTGATCTGTAAGCTGTCAGCAGTGTCTTGTTCAAGGACGTCACACGCGAGGATCAAACCTGGAAACCTCCAGTTACGAGTAAGTCTCTTTCGCTATTTGACTATGGTGCCAAACCAAATGTCCAAATCTGCATTTCTCTAATGCCATTGCAAAGAAGGCAAGAATTGCTTAAGGGCAGAGTCATCCCGGTTGGGAAGTCTGATCTAAAGTAAAGTCAATCAATTTTAGCAGACTATTCCAACTCAAAACACTTTCAGCAACTTTTGTATTGCTTTGGCTGCAAAAACTTGTGCACTGCCGGAATAATCATAACGTCTGTAGTCATGAAATAGAATAATTTCAGGTGTTTTTAAAGGACATCAAAAAAGAAAGAAGAAACTCAACGGACGCCTACAAACAGATCTGCACATTATCTCAGCATGCCACTGAATAAACAAATCAATTTGGTTTTGTGATTATTCTGTAAAAACAACAGAACGGCTCACATCTGTTCAGCAATCCTACAGAAAATGAAGTGGCAAATCATAACTCGTAGTGAGTAGCACGCTCTTTTTTTTCCCCATGTAGTTTTATGATAACACAGCTGTAATCCCGTTACAAAGACTATAATCCTTCCTGGTGCATATTTAGTTATTCCCAATGGGGAAGAAAGGACTCAAGAGAACCGAACTTGACCTCAGCAGACTCCGAATACAACCAGGACACATTAAGTTAATTTATATGCACAGTCTCACAAAGTGTGACCAACATTATTTTTCATGATACTCTCCTTCTTTTACTGCCGCTGTCTTATCCAAATTAATCTTGCTCCTATGATTAATTCCCATTCATGCTGCAAGCACTTGTGCCTTCTCCCACTGGATCATAAAAGTTTTTGCATGCAGGCCTACAGTATCATGGCGCATGGAGATGAAGTGTCCGTGCAACTTACAACTACAACCATGCATGGGGCTGTGACAAGCAGCACTACAGAGGTATCACATTCCTAGTCTGTGTGAAGGCGTAATGTTATTCCTTTTATTTCTGTAAATGCATGCAATAACACGCAGCTTTAAAGCACTCTTAATCTATACATGGCTGATTTTAATTCTTGAGGATTCTGTAGGAGTTAAATTGTTACTTTAAGAGACAACTTTTAATGTTCAGCAATGCTGCTGCATAATCTAAATGGCTTTCTATCCTAAACTGGCATTGTATTTTGAACGCTACTATCACACACATTTCACAGTTTTAGTGCGCAAAGCTGCACAGTGAAGTTATTCTATTATGCCTTCCCATCATTCATTCAGCCACTTTTCGGTCATAACTTCACTCAATATTCAAAGAAGCGTGTTTCTCTGCGCGACCGCTGATTGGCTGTTTTTATTTTATAATAATTACGGTAAAAAGCGGTTGATATTCTTTCACTGCCCGGAACATTTCGCACTTTGCTGTTAACAAGTGATGCAATACGGTACATGCTCATTGCTGCAGAGCGTTAATAAATCAGATAATAACCTGTTCATAAAGACATGTGTCCCGGTTAACACACAAGTTAAAAGAAGCAAATCATGCGGGGAAAATAAAATACTTTAACACCGATCGACAAAAGGTGTAAAATGAGTCCGTTATAAAGGGGTTTTCAGTTGTAACACGCTGATATTTACGGTTTTTAAATTACTCTGATATTAATTTTGCCGTTTGAGTACTTACAGTTGGTGAGAAAGTTTCCTCTAAAGCAGAAACAAGCAAAAAGCAGCGAAAAGAGTATAATCCATGTGTGATTACGATCAGTCTCCGGATTCCAGGACTTGGAAATAAAAGTCACAGTGGGATCGCCTGCTAGATCGCGGTCCTTATTAGTTGCACCGAGTGGCCCTCCCACTCTGTCATTATTACTGAAATGCACTGACAGAGACTTGAGCAAACAAGAGGAACACACACTGAAAGCTTTCATATTAGTGGGAATAATAAAAGCCCAGCGGGGGTTTCAAACAAACTCTCTTCTTTAACTGAGCCAGGTGCGGGAATTAAAACACCGTTTGATGTATTATCATTTTATCACAATTTTCTGAATAGAAGGCCTGATTCATATGGATTTACTTAATATTTGTGGTTGTCTTCATTTGTGCTATTAGCAGTAAGTCAAGCTTATAAGAAAACATTGGAACAATAGAAAAAGTCTAAACACATAATTCATCTTGATACAAAAAAATCTTAATAATACCCGACAGCATGGAAATTAGTTTGTATAAAGAGAAGAATATGCTATAGATGATCTGACATAATAAAGTGACAGTGCTTAGCTGTAAAAGCAGGCCTGGTGTTACAGCAACATACTCCATATGCATACTATTTTTGTCTGAAGACGCAAATGCTATGTCGCAATACTATACTGCTATGTGGAAGGCAACAACTTTAACATCCACCATACTTTCACATGTTTAGCAGTCTTTTTATAGTAGTATCTAAAGGCTGTAAAGCCCTCCTTTATCCACAATCCACTTAGGGTCTCCTTATTTACCATCCATATTGTATTACCGTGTTTTTCTAACTAAATGGAGGTTAAAGCACAGGTACTTTGTCCCCTGAAGTTTTTGTTGAAACAGCACACCAACAGTTCTGTGGACACCCGGTCCACATTAACAGGTGTTCAGGCTCCTCACACATAACTGTTTAGACAGATGATTTCAGCTCACCCTCCCCTTTCACCACACACAGACGTACTTTTCTGTGCTGCGATGAAAGAAACAAAGAAAACAAAGAAAACAAAGAGAAAATGGTTTAACTAAAGATTACAGTGAAGCAGGTGGCTGTGTTTCTTAGTGGAAAATTATACAATTGCATTATTGTTTGGTCTTTCTATGATTCTTATTTTTGTTCTGATTGAGGAATGATTTACCTACAGCAACATAGGAAAATAGCTATAGCTATAATTACTGGATTTTGTCTATTACTGGAATCCTGTTTGTTTTTTTTAAATTACACTTTCTATGAAAGTACTAGTGGGGGGGGGGGGGGGGGGGGGGGGGGGGGTACTTTAATTCAAATAATGTAAAAATGCATTTTGAGCAACTAGTTTCCAGCTAAAATGTATTCATTATTACTCAGTGCCAGGATGTGTATCAGCCCCAGTGTTCTGGTGGATTCATGCCCTCAGTATTGGCTCTTGTTTCGGTAGCAGACCATTAGAGCCTTTTTTGACTAACAATGGATTGATAACAAGGCTGTGCACAGGCATGTAGAGGGCCAGTTTCTGCATTTCTCCAAAAGGACAACCTCGCCATCTGCAATCATATTCTTTTTAAACTGACATGCAGGGAGGAAAAATGGCATCTACAACACTTAAAACAGTTGAGCTATTTCTTCTTTACAAAATACTTGAAATAATGTGTTACAATCAACCTGGGAAAGAACAATGTCCCAGTTTTCCATGAAATTAAGTTTGCTTCACCTCTATTGTATTGGGGTGGCAGCAAAGTCTCAACGGTGGATAACTCCAAACCCTTATAAATATAAAAGAAAAACCTCAGTACCACTACAAAAATGTTTGTTTGTTTTGTGATATGGGTGAAGTGACCCTTTAAAGTTAGGGCAAGACTGAGGCCATGGTGAAATAATGAAAATGGTATGGTGCCTTGACAGCCCATAAGGCTACATTGTGTACCATTTAACAGCAACTTCACTTGTGTGAAGTGAGTTTACATCTTCTCATATCTAATGTGTGCCAATACTTATGCATCTTTAAATGTATGTCACGACTGGTCCATGGTGGAACTAAATAAAAGCAAATTTTCTGTAAGTGAATTCAAACAAAAGCTAATTTGTATTAGACACACAATATGTAATTACGTTGCTATGGGTCTCCCGATCTAAACAATAACATCAACACTTCCCAGTTTGGATTCCTTCAGCATTCATCGTTCTGGAGGTTTTTATAGGAGCTAAATTGTCAGCAGAAGTCTCTTCCTCTCCAAAACAAACGGACCCGGTGATTAAAACCAGTAAAAGCACTGATTAAGGCAGTTTCATTTCTCCGACACTGTTTGGCAGCCGAAGGACGTCCTGGAGGGGCTGCGAGCCGAGCTGCTGCTAACGCTTGCTGAGTTTGTTTCTCTGATAACTTAAGATGTCTGATGACTAAAATCCTTCATCTGGTTAAAATAAATTGTGAAAAATAGCTAAAATAGAAAAATTGTATCATAAAAATATGGCTTAAATTGGATAAAAAGTAAATTTATGACTGCTTTGGGCAGACAACAATGCATACTAATGCACAAAGGGGATCTGGTGTCATTGAAAGGCAACCAAATAAAACTGTTGAATTTAACCTTAATTAAAATTACGCATTTGTCTGGGTCATAATATTGTTGGAAGAACACCAGAATTTCAGAGAACATTTCTGAAAGTGTAAACACTGAACACCACAAAATATCTAACAAAGGTAGTTGTACCTACAGTAATAAATATGATGATATGATTACCTTACATAAAATCAAGAAATAGCAAGTGAACAACTTTCCAAACACAGTCAAACATCAAGCAAGTGCAACATCACACAACATAGCAAGCCAGCTAATATTACTTACTAGTTCAACACCCAGAAGACCAGCTCAGTGTCTGTCTTGCAGCCTTTTGTTTGGGGAAAGTCTCTAAATGCCTGTCTGAGATTTACTGTTGACCGGCAGCTTCTTGATTCAGTCAGTCTCCCCCTTTCTCTCTTCCCTCTTTCCTCCGTAAGGTCCACTTCAGTCTCTTTGCCTCTTCAATGAAGTCCAAAGAGACTGCTGAACCGAGGTTCCTTTGCCCTTCCACCTGGCTCCAGTTCTGGCTCGACACTGGCCGTGCTCCCTGCCAGCCTCTCCTGGCAAAGCAACCCTAAAATATGATCCAGTTTCACCAAAATCAGTGACATAGCTGGTGGTGTGTAAGTGCCATAAAGCCACTTCTTGCAGCAAATCGTACCCTTCCACCAAAAATTCAGGAACAGGCTTTCAGGGTGCAGAGTGAGAATGACAGAGGCACCATTTACTCTATTAGGTTAGGGAAGCATACAAATTATTTTTACACTGCAATTTAAATGTAAAAAAGCTACATCATGTTGCTTTAATGTCTTTAACCATAAGGTTACTTTCTCTCTTCTCATGTGTGTAGATACTATGGATTGCAACGTTTCATGGAGAAACCTGAAAAATGCAATATTTCGAGTACTGATTTAAATATTTTTTTACAGATACTAATATCGACAGAGCAAACCTTCTCCTCTTGCAGACACAGAGTGGTTTTGGGAGACTGCATCATCTAAAGCCTGACATCATGGTCAGTGCATCACCAGAACTTATGAGCCATTGCTGCCACTAAATAGATAGAGTGTGTCTGCGCAAAACAGGTGACAAATGCAACCCACAAAGTGCTGCATCAAGGTAAATGTTCCAAGCACACCCAACTGGAGTGACATCTTATAAACTCCAAGGTCCCCAAAGCTGTCAGGAGGCTCTAAAACATCCTGGAGATGATTGTTGTTGGGGGAATAGTCATACAAGAATGAACATCACTGAGAAGAAAAAAAGCTGATTTTATATGATTGAGGGAAATTCACTATCTTCATTTGCATAGTCCTGTACTCACAGTGTTGTGAAAAGCCATGCTGTTGCTTGGTCGCTGCTCTCTGGGCAGAAACGCAGTTTGTAGGTGCTGTGTGCCAAACCTGTATTAAAAAAAGGGTGAAATTCATTCATTTGTTCGCTTGAATTTTTAGGGTTGGTGCTCTGCTCATCCTATCCTTAAAATCCTCTCTAAATCCCATGCTGTCAAAAGTTTTCAGGGCATTTTCTAGCAGTTCAGTGAGGTCTGTGGATTATCCACAGTAAACAGGACATGGTTGTCGAAAAGACACACTGCTGTTGATTTTTTTTAATGGTGCTGAAATTAAATTCCATTCACCTGACCTCCACTCTATTGAGCCTGAGACAGAAATCTCAACAGCTTCCCAAGATATCTTTTTCCTTTTCGTATCATTAAAAATTGAATACTTTGGGGGTTTAAGCATTGTTTGACCAAGTGAGGGATTGTAAGCCATCTCTTTGACCTCTAATTCTTGTGCACATTTTTCATTATTGTTTCATATTTTATAACATAAATTAATAAATCATAACCCTAAAAAATACATTTTTCATTAATATATAATGCAAGTAAAATACCCAACATTTACACATAGGGATATGAAGTTCTCCTTTCCTAGATACTGCAGGTAAAAGATCTGCACCACCTGTGAGAGGTCAGAAATTCATTTTAAAACTCATGAGAAATATTTTAAGAGCCAATTTTTCAAAATCTTCTCTAGCTGAATACATCTAGACCCTAGCATTTCTGGATCTGCCCTTACTATCTTATGGCATTTCAGCTTTAATAGACAGTTCACGCTTAACAGTGATAACAAGGGAGATGCATGGGGATGCAGCAGGCAACAGATGGTCATGCTGTTTCTGACCTCAAGACATTACATTTACATGTTTGGCGCCCTCGCGACATGAGTAGAAAAATATTCCAAGACATAATGCCAGAAATTGCCCTTATAGAGATTTTTTTGCCCCTGTGATTCCCAGTGTCTGTGCACTTAAAGCATCTCATGTTTTATTCAGTCAAACAAAGTGCTTTTCAAACATATGGCTAGCCGCAGTTTGTGCCCTCTGTTGTTGTTTTCCATTTGAGAGATTTCCATTGGTGATAGGCATATCATTGGAGTCAGCAACTTTTCCCCTCAAAATTAGACAGCCAAAATTTAAAATACCCCACTTACCCTTTGACAACACTTACCCATGTTTTGAAGACATTTGAGAATTCCCCGAAAACTCTTCTATCTGGAATGAGAAATATTGAACTGTTGCACATAAAAATTGAACTTACGCTAATGTTACAGTAAGTTACTTCAGCAGGTGAAAATGGCAACTGGGAGTAGCTTGGTCACAGTGTACATTATTTGTTTGACATAAAAATTGTAAAACAATGGCCATTATAATCAAATAAATAACATTATATTTACCTGATAATAACACTCATGATTTTTGGTGATTTGCCATCATAGCTTGAGATCAGCAGATAAGTCACCTGGCTAAATTACCATTTTTGGCTTTAAGAAAGAGTCACGATTTGAATCTTTGTTTTCATTTAAAACTGTGCTTGCTTGTATATCGATGTCATTTCTAGACAAAAACCTCTTAAATTCTTCCTGTGAATGTGTTAAACTAATGTGAAACATTCCAGTGACAGGTATGAATCAGAGCATTGACTCAGGTAAACTCACTAGCCTTGGTGACTAAGTTAGCAAGAAAGCAAGGAGTGAAGTTAGCGAACTGTTGTTTACTCTTACTGTAACCTTAACTAAAGGGAATTTTGGCGCTTCCATACATTTCTGCTTTACTTTATGACACCTGTCTTAATGTATGTAAAATGTAATTCATTTTTCTGAGGTAAGTAATGTACATTTTGTTTTTGTTTTTTTGCTAGCTAAAATGAACATCCCAGTCAATGCTCCAGTTAATGCTAACATTAATTAGCAGCGGCTTCTCTTAGTCAGGTTGAGGTGTAGAGGCGTGTAGTCAGTGTCGTCAGATCCCTCTCGCTCCTCCACATTCCAAATATGGTCTGCTCCTCATATCGGAAAAAAGATGTAACGATGAACTTGGTGCTTCCTACGGGCAGTACACAAACACATGGGTGACGTCACGGTGACTACGTCCATTATTTATATATAGTCTATGGTGAAAAATGAACAAATCTCTCACTGAGACTACTCATTACCCCCCAGTCATATAAAAGATTGTTAAAAGTGAACGAAAAGTGACGAAAAATGAACGAAAAAGTGAACAAACGACACACCACTACTTCAATAGTACTGAATCCGAATGAGTAACAAAGCCTCTTTTTCGTAATGGAATTCTGTTCATGAGCCTCCACTACTCTGTATTCTCAGTATTTCTTTACTTCAATAAAGCCAGTGCTATTATAGATATCCTTTTGCAGATTTCCCTGTAGATTATATGTATACAGAGTACTCTCTATGTAGGTGAGATCATCCATTACACACTGTGTGATTCTCAAAATTTTCCCATCTGCCTCGTATTAAATGTATCTTTTCATTCAAATAGCCAGCTGGATTGATACAACACATGCCTATAGAAAGGTATTTGCTGTCTTTTTTGTTTGCCCCTGCTAGCATCACAGAACATTTGGGTGTTGTTCTGAGTTGCTTTTCAGATGTTTTGAAGGCAGTTGTTGTGATATATGGGACACATTTACAGTATATTGATCCAACTGGAACTGCTCTCAGTGATAGTATTCATGACCTGGACATATCATCCAAACAAAATGACTGCTTGGTGATACAGTAGCTGCAGGATAAGGCAGAGTCACAACTCCTTACTTTTCAGTGTATCCCAAAATCAGTTTATGATTAACTGATGTCACAATTTTTAATCAGAAAATGAAAACCATCAGGTTTAAATGCGTTGTGATCAACGTTGTGCTTCAATGATATACATTTTTCTTTAAAATAGGTGCTTGCTGTGATTCATTATTCAAGGTGAACATAAAATATGTGGGGCTATTAACAATGATGAAATGTATTGATCATATCAAGTACCCCCTCTGTCACATATATGCATGCACACATTAGCTCTTATACACACAATGAGAGAAAATATGTTATTTAAACCAAGCAATACAGCACAGCATTTACTGTAATATTACTTTGTTCTGGTTCCCTCAATGCAGATAAGTGTCCTCACATTGTCCGCTATAACAAATAAAGCACTCTCCCCTTAGGGTTTTTGTGTGTGTGCAAATGTGCTCTTGCATGTGTGCAGCATCGTATTTGCACATGATACATATGTACGTAACCTCAGCAAACACTATTGTTTTGTGCAATCAGTTGTTTGCCTTGAATACAAACACACTAATCGCTGTATTCTGATTCTCCATTAGCCCAGTTAAGTCCCTATTGTTGGATGGCTTCAGAGGAAAAAACACCTGTCCTTTTTACCATTTTATCATTTACTAGATTGACATATGGCAACGCACCAGACAAAGGCTGCTTACTGCATGCCACTAATCTGATCTGCAGACATAACCATTGATGTGTACCTTTCATGTGCTCATAATAATCACAAAAGCTATTAAGGAGTCTCATTCATCATTTCTGAGAGCTCACCTGGGCATGAAACTTCTAGTATGTAGACAATAAAAGAAAAAGAATAAAAAAGATACAATAACATGTCAATTTAGCCTGCAGCTATAGCTCTGAGGGGTATTCCTGAAATATGATCATATAATTGACCCATCTATTGAAATTTAATGAAAGAGAATCAGTTGGTGGCAACCTCACTGGGATAACTGTGTGAAACTGGTTCTCTTTGATATCAACTCAAACATTCAGTGGTTTGGAATCAATTTTGAACATGATGCACAAGTGCAGACTTGTGTTAAATCAAACTCACCCAAAGTCAATTCGAGATAACAGAAACTTTAATAATACTTTAAAAGTTGTATTTAAGGTTGATAGAATCCACAATTAATACAGAAAATGATTGTTAAAACTAAGTGCTAATCTCTTTTTTGGGACCTTGATGAACAGCCCAATAATTAGATTGAATTTTTTTGTTTTTCTAATATTTTTACAACAGCAATGGCATTAGGACTGCAACTAATGATTAATATCATTATCACTTAATCTGCTGATTATTTTCTCAATTATTCAATAAATTGTCTGTTCTACAAAGCATCAGAAAATAGTTAAAATAAAATAAAAACATTAAATGTTAAGTATGGCCAACAGTTCAAAACCAAAAGATATTCAGTTAACTATTACTACGTTAGACAAGAAAAAACAGCAATTTCACATAATTAGGAAGACAATTATACAAATGTTTTGCTGTTAATTTTCTGTCATGTTGTAAATCTGCTCTCTAAATATATTATACATAATATTTCTCGCTGGAAAACATTGGTGCTTTCTGTTATGGCTATTGCACCTACATCTTGCATTGAGTTTTACATTTGTGCATTTCTATGTGCCCTTGCTTTACAGTACTTAGCATTGTGGGCGTCCTTCAGCAACCTGCTCCAATGTAATGTTAAAGTGATATTTTACATAAATTTACCTGCTGCACAACCTGCAAATGATACACACCCTAAGTTAATGTTATAGTCAAGGTTAGAGTAAGGTGAGGCCACTGAATTCTAACATAAATTAGTTGAGGTTACAGTGCAGCTTTAGTCACACTGAATTGGAAACATGTATATATTCAGACACTGACCCCATATCACCACATCACACATCACACTGACAACAATATGCACTCATCCCACTTACAACCAAAACCCCTGTACTTTATCACTGTCTGTTTTAGTCACATGAGCTCCAGCTATTTTCTCACCCAATCAGTGGGAGGAGGTCACACTAAATGGTGACAGTGCATATTCATTTTCAAAATTAAAGGACAAATTTGATAGAGGAGCAAGCGCTTCAGGGCCTCAACCATTGGGCATATTTGGACCTATTTCTGCAGCGGCTCTATGTGGCTTTGTAGCTGGGGTGAGAGAGCTGGTTTGGATGTGGTTGAAAGGTGGATGTGATACTATAATTTTGCTACGACAATGTCATTCTCTGTAGAAAACAGGGAGAGGGTAACATGAGTTTTGTGGTCTGATGCTCTGCTAGTATAATTATGAAATTAGGATAGAAAGGATAGAAAAATGCATAATATGTACCAATCCAATGTAAATCATCCAGAATCCTTCCTTAATTGACAAAAATCTCGACAATTTCCTACCTTTTCTCAGCAAGCGCCTTTTAATAGCTTTAGGTACATGGTTTCCATTAGGGCACATTGCCAAGCTGCATGATAAAGGCATTTGCAGTTTTGAAAGGTTGCATGAATTAAGTTGACCTTCCTTTCCTGTGCAAATGAATAATGGGTTGTGAACGAATTACATTACTTTAATTAAAATTTTTTGAAGTCAGCTGCATAAATGAAGTTTAGATATATGGTTATTGATTTTAGCGAGTTGAATTTGAAAGTGTCCAAACCAACAGTGACCGACCAATTAACTGGTAAGAATGTTCTTCATTCCAATTAGTAACAGACTAATTTCCTCCAATACAATATAGAGAAGTATTATTTTCACTTTTAGAAACTTTAGAGCCTCAATGTCACCGTGGGCTGTTATATTCTACCCCTTGCAAAAGTAATTACGCAAGTAATAATTTAATTTTGTCTCAATAATTCCAGACATGGTGAAGCATGACTGCACACTCTTAGACTGTTGTAATTTAAAGGACAATATACCCCATAAATGGAGTAGACGTCTCCTGACTCTATGCACTCAAAACTGTGAGAAGGGTGCTAGGATGAAAAGCCAGCAGATTCTTTATATTTAGATACCATGGGGTCTGGATGCAAGATAAATTGGATAAGAAGTGAAAGAAATGGTAAGTGTGCCTGGCATATGGGTGGAACCTCTGCATGTACAAAAAACCCCAAGATGATTGTTACACTTCACATAGACTCTGGAAAAGTTTATATAATCCCACTGCTGCATAAGTTTGGATCCCCTGCTGAATGAAACAGAAGCTCATACCTCAAAAGAATCATTTTTTTCTCTGAGTGGTATTGCCACGGATGCATTTTTGTACTTCAAATAAATACATACAGTGGCTTTTAGGAATATGTGCCCCCTCTAGTCAATGAGATGAAGAATATAAAAAAAGAAAGACCTTAACAAGTTTCCCAAGTAGCAGATGAAATATCTCACACTACTGGTTTCTGTTGTATTGTGGAACTGGAAATGACTCCATGTTGGCCATATTATGACACCTAAGGGGTAGTAGTAAAACATAAATATTGGTTTTTACATATCCCTGACACCTGAGTGGAAATGTAAGCAAACATGTCAGGCATATAGTACAGAGTAAAGTCAGTGCCTGAACCAGCTGCTGACATAAACAAGTCAACACTCAGCAGAGATACTGATTATTGTCTACAGGGCCAAAGATAACCAGCACTCTCCCACCCCTGCAATCAAATTCACACATTCTTGATAGGAGACACAGAAAAGACAACAACCAGTATCAGGGGAAAGGTCGATATCGAAGAGGCCAAAGCAAAGAAAGAAAGCTGAAGAAAACAAACTCAAATGTATAGAGAGCAAACAGCTCTTCCTAGAAGACACTCTTGCAGACAGCAGCATATGCATTTCATGAGAAATACACTAAGGAACTACAGGTGCATCTCAATGAATTACAATACGATGGAAAAGTCCATTTCCAGTAGTTCAAGTCAAATAGCCTCAACAAAGTATTGAGTGCATGTAGATGGACATACTTTTCAGAGGCCAACATTTCCATATTAAACATACTTTTTGAAATTGTAATACTAAATGATACTGAATTTTAGGTCTTCATTAAATAGGCCATAAAAATTATAATACATTTTATAAATTAAGACATGAACGGTTTCATTCTGTGTGAATTGGATCTATATAATGTGTTATTTCCACTTTTTGAATTGAGTTACTGACATAAATAAACGTTTCTATAATATTCTAATTTATTGAGATACACCTGTACCTTCAGCACCAAAGACAGTGGCTCTTTACTTGTTTGGGCTACTGCGATGGATAATTAATAGCAAGTATTACCCCAATGATCTGCTTTACACATGGGACATGTGGACAGCACCCTAATTTCAGTGACCTTCTCATAGTTTTTCAGCAAATTTAAAGCCCAATGAACCAGATGAGTTTTCAGGATATGAATTCTGAATGTCAATTTAAGTGCCTTGCCTCATCCAACTGCCCCTCAGGTGAGCCAAAGTGCCTGGGTGGTAGGCTAATGTCCATTTGGTTGGCCTACATGCCCCACTGCTTAGCACAGGTGCCACCTTGGTGTTTGCTTTGGGAAAAAATGTACTTTGTGCTCTCGTTTCATGCTGTGGATGTCATTATTTTTTATTGGAGATAACATATATGTTTCTGTTAGTCGAATGTAATTATATGCAACTGTAAAAGGTAACTTTTAGTCATTTTCCAAAAAAACTCACAAGTACCATACTGCAAAGCATATCTAAAGGTGCCTGTACTTTACTTGAGTATTTTCATTTCATTTTACTTTGTGGATAAATATTTTAAACACAACACATTGTTCAAAGGGACAGTTCTCCCCAAATTAAGAAAATACATGCATACATATTTTCTCTTACCTTTAATGCTATTTATCAGCCTAGATACTTTTGGTGTAAGGTGCCAGGTCTTGGACACATCGGTTGCAGAGATGTCTGCCTGCTCTTGAATATAATGGAACTAGATGGCACTTTGCTTGTGGTGCTCACATCGCAAAAAAAAAGTATGTTTGAAATTGCAGTGTGATGTTGGAAATATTTTCTTTCTAGCATAGTTCCTACTTGAAACTGCTCTCAACAAGGTCTGTGGATTATCTTTAGTAACTGGGTCATGATTTCTGGAAAGAGACATTGCTGTTGTGTTTTTCCAAATGTAGTTTTTGGTACTTTGAGCACTACAAGCAGAGTGCCATCTCATTTCATTATATTCAAGACAGCTGACATCTCCAACACTCTGCAAACTCACACCAAAACAGTTTAGATTTCTGACCACTATGAGAGAAAGACAAAAGGAAGGGGGAAAAAATTTAGTTTTGTTTTTGGGTTGAACTGTCCCTTTAATAATAATAATACGTACCACTGTAAAATTCTGCTGAGATGTTCATGCATTCGCAATCCATTTATAATAATATATTTCATTTTTTTTCTGATCATACTTTTGTAGTTTTAAAAGTCCATTCGGTGGTATTGCTACTTTCACATTAATAGAAGTGTGTGAAAACATTTCCCCTTCCGGATGGTATTTAATAAAACAACATCTAGGAGGACAGTTTGATGTTTTTTGTTCATAATGCACTACAATCATGGAAAAAAAATATTAGACTTCTTTCTTCACTTTATTGTTCATTGGTCTTTCCTGGTACAACTAAAGGTACATTTGTTTGGACAAATATAATGATAACAACAAAAATAGCTCATAAGAGTTTAATTTAAGAGCTAATATCTAGACATTTTCCATGGTTTAGTTGATGATGATTTTGGTTATTATCAAGAAAACCATGGAAAATGGCTAGATATCAGCTCTTAAATTAAACTCTTATGAGCTATTCTGTTGTTATCATTATATTTGTCCAAACAAATGTAGATTTAGTGGTACCAGACATTAAAATGAACAAGAAATTGAAGAAAAGGGGTGGTCTAATATATTTTCCATGACTGTATCTACTGCTTCTGGTGGAGAGGTAGACTTTACTGTATTTTATCCCGAAGCTGTTAAATTATACAGGTCACCTAAACGGCCGTAATCATCAACACATATGACATATGGACATTATCAACAGACATTATAGGCTTTCTTGGAAGACGTCAGGGCTCCTGCTCGAACTCCACCGTGCTGACGTCAGCGGGAGCACGTGGGTTTGTTATTGCAGGAAGTGAAGATGGCGGATCAGTCGTTGCTCTCCGAGTCTTTGCTCGGATGGTCTATTTTCACCTTTATACTTTTGGTAAGCAAGTTAGAAGTTGTATAGTCGCTTATTTAAGTAGTGGAAAGTGACACAATTAGTTTGAGATGTTTCAGCTGGTGAAACGGTTGCGCGGTTACCGTGTTTACCAGCGCGACATGGCTACGGTGTATTAACGTCAATACTGGCTTTGGATTGGTTTTAGCTAACATTAGCCATGACACACTTACAGTAAAGATGCTCCGCTTATAGGCTTTTGTTTACAGGAAGCGCCCAGTGTGATATATATTCCGTATAATTAGAAGTAAAGGAAATGTAAAACACCACTACGTCGAGAATAGTAGGCGGGTATTTGTTAATTTTAATCAACAGAAAATTAACATCTCCGGTTACATGTTTCTCCGTAACCGCATCCAACAGTGGTATGGCGCAGTTAGGTTTCACCACAAGGGTTTAAATTGTTATGGTTTCCTGGATTAATAATGTGCTGCTAAAAAAGAAAAAAATCTGAACAAACACACACATATGTTACCTTTCTGTTTCTGTGAATCACATTTTTTTAGTGGTAAACTGAAGTCCTTAAAGTTGGTCAGCTAGTTAATCTGCTGCCCAGTTTAGCACTCATTATATCAGCTGCCACTCAGAAGTCACATGGCTAAATCAGAAGCCGTCCAGAAGAATGCCTGGATGCCAATAAATTGCTCTGCTTCCCTACCCCACCACTAGCATCCCTTTTATTTGAACAAACCTTTCAATAGATCTTATTTGGATGCAAAGCCCGCGTCATTACCTGGCAAAACAAGCAGCCAGAGGCTTAAGGCTGCGGGCCTTTAATTGATCCTGTCTGTGAATGGCAGGCCTTGATCTAAAGGGACTAGTTTTAGCAGTGTCCTCACTTCTTACAGCTTGTGTGCCTTGAATATGACCTTGTCATTTTGGAGACCCTTATTTGCTTCTCTCTCTAATGAGTTTCCTGCCTGTTACAATGACAATCCCTCTTCCGTCTCTTTTGTGTGTGTCTTTTTAATGTTAAACAGCAACAGAATACATTAGCAAATTCATGAATTAATTTTAAGTTAAAAAAAAGAGAAGTCAACTTTGTGTTGTTTCCTGTCAGTCCTAAACAATGATAGTTAGTCGGCAGTCACTCGTGCTGAGAGGATAAGGGGAAGCAGTATGATATAATCAGATCAGCTGTTCCCTAGCACCTGCAGTCAGGATGTTCTTAGTGTGTAATTCCCAACTGGTTGTGTTAACACTTGGCTTGAGTATTTCTTTTTGGCCATCAGCAACACATACACTGAAGCTAGAGTTTCTAAGCAGTGCTGAAAAGGTACACTATTGTGAACACAGTACAATGAAGTTCAATAGAAATGTAGCACTGCAACAGTGATACATGTTAATTGCACATAAGTAGAATTTGTTGCAGGGTATTAAAGTAAATTGCATCATATACAACAGTAGTTTCAACCCCTGTGTTTGTCTCTGTTCATTTATTAATTTTATTATTTCCTTATTATTTCATCAACCCAATTGTTTTGTACTGTATATATACTGACTTTCAGATTTACTAATAATATTTTTGGGTTATTAATTTCATAGATCTTTTATGAATCAATTTTAATCCTCCACTTATTTTATCTTGATTATTACATGTTTTCCTCCCTGTTTAGGTAATCCTGGCTTTCTGTTGGGTCTACATTCGGAAATTTCAAAGTCGTCAGGAGAGTGAAGTTGTTTCAACCATCACAGCAATATGTGCACTGGCCATCGCACTGATAACCTCTGCACTCCTACCAGTGGATATATTCCTTGTTTCATTCATGAAGTATCCCAATGGCACCTATAAGGTTTGTATCTGTTCTTCTAACAGTGCCAGTGAAATCAATTTGCGAAATGCTAATGAGTTTACCTGAGGCAGCTTTTAACTTTGCTTTGTAATTTTCTTAGAATTAGACAAAGTGGACACTGTTTTAGTCCTATCTAAAAGCCGAATGCATTTCTTGGCTCATAAATTTTTTGCAAAGTCATTGCATTTGTTTCTATCTGTTTGAAGATTTAGCAAAGTGTGTAATGGCAGCTTCATTTGAACAGCAGGTAATTTGTTTCTTTTTGTGGGTTGTGAGCTGCTTTGACTGCTAATGGGTATTTTTGCACCATTTAGTCATGGCCATGTTAGAAAGGCTGATTCACTTAATCAAACATGATTTATTGGCAATCTCTTGGTGATTATACTTTGTAATAAATAATACAAATAAGCAAAGAGGCATGAAAGCAAGTGGTGGCTTTTTTTCAGAAAGTAGTACAGAAAAGTGAAATAATAATAGCTTTTGATAGGAAAAGATCATCTGAGCATGTCTCACTATGGCCTCACAGCAGTAAGAATCATGACACTGCAGAAACTGACACAAACATTTTCTTTCAGGCTGTTAGTGTTCAAAAACAATACTTGTCTTTTAATCTTTGTTTCTATCCAGAAAAGTCATTCTTAAAGTAAAGTGCAAGCCGGTGATGGACAATTTCCCACACCTGTGCTATGCATGAATAAAAATAGATTTAGACAAAGGTCTGACAACTCTGAGTTATTCCCCCAGTGTCTGTCAGCTTTGCATCATTCTCTGTCTATGCCTGACTTCAGTTTGTGAAACTAGATCAACAAAGCTGCCTGAGCTCCACTGCTGTAGCCCATGTGTCTGCTTGATAGGTGTGATCTGCCCCCTTCCAGGGTCTTGGTTTCATTCATTAATTGTGTGCTTTGTGCTTTCTGTTTCATGCTCTGTCTTGAATGGCTGTAAAAGCATGATAAACTAATACGTGACGCAATTTATAGCATTTACAGATAATACACCATACCTCCCTCTGTGTTCATGTTAATAATCATACTTTTTTAATATTAATTATTGATCTTTGATGTAATTGATGCCTTTTCATTGATTTTTTTAATGTGTCATTCCTTTTCCTGTTGAACTTGATTTTAATTTTTACCATTTCCCTTCGGTAACATCCAGGAATGGGCAGCAAACAATGAGACGAGAGGACACATTGAAGACACTGTGCTGTATGGATATTACAGTAAGTGCATTCTCTTCAGACCTGTCTGTGTGACTGCACATACATAGAAAAGTAAAATGATTATTTATGCCAAAAATCTTAACTTGAGATAATTGTTTACTGAAGTATACAACAACATAACCAATCGTTTTCTGAATTAGCTCTTATGCGTGATATTTCAGTTGACTTGTGAAAATAAATGTACCTCTTATTGGGTTAGCAGTCTAACTTTGGAATTCACACTGGCACTCATTGTTTCACACAATTGTGACCCATTTTCACACAAGATATCTCTTAGGGCTTTCCTTGATTAAAGAAATTCTTAGTCAACTGTTGTTCACATGGTTTTGGTAACTAATCAACAAGCTGATTGAATAGACTGATCTGTAAAGCTGAGTTCCTCCACAAGGAATCATGCAAAAGCATCACTTTAAATCTTAGGTTTACAAGTTTCTTAGAAATAAGTCATTTAGCATAAAAAAGACTAATAGATGAAAGAAAGTCTTAGTCTACTAAGACCAAAATGGCCAATTAGTTGGCTTATCGACTAAGAGGGGACAGCCCTAGGATCTCTGTAGTTATTGCACATTTTAGCTGCTATGGAGCAGTGTTGCTCAGACTATTACCTATAAATATATGAAAAGCCCATACTTAGCTAGCTCTGGAATCAGCAAGCTACTGGTCTTTTGAAAAAATCTAACTAAAACTTAGAATAAAACATGGCCTTCAAATGAATGAGACTAATAATACAATGAACTAAAATGGGCAGTACTGTTGAAAAGGCCTTTTCACCGGGTAGTGTTAATGGATGGACTGAACAGTTTGTTTTCCATGATGATGCAATATATCAGAGACATCTAACATTTACAGTGTTTCCTGGCGAAAGGCCCACTATGGTCATTAAAATGAATGGAATTTGTCAAATAGCAGGCAGCTTACATTAGTCAACTTAAGCTGTCAATAATAAATTAAATTTAGTGTTGCATATTAAGTGTGCTGAAATGTTTCTGGTTGGATGTGACTTGTGCAGTAGATGGAGCACATACAGTCCTATCACTATATTACTGGTAAGCACATGGTGAATTGTTGTCATGACCTTCATATGAACACATTTTAGGGTCAATGATATTTTGCCCACTATGTCTTAATGATGGACAGTGATGATCACATTCACTCACATCTTTACACCATTTGCAGTTTATGCTATGCATTTCTTGTATATGTGGCTGTGTTAAACTTTTGTTATTATTGTCTTTGGTCACTGGTCACATATATTTTCAATCATGCAAATGTTTGTAATCCCTTTCTTCATATATTCTTTACATAACCTTGCAGTTCTTGTATGATGTAATGATGTATAATTTAGCGTTTGCAAATATATTTTAGTGATTTACGTACATTTTCTTTACTGGATCCTATGAATTAAGTATGCTACTTTGCATGTATTGCTGTTGCATGTGACTGATTCCAAACATCATGTGAAGGAGGAAGAGGATAGGAAAGTCCTGTGCGAACATATCAAGTTGATAATCATGTTTATAGGACCGGTTATTCAGGTTACCATAGCAGTGGTGAAAACAGATGTCACCAAAATACTGTTCTTTTGAGTTCATTGTAAGTGATTGCAACATTTTGGTGCAGTCAGTATTGAGCACTAATCTAGGTGGAGGCATTTTAATTATTGATATATTATTATTGGCTGTTGCTGTGGGTCTGGTTATGTTTCCTACACAGGTGTGCTGTCTTTATCCTGTGTCTTTTAAAGCCACAAACACCAAATGGTCTGTCAATATAAGTGTTTTCACTGAACTTAGACTAAGAACCGTGCAGGCATGTGCGAACTGCACTTGATTCACATTTGTTTAGTCCTCCTCTTTGCTTTGCACCACACGTTTTTTGCACCATGTTTGTATTGGTTAATGAGATTTGGTGGTCTCGTGTAATCCCAGCCTAACTTCAATCTGAACAGTAGGACTGAACGATTTGGTAAAATGTTTTTATTGTGTATTGTATGTAATTGTGATTATTTTGACTGATATTGCGGTTGCTTCAAGATATTGGTCAGTAGGATCACTGTTGCATCCTAGTTTAACAGAAAAAAAAGTTAGAATGGTGACTTTTTTGCAAGGATATGCACCAAACAAAAATATATTAAAAATATTGCTCGATTTGGATATTGTACTCTTCCCTTTTGCTATAAAATTCCAAGCCCCCTGAACAGAAATTCATAAGTGAAAACACCTGTGTGAGCGTGCATGGCCTTTATAAAAATGTTTATGGAACATTTGCACAACATACTGTCAATGTACAAAATGCAAAGGTGAAACTGATAAGCTTAACGATGGCTCAGTTACATCAAGCGTTCCATATAGCTATTCCAGCGAATCAGCATGCACAATTAAAAAGGGGAATGCAGCAATCATTAATGTTATTGAATACACCTGTGCCTTTCTTACGATGTCAAAATGTTTGCTGCGAAAAAGGTTTATTGTACGCAGGCCAGAAGTTCTCCAGTTCTCTTAATGTCGCCATCTACAGGCAAGTAAGGTAATAGCTTATTTAATTTTGATATTTACACCACCTACAGGCATTAAGTATTAGAGCTGCTGTTTGGGTATTTTGAATTTTTTAACAATTTACTCTTTAATCGCCTGCTAATGTATATTATATAGCATTCAAATGGGATGTGCTATCAATCCAGCTTGTTGCAGTAAGAAAGTTTTTAAGATTTTAACAATGAATTATTCTCGATGTGCCTTTTTTTCCTGTACAAACTTGAAATGTTTGGAAAAACTGAGTTTGTTGACAACCTTAATGATCATTTCAGGTTTTGTGTTCCTTGCCTGTTTGAATTTGCAAAACAATTCAACAAAACCAAGTTTTCGATTTTTTTCCCCTTCCCGCTTCCAGAAATGTAGCTACAGTATCACTTAACAAAACAGCCAGCAGCCACATCCTATCTTGCACTTTCACAAGTGTGTTCACTTTTTCACTTGTCTGGTTGTCTCATTCAGTTTGCCTTCATAATAATTAAAACTGGAACTAACGACTTGTTTTTTTGGCTTGTGGCATACTGTGTTGTATCATTAGTAGGTTTGTGGAGTGTTCAGTCAGGCATATTGGACTTATCCTGTCTGATTATTTTACCATGAGAGAGGGCATGCAGATCACTCCACAACTCCAGTATTTGAGCTTGGTTGCAATTCATAGGAACAGTAGCCAGGCCATTTGGATGATAAATTCTGAACTGAAAGCTGTTAGTGCCACTGAAATATCTAAATGATTGTCATATTAAAGGATAACATGAGTTTGTTGTCTTTGACGATAGCGAATTCAGTCATGCCAAAGACGCTAGATCACACGTTTTCTAACAGATGCTGGCTTAAAGTGCCTGTCAGCAACACTGTTATGTACCGTCTGTTCAAAAATGCCAAATGCAAGGAAGACAAGCTGTCTCCTTGCCCAGACAGCCCAAATCAAAGAAACCACTTCAACTGGTATAATGACATCAGAAATATTGGCTTTCACAGACCATGAACACTATACGTGAATCCAGCAGTCAAACCCCCACATATTGTCCTCTGCACACACAAGTATGATTTCATACACATCTAGGCTTAGTCTTGAAAGCAGGACCATGTCGCATCAGTAATTTAATTCATTTAATGGCCAAACTGCCTGGAAACCACGTTTATATTTGAACAGTTACACTTAAGAAATATGTCACACATCAAAGAAAGAGGTAGTTTAGTAAAGTAGAAGGTTTGAGAGTGACACTTAAGTCACAATATCTATGATTGTTTTTGAGTGGCAGCTAAAATTACTTTGCATTATGCAGCACTTCATATCCCTTGATAGGTTTATTGTTAAATACTTTGATTCTATATTGTGTGTTGAGTTGGCACTAAATTCCAAATGAAGTTTGTTCAAGCCATTCACAGAAAAGAAGGAACTCGCATTTTGTTTATTTACATTTTCTTATCCAGCTAGAAAAATCTTGGAGGTAGTGAGGGTATGCATTCTATGAGCTAGGAGGGGGATAACAGAGGGGCTTGAAAGAGTTTGCTACTTGCCTCGAGCATGTATCCATGTGATCATAGCTCTGGGAGTGTGTGCTGCAGAATGATCTGCTTGCAAATTTGTTGTGGTCTTGTAACCTTTGGCTGTTGATAAGGGCAGTTGAGTATTTGTAAAACTGCCTAAAATCCAAAATCAGTAGTCTCAGACTCTGGCAGTTTTTATGAATATTGTGCTAAGCTCCTCAGAGCAATAAAGCTGTAGTGCATTTTAAATATTTTAAATGCATTCCCAGATTAGATATGCCAACTACTGAAGCACCATTTAACATATGGCATTACTCATATATTTGCACTGTTAGCATGATAAGGTTTGCAGTTGTTTTTCAAACATTTGTTACAGAATTATATTAGTGAGATTTTTACCAATCAGATTCTGATTGTGATTAGTATAAGCCAATTAATATTTTAACATTATATGTAAAATAGGATCCATAAGACATTTTTCTGCGCATATATAGCTGCAATGAAGTTTGTGAAGGTGACATTTTGTGTGAACTGAGACTGAGCAAAGACATAGGGAGTAGGCTAAATATGAAAATATGATAAATCTAATTTTGGCTACATAGTCCATTTTACTATCCTGTTGTTGATGTTTGTGTGGAAGCAGATACTCTTTCCTCTATTCTCTTTGAGGAGCATTGCTTTTTTGTTTGCCAGTAGGTGGAGACCTAGCTCCATGTGTGCTACATGCACCGTCTCCTTACAAATCTAACCTTTAAAGTTGAATTTTCTTTAAGGCCATATTTGACAGCACTGTCCATTTGTCTCTTCACAAATGGAATAATTACAGGTTTGACGTAGATATCTCCTATTTCCTCAATTGAAGCATGTTTTTCCCTCAAGGTGATTGACTTGCATTCAGTGGTGATCACAGTTAATAAGCATGTGCATTTCTAGTGATTTTTTAAGGAACTCTCTGCAGGATTTACTTGATGTTTGCAATTATTTAATGGCTGTACATAGCTATCATTTGGTGAATTTCTGTCAGCTGTTGGTTCAGAAATATGTACATTTTTCTCAGTGTTTAATCAGACCTATAATTGACACTGTCAACATTTCTACAGCAGTTTTGAATCCACTTTTCTACTGTATAATTACCCTGTAAGTTTTACAAGCCCAGCGTTGTCATATTGGAGAAATATAGTGGGGAAATGATAATATACCAACAAATCCATTGTTAGTTTTGAACTGTTCATTTTTTTTAAGAATCCACAGTTTTACACAATGAGTGGGATTGGATGACATTGTGATATTTATAGGTTATTTTGCACCCTTTTGTTCATTAAAGTGCATGTGTGTTTATGTTAAAGCACTGTCAAAATTTTTGTGAAATTTCACAGTTGCTCAGCCTGTAGATGGCTACAGTACACGTTAACAGTAACATCATAAGTAGGTCAATGCATATCAGATATGTTGCATCTTGGGGAGATAAAAGCTTGCATTTCTGACAGCGGAGTATAGTTATTTGCATTAGGATGCTATTTGAGATGAAGTAGAAAATCAGAGTACTAGTGATGAAGAGATACTGGCTATATCTGTGATGACAAAAGACAGGAAGTGAAATATTTTTTATTGTCTGCATTTGGTCATAAATTCTACATGGTGTAATGTTAGATAAAATGTACCTTCAACTTGACAGAGGGCATGAATGTGTGTAAGTGAAACACCCACTTCCTTTTCGAGCCCAAATAGCTTTTTGTGATCTTTGATGAACCCTAAGTTTGAAAGCCTATCCTTTCAATCTCCAGCCTCTGTCCATTTATACATTTCCTTGGACTGCTCAGTACTTCAAAGCAGTGGTGCATAAGACCCTTAAGCAACAGGGCAAAATACCCTTGGGACCTTTAAATAAATCATTGGCTTTCTCTCTGCCTTTTTTAATGCCATTTGTAGGGAAGAAGTTAGAAAGGATGCAATGCTCTTGTAAATACACTCCAAGTGCTCTCTTTTTGTCTGTGATTCTTGTCCTCCTACATGTGCTGACGGAATTTTGGAAGAAAGTGGTCGACTAGTGCCCCTTTTAAGAGCATTCTGAAAACATTGACAAATTGCTGTTTTATTTTGGAGGGCAGCTCAGTGTGATACAAAGGGGCCTCCAACGATAAGAACATTGTCCAGTGTGCATAAGAAAGAGAAGGCAGTTTTTCTGCCACTGTGTGCAAAAACCAAAAGTGATAGTTTTTTGCTTTTACCTTTGTCTCATTTTAAATATTCGAAACAGGGATTCAGACATTTGGATCATGAACAAAATGTTAAGCCTGTTACCTCGCAATGATAAAATCATCTTAAGGTTGATTCTGAGACTGTTACGTTTAAAGGATAACAATATATTTAATGAGGATCATTTCAGTCTAGTTATCAAATAATTTTGACAAAATTAAACTAATCTGACTCACCAGCTGTTATAAACCTATTATTGGTTGCCTATTTTAGGCAGCATTCTCCTCCCCTACCGCTATCTCTGTTATCTATTTTGCAGGAGCATCGTCACTGCATGCTGGGCTTGGCACCACCCAAGAAGACTGTGATTGGTTTAAATAAAAAAAAAACAATCAAGCCAGAGCATTGTTTAAGTTATCACAATGATAATGGGTGCAGCTAGTCCATTCTCCAGCTCTGACACAGTGCTGTGGAGATAGGTCTGGCTATGTGAGACTATACTTAACAGGACATTTTATAGTTTAAAAATAAACTTAACATACTAGGTTACCTCAAACATATATTTGACATATATATTTCATCTTAAAACAAAACTTTGTTTATTGCATTTTTAAATAAAACTCTTAGAATAACCATTACAAAAGCCATAACTGAAGTTTTTTAATGATGATTGATCTTGATGATTTGAATAAGGCTGAACTCTATACAAAAGGAGCCAAAGGAGAAAGTCAGTTATGATGAATTGAATGAATGAACACCTCTCTCCCACTGTTACAGTAAATTCGAAGGTTTCTGACTGTGGCAGATGATGCATAATAGTCATCACTTCATGATAAACGTTTCCAGTACTGCACATGGTTCCAATAAGAAAGCAAGGTTGACTCAGTAACAGAAATGTGTGTTTTTTACTTGAAAAATTCCGCACAATAGAGTTAAAAAAGATCCACACAGCTTCACTCTCTGCACTCTTTGGAAGACATGCCAAAAGTCATATGTTTTAAAGGCTGGATTAATTCTCCTCTCTGCTCACCTGACAGTGCTAATGATGTTTTAAAAAGGCTGAGGCATGTTAGTGTATTTAAGCATGGATGTAAGCTGTATTTTTCTATTTTTCTACTATGAGAGGTCTTTTACAAGCTTTACTTACACGTTGAATCATCTAATCCCACTTTTGCTTTAATATAAGGCATTTATTTTTTTCGGTTGTAATGTATCTACTGTCAGATAGCATTGTGCAGTATGAGAAACAAATAATAGCAAAATGTATTCTGCAAACTGTTCTTGCAGAAATGCTGGTTGTGCTCAGTGGAGCTGTAGGTATAATGGTAAGTGCACACTGGTCTTCTGGCTCAGAAAACATTCTTAATGCGGTGCATTAAGATGTTGTTCCTTGAAAGGCGTTCTTCTAGATCACCTCACTATTCATGTCATTCAAGGCTACTCGTTGAGGTCGATGGTCTCTACATCCTGTAACAATGGACAAGGAGGCATGTGGAGTCCATTTGTCCTACTGAGGATATTGTGGCTTCTATTCAGCCAAACAAAAAACGTCATTGAGCTATGAAGTGAAACAAACTGGTATACAATATGACAACAGGATGTTTTAGTTTGTGACAGTCCATTGTCAAACAGATGGCGACAACCTGGAGAGTCGTGTTGTTGGATGCTAGAGATCTACATGCAGAATCAGCTTCTGCAACACAACATAGGCTTGCAGAGAGTCCGTTTGATGTCTGGAGTTGGGTTTACTGCTCAGTGCCATCTTGTCAGTTTGGAGTCAATAAATCTGAATTTGTGTGACAGTGTGGAAAGTGGTAGGGGATGGGTGGGCCAAGCAAGTGGCAGTCAAAATAGCTGAGTGTGATATCCTAAGAAAAATGTCTGTCAATGCAAATAAGCTGCTAATGTACTGTAAGAAAGGGAGTTTGCGCAGACCTTTTGTTATGATATTGTGTTTATTCTTAGAGTATCTATAAGTATTGCGATGCTGTGATGTTGGAGTTCAAATTTTTTAGTAATACATTAATTAAGAAAAGCAAGCTTTCTTTCTTCTTCTTTGGATAGTGTTGGGGTGTCTGAATGTTTGTGTTGTTACTGTTACACTTTTTGCCATACAGGGCTGCTCTTTGAGTCCAAAATTCCATAGGAATATGCTATTTAGTACGTTAAAACAGTATGAGATCCGAATTGAAAACCTAAGTGTGCCATGAACTAGTTCCTATATTACACTATTGAAACTCTGAAAATTACTCCAGCATAAATATCGTACAGTCTTCTCATTCACATGGATGGGAAACAAGTAAAGTGAATGTGTAAAATTGTTTTTTCAGCCGTACTCTTTCATGGTTTAACATTAAAAATAGAAAGTACATGGCATAAATATATAAACTAAAATATTCTGGAGTCAATTTTATAATAGTATCATTAAGAAATTATTATTTGAAACAATGTGTTTTTTCCCATCTTTGAGCTGCATTTAGTGGCTTGATGACTCCAAAACAAGCAAACTCACAGCAGTGAGCCTTGATACTCCATCAGCTTGTCAAGTTCTTTTGTCTTGAATGTTGGCAAACATCTGTTTACTTGAACACATTCAGCAGAAACAGAGCAACATTGGCTTCATATCAGCATCCTTCATGCTACCTGTCAAGTTGAACTTTAGTATTCGCTCGTGTTTTACCCAAGGTTTGCCCACCCCTCAAAAATGGGGCCTCCCCTGATGTTTACTGGAAATTAAGAGTGCAAGCTCCGAGTGTCATACCTTTCAGCAAGTGTCTGCACAGACAGATATTTTCATCAGTCTCCGGAGTCCTTTGTCAGAAACAGTGTTGCTGTGAGAAATCTCCCCTGGCATTTAATTTTCACATAAAATGTAATACATTTTGTCTGACTGCAAGCGACAAGAGTCCAGCTGCTAATGCCCCTGTGGAGAGCCACAGTAAGATGAGGACAAGGGTGTAATGTTTCTTATTAAGAGTGAAACTACTGCTGCTCTGAATGATATTTTGTAATAGCTGTAATTGTTGTAAATAGCCACAAATGATTATTAAAATATAAGTTTCTTGTGTTTTAGTCCTCACATTGTTTCCCCAGTTGGCACTCCATTGGTAAATGGAGACTTTTATAGCCACCTCTCCCACCAATCCTCCAAAATATGTTTATTTTTTGCTTCCCTTATGAATAGCTATATAAAGGGTTAAGCAAGGACATTAAATTATTTATTCCTCCACTTCTCTGTCACGGGGATAAATGTGCTAAACTTTTATCCCTGGTCAGGCGTTCTTCCCAGAAGAAGATCTGCTTAGAGAGTAATGGATGATACATGGTAATGCAGTATGACCTATTCTCTCAGTATGTTAATATTCATGGTGTTATGATTAATTTTACCCATTGCTTTAACCCACAAGCATATGCCAGCGGCTGCATACTGTGCATGGCTTGCATTTATTGGCTCCTGGCATCATCCTAAACTCAGTTTGTCTGGCTCTAAATGAGTGTAAATGGATACCTTAGTGGAGCAATGAGCATGTGTTTATTGAAAGTAATGCCCTGTCACAATCACAGCTGGCAAAAAGCAAGCCACTATAACAGTGACATTCATTTGTCTGCGGCAGAGAGAGCATTTTGTGAAATATAGTCCATTTCACAGGGGGACATGTTTGCACTTGCTTGAGGCCGTGCTTTACTTGACTGATATGAAACAGTTGTTGTCCACATGTGCATTCAAAGTGAAGTGGTGGACTGGTGTTATGGATTATCAGGAACATGTTTTCAATTTCAATTTGATGTGTAGTTTATCATGCTATAATGGAACCATATAATAGACTATATATGGGCTTATGTTTGGCTTATATTTTTCTTATTGAAGTGACTTTAAATCAAAGCCTCTCATGAGTTAAACAGTACTGCTGTCAGACAAAACTTCCATTTACCATATTAGGAAAAAAAGTGAAATTGATGCAGTTGCAGTCACCTGTTTGTCTTCCTGCACATTCTTTGAGTTTACATCACAATGTGACTCGTGCTAATGCTTCACATTATCACCTCAAGCAGGCATTGAGCTATGCCAACCATGTTGCTTAGCACATCTTCGCGACATGCTTTTCTTTGAGTTATTTTGGGGATGTCTGAGCTGTCTTCACCGACATCCATTTGCTGCAGAAAGAGAAGCCCCCAGCTTGAAATAGCGTCTCTCTATTTAAGTGTTTTTGCCTCACCTCCGCTCTATGAATTCCTAATGCATTTGAATGTTGGTCTTTTTCTCTAAAAAAGCGTCTTGTACTGGCAGAACCAAACAAACAAGAAAGGCTTGGATCAGAGAGAAGCGACTTCCTCAACCAAGGACAGGTGTAATGCATCCACTGTGTCCATTTACACAGAAAGTCACCGGCTCGAGTGAATGAAATAATTTTCCGATGCAGATGGATTTTTCCTATTGCAGTGGTAAACACTGAAATGGGACTGATGATTACCTGCTTTGTGAGTTTTGCCCAAAGCATTATTAAATACAGCAATGACAGAAGGATTATGTGTTCAAATACAAACACCTCTGTAATTGAATCAATTGTTAAGTGCTCTGGATCACAATCAGAACAGAAACAGCGGCATGTGGTTTGGTTTACCCCAAACGTACCCAGTGGTATTATTAATCGGCTTTTACAGACAGCACTCATGTGTATAAAGACTGCTATTAATGATGTGGCTTGTAAATGTTAACGGTTGTTGGAGTGTGGTTTTGGTCTACTTATTATCACAAGATGAAGTTAAGTTAACTGAATTATTCAACCAAAAAGGGTTTGTCAACCATACACACTTGCTTTATAACCCCATTCATCTACTAAGGGGTGGGAGATGGTGAAGATTGTACTTGTTACAAAAAAATTGATGTATAGCATTTTAGTTGATAACATTGATCGCCAAATTTAACAGAAAAATATTGTATGCAAACAAGGGCAAAAGAAGAACTTAACGATTAGTGAGCTATCTAAAATAACACAAATAGCAGAAGGAAAGGCTAAGTATCATGTGTTGTATTTTTGGCTAGATGTGAACATCTTAAGTATTACCACCTCAATGAAATAAGGAGCTTTTGTTTCTTGTATCATATTAGAGCATCAAAAAATAACCATTTTCGAAAAGGCTTTGATGGAAGTCATCTGCTGTCATTTTGCCATGTCATAGGACCTTATAGATGCTTAACAGTTTGTTTTTTAACATCAGTGGTTGTTGTGTTTCGTCAATGCCTTTTTTCTTTAATCACTATACTGTAAGTGTCCATTTATTTAGCGTAGGAGAATTTCAACAACAGCCGGTATTTTATTTACAAGTTTAGGTCACATAATCCCCATATGTTCTGTTTTTCCTACAAAGTAGCAGGATATGGCTGCCTAAAAGTGCTTTTTTGTGTATGACAGTACAAAAATGAAAAAGTGAAATTGACAAATTGGCTTTGTGGAAGAGTACAAATGTGAGCTGCATCATTATGAAAATGTATTAGTGGATGACTGAGTGTAATTTAATGTTTCACTGTGGTATCAGTGGGTCTCCATTAATTAATTAGCAATCTCTACTCTTGATTTGTAATTAGAAACTCAGATTTTAAGAAATCGTGTAATGATGTCTCCAAAAATTCCTTTACAGTCTCTGACACTGCTGAATGACATGTTTCCGATTTCACAACTGCCATTGTCATTCATAAATTAAATAGAGGGTGTGGCTGAGAGGGGGAGTTATATAATTGATGACTGTGTATGACATGTAACCCGATGAGGGGAATTAAAGCGTTAAAGCAGAAATCTGTTTTGATCTGTACCTTGCCTTTATCCTGTCATGGGAAATTCATCATCGTTTCAAGTGGCTGAACAGGGCACATCCCACACTATTAAAAACTTAAATTGAGAATCTGAATAAAAATAATATGTTGTTGATATTGATATTTAGTGTGCACAAAAAGAAAGCTTTAACTAATTTAAATTCTTCTATGTGTCCATGCAGCACTTTACTCCATCATACTCTTCTGTGTCTTCCTGTGGATCCCATTTGTTTATTTCTACTATGAGGAAAGGGATGACGACAACGTGAACAAATGCTCGGTAAGAATTCCCCCTTTCTTCTTCTTCTTCTTCTTTTTCACACAGCACTGTAGACTGCTTAGATTCAGTTCTGAGGAATTCAAATTTCATTCAAATGATTGAGGTGCAGCCGGCCAATATGTTAATGCAAAATGTCTTCAGGTAATTTCATTTTAACTCTCCAGCCAGCTTATGGCAACCCATTTGTTTGCACTCATTTAAACATTCTACATGAAAACAGTGAAACAAAAAATGTCCTTCCTTCCATTTTTATTTGTCCAAATCTGGTACTGCATTTACCTTCACAATACAGCCATGCCAAAGCAGGTTTTTATCAGCAAAGTGCATGACAGATTATATGTTTCTTCAATACTTTTGCTTTAATGATTTGTCTGATGTTTTGTCAGTATTTGGTGTCCGGTTTGGGGTGTGGACAGTTCCTTTTAAGGGCATGCAGACGCACATATCACATTTATCATGTGTTTTAAAAAACCTAAATTGGTCACATTAGTTTCATAAATGTTAGTAATGCTATGTGGAGTAATGTTTAAATGATTTTTGTGGCAGTAAAAAGAGTTGAGTTGTCAAACCTTTCCACCACTGAATTAATACTGTAAATTATAGGCAGCATACTGTATTGTCACCTGAAACATTTTAAATCCCTATCTTTAAACGTCTTTTTAGTGAGTGATGTACCAAACACCAGCTATCGCACAGTGCCTTTTCTCCTTTCCGTGTGTCAGTTTTGAGCTGACAGAGGCACTTTCTCTCAGAGACAGGGAGGTCTTTTGTATTGTTACTTTAAAAGCACCTTGAATAGCACTGGGAGTGACATGTTATCTCTGCCAGGTCAAACTGGATCTACACTGACTCTGTATAGCTCTCACTCACTATAGTCCTTAGCTAAATGGAGTACGACCCCCTTCCCCTCACTCACAATGAATAATAATATTTCACTTCATGGCCCAGATTGACCAGTTAAATTTTTTTTCTTTCATCGCAGCAAGTGAAAAACGCTCTGAAGTACACAATTGGATTCGTCATTGTCTGCGTGGTGCTCCTTTTAATTGGGTAAGTTGGAGACATGGATGGCTTCTCCTGCATCACGACACGATAGGTGGAAGTGGGTGTGGATATGTCATTGTGTTGAGTTAATGAGAGGAGGACCCCTTCAAACAGCTACAGTATCATTTGTCTGGCCATGATAAGCCATTCAAGAGAAAGAACTATAGACCTCTGTCTAAATATAGGCTGCATTCTTGTCTATCTGATTCTGAACTAGATTCCTTGCTTTTTCTCCGTCTAAAAAGCGCATGTGGAGGGAATATTGAGTATTTTTGGTGACATTGTATGTTGTATCTACGAATCTATATTGATGCACATTCTCAGCCACGTCCCTGCTTTTTTTTTTTTTTTACATTGTTTGTGTTCAGCAGCACCTGTACTAAATAATAGATTTCTTTGCAGCCGTGACAGCAACATGCCTGGAGTTCAACTCCTACGATGGGTGCAATGTGCTTTCTCAACCATTAAATGGTGTATTAGAGGAAGGCTTACCTGGTTTAGGAAAGTAAAGGACACATGACTATACTTTCTTACAGCTTAAAGTTTAGAAGTAAGGGCTTTTTTATAGACAGAAGCAATTTAGCACCTCTTTTACCTCATGAAGTGGAACTATTGCCGCTTTGTTCTGGCAATTGTTGCTTTTGTCCTTTGATTTTCAACAACATGATGGCTTTTATCCTGCTCTGCTTTTGTGATACTGAGAACATAAAGGCTGTGTTTGGTGACTGTTCACCCAAGAGGTCTGTTTGATGGCTTTTTGTTTGTTGTCTTTATATCTTGCAAGGTGTTAAACTCCTTAAATGACCCCTGATCTTGCACTGCTACAGTTTTTATTGTTATTATCATTATTATCATTATTACTATTTGCCACTGCTGATAACAAACCAAAAATACATACTTTTCCTCTTTCCTGTAGTGCTACTAATCAATCTAGATTGCTCTGGTGTGAGTAGCCAACTGTTGAAGACACCTGTCCTAGAGAGGTCTGCCCTTTTCTCAAATATAACAGAAGTAAAGGAAACTTGGCTTGTGGTGCTCAAAGTGCCAAAAATAATAATCCACAGACCTTGTTGTGAGCAGCTTCCTGTAGAAACTATTTTATTTCTTTCGAACTCCATCGTAACTATATCCAGCTTTTAACACTCATTTTTTCTGTTCATCAACAGAAGATTATTTTATGCTTTTAAAAGATGTCGGTGGCAGCCCCATCGTCGTAGTGCTTTCAAAGAAAATATCACACCATTAACTGTAACTTTAACTTGGCAACAGAAGTCGAGCTCCGTCAGATAAATCTGCATCTCATTTTAAATCTGCTTGAAAATGACTACCGGCATTTCTTTAACATTATTCAAGATGAATAGGCAAAAACATGAATAACTCTTAATGTTTTCTTTCTCATTTTTAAAATACAGTTTAGAGTTTGAGAAAGTTACATCCTCGCTGCAGACATAGTTGTGAGGAGTTCAGTTAAGGTTAAGGTTACTTTCATGAGGCGTTCTTTTCCGAAATTGAAAAATGACACACAACATGACCGACAGGAAACACATTCACATGAAAAAGATTAAGTGCAAGTGTGAAGCCCTGAGGGTAGCCACATGATGCTGGGGCAGATGTGGCCTACTGAGACCTGAAATTTCATCTCTTTTTTTTGCATATGAGCCAAAGAAAAGTATTTAAGATGCTGAGCTAATGTCTTTCACCTCCCCTGGTGAAGGTTTTATTTATTTATTTAACTTTTACTGTTTTTGAACTTCTGAAAATACTAATTTTAAATTCATAGAGCACGGTCATTTCTGCTGTCTGTCAAAAAGGATTCATGATAACTATTCCAAAAGTAATAGAATCAAAGTCTGCACTGAAATTGAGCATCAATACTTATTATCTTTTCCTCACTGTAGCTTGTATGAAGAATTGTTGACAAATTATGTTTTAAAATATTTGCCCCACAACACTGCGGAGCTGTTTGGATACAATTTATATCTCTCTCTGTATAAATAGAACTTTAGATTAGAAATAAACCATGAAAATGATGTTGGCCTGTCTATGTGAGTGATGGCCAAATGTGATTGTATATTGTAAATTAATGGAAGCTAGGAACAAAACACTAGGTCATCTCTTCAAAGAAACACAGAAATAAAGGCTAATACATGGTGATATAGGAAGATTTTTGTATAACTTTAAGTGCTGATGTTACTCGGAAGGTCATAAGAGCCATGGTCCTAAGCATAGAAGGCTTATGCAGCTTAGGCTTATATATCTTATGCAGCATATGTGTTTTTTGTTTGGTCCTTTGCCAAATAAAGCGAAAATTATAGGAGGATTACAGAAGTCTTTTATGTCAAGAATAGCAATTAAACCAGTGTGCAAGAATGCAGTAGGATCAAGGTGGATAAGAAAAAGGTCAATATAAGGGTTTGCAAGATCCTTTTTATAAAATATGTAAGTCCCTCGTTTGCTGTAAACACCTTATCATCTCATTCAACACAGGTGGATATTTTTTTTATTTATATTTATGAAAGAGAGAGAGATTGGATTTATTTCTTTGATATTTTTTTTTTTTACAAAGTCCCATTTGTATGATTCCTTTTATGTAACAAGACAAAATGAGAAAAGAAACAGTCTATAGAGGTAGAGAGGCACAGGTCCATTTTTACAGCATGCAGATAAGTATGAAAAAAGACATTTACCATGGAGCTTAGAGGTGTCCTTGCTGGAGTGGAGAAGATACTGTGAAAGCTTCTTTGCCCATTTCTGTCCGAGCATTATGCTTTATGGGACATAAAAGGGTCGCTGTAGTGGGACATAGATGTTAGACTAGAGGTACATTTCTATGTGCTGCCCAGCAGGTTTTTAACACCATACAGGGGGAAAAAGCTTTATTGTCACTTATTCCAATAGGAAAAGCTGTAGTATATCTTTCTGACTGTATTTATCTTGCTTTATTCTCTCAGTAACAGCGGTTACAGTGGTATATGTTTATAATTTGTGTTATGATTAAACATGGACGGATTTTTATTTCTTTATTTTCCTTTATGTTAGAAATCCATGTGTGGCTAATAGAGAAAACACACCAATTTCTAAAACAATCACTGGCAGTACAATGACTAAACTTGGATATAACCTAAAGCATTTCACCTCACTTCTAATTTATTGTTTCATTGCTTTCAGAGCCTTCGTTCCACTTCAGCCCCCACCTGATCAGAATTCCACCCAATGGGTGAAAGTGCAATACCTTTTTGAAGAGCTTGGGAGTGGTCGTAAGTACAGCCTTTTTTTTCCTTTTTTTTTTTTTTTTGCAAATACCATCGTCTTCCTTTTATTATTGTTGTAGCCATGGATATCAGATTTGTATTTCCGTTATTTCTTGGTACTTCAGACTACTTAATATATTCCACTCTACCCCTTCATTAGCCATATTTGTCCCTTCAAGATACATACATTGCTCCTTTTCATTTATTTGTGTGACATTCTATGTAATATATTCAAACTATTTTACGGTGGACATAAATTACTCATGTCCCTGAGCAATGAAATGTATGTGCTGAATGATAAGTAGAGACAATTCTTCTATTAAAGGCATACAGGAACAAATTGGAATGCATCACAGTTGTTTACAGTAATTGGCAGATGCATATTTTGATTGTGTTGTGATTTTAATAAACCAAATAACTTTGTAAAATAATGTACAAGGTTAATTTAGCACAGTTGCTCAGATACAGTGTTGATTTTACACATATTCAGATCACATACTCAATCTTCTATGCATGTAAGATAATAGAAAAAAAACTGACACATTGTTCATTTATTGATGTATGTTCACCACCATAGTCAAAGTCCAAAATGTAACTGACCACTCCTTGTTGTAGATTAACTCTTTGATTCAGTCCTCACTAAATGACTCAATAGCTTTTTATATGAATATTTGAAAAGCAGTGACTTCATAGCCTCGATATCAATCTGCAATAGGAAATTCAATTTTCCAGTTATAAATATTCCACTTATGATGTTTGACTGTTTGATCCAAACACTGTGGAGACAGCCTCCTTGGGCTTCTTCACTTGTTGAACAGGGCATTGCCAAATGTGGACTCCTAACAGTCCTTTGGCCTTTTGCCATCTGGGGATCAAGGAGGAAGTTGAACCATCTGCCTCTCTTCACAATAGTGGAACCCTACATGCTCTCCCTAACCTTCCTCCCCTGGCACCGGGGGAAATTGCTCGGCTGCTGAGGAGGAAATGCGAGGATCATCCCTTTTCTAATTCCTCGTCTCTTCTCTCTCCAGATGGGAGGTTAATTGAGTAAAGGAAAGGCACTTTTGCCACATAACCCTGCTGACTGCTTTGCAACGACTCATGAAAGCCATGTACATTTTTAACAGCTCCAACATTACATATGTTACAATGATGCCCAAATGTACTCCAGATCAGTAGCTATTTATGTGAGAATTCAATACCACAGTACAGTCTTGTGTTTTTTGCCGTGCCTCAAGGTGAAGTGTAGGTGGGATTCCAGCTTTAACTAGGAAGAGTACTTGGGTAAGAAAGATTCAAACTGACCCAGACAGACACGTACAGACATCTATATTCAATGTATTTGAGCAAACCTGAATAATTCTACCATGTGTTTCACTCTCTTCAACCCTCTTAGATCAGTGTAGAAAAAGACTATAAGTCAATCTTAGCCTGGAGTCGGTTTGTGTTTCTGAAAGTGTTAAGACAGGTCTTTTGTTGGACATATGAACATTCATAATAGTGAATATACAAATAATTAAGAAATATGAAATTTGAAGAAAGAAATATGAAAAAATCAATACATGTTGGAAGATCAAGCAAGTGTTTTTACTTGCTGTAGTGCATATACAGTAAAACAAATCGCATACAGTATAACTTACATTAATGGTGAGTAGGGATGGCTCGTGACCACCTAGTCATGTCTGATACTGATACTGCAACCTTGAGTATGTGCCAATACCATTTTCATACAGTCTTTTTCGCTCTCTAAAAGAACCAAGCTCTAACAGGGTTGATAAAAAGTTTGGAAAATGCTTAATTTTAGCCATTATCTTTTCAAGGTTAGGAACATGCTTGAATTTGAATATACTCCTTGATTTTATTTTAGCATAATTTGGTGCTTCAACTACACAATGACTCACTTAAAACAAAAAAATATCCAATCCAAGCTGCTGACCAGTTACCACAGCAAACTGTGTGCTTCTGAATGTTTTATGTATCTCAGAAGCAGCCATCACAGCCATTTAACTCAGAGAAACTCAATGTATACGAGAGCTTCACTGAACTGCTAATTGTTCCCATGCAGCAATCTGCAGGTCAGAGTGCCAGAGTACCTTCTATGAATCTGTGGGTGGCATCCTGGAGAGGGGCACCACCTAGATCTGCTAAGGGACATCATCGCCTGAAGCATTCTGGCCTTCCTGCATTTTATTGCATTAAATTAATCTCTATGTTTTTGCCCTCTCTCTCTATTTACATTTTATATATTGGCAATGTGACTACATTAAATACAAATCATAATGCAACCCTGATGATATTTTGTCAAAGTTCCACATGCTAGTGAGTATCATGTGTAAAATTAGATTGTTGTGCTTTCAGACTGAGAATTAGGGTTGAGTGTAACTCTAGTCATATATGAGGTACCACATTTTTCAAGCTTGATGTCTTGGAAGCCCCTTTTTACTCAGTATGTTACATCTTTTTGTTACCTTTCTTTTCTCTGACCTGCCTTCAGAAAACATTAAGTCACATGCAGTAATTTCTACATTCATAGTCTTGTATGTTTTTGTTTTTTACTCAGTCAAACCATAACGTTTCTTATATAATATCGTATACATAAACCAAAGATTTGTGTTTTGATAACAGATTTTTAAAGAGCATTGGTAAAAATGGAGGCTATTATTTTTTTCAATCCATTCAAGGCTTCAAGTGACAGATTCATGGTGATGGAGTTGAATAGACGCTGTTGATCTCATCTTGATTGATTATTTTTTTTACACTTCCTGCTGTCCCTCAAGTTGTCCCTCAACTGTGAAATTATAGCTACAATATGTACAAAACACCTTGTGAAACACAAACTACAAACTTACCCTATTTCTCAAATGAATTTTTTTTTTTGCTTTAACTACATAAAGAAAAAACAACAAACATGGTGGCCTCTACATGCTGTTGTTTGGCATTATGTGGTCATCATTGCAGTCATACAGTGTACTCTATCCCGCACCTTGAACATAGTGCTGCATCCTGCTCGCTTTTTCCGTCATTCCACAGAAGTAGGGGGCTCGGGCTAAAGGAGCTCCTTAATAAACATCTCTCTGTACACGGCTCATGCATGCACACAAGCCTGAAGGGCTATATGCAGGGTGAGATAAGAGCTACCTCATTCCATTGCTGTTGGAATCGAAGCTGTACAGATGTGGAAGCAACAACGATAATAGACAATATTCCCTCTGTTTAATCCCCGGAAAATCTGCTCAAGAAACCAAGAAGAGTGGCAGGAAACATCTATCCCTTTGCTTTGTCTGGAGTTCATGAACAGAGTGTTCTCCATGCAGAACATGGAGCCATTGTCTATTTTACCAAGCTCACCACTAAACAATGGCTGCAAAATCGCAATGAAACACTCGGGAATAGGAAACATGTATTCAAATGTTAATGTTCAGCCCAGCTGTCAGACTTCAAAGTTTTCCTTTTTGCATACAATACAATAGGGAGCAGGCATATAATTTATCTCCGTTTTCCACCTCTTTGTCCTGCTGCTTGTGAAATGCCTCTAAAAGAAAGTGATAAATGTTATAAACAACACAAATTATACATGCCCTGAATACTGACTTAATATTCTCAATCAAATGCCACTGTCAAGGAGAATGGCAAGCAGGGAGCCACCTATGCCCATGCTGACAGGTGGGCTGGGCACTATGAAGGTGCTGCTGAGAGGATGCGGGATATCTATAAAGGGACAACTGTGTCGCTTTTTACCTGGAACCCTAGAACAGGTGGGATCTTGACAGGGAATAGAGGCAATCAGTCTCTCCATCAATCCCTGTCTTCTAACTCCAGCTTTGACAGCTGGTGTGACACCTACTGTTGCCCTTGCCTGATGGGTGGTCCCCTTTCTGCCTCAATCAAAGGTGACACGCGTCAACTCAACCTACATACATTGAAACACCCAGCTGGTTTTAAAAACCGATCATGATCAATGTGCGACATGATGACGATGACAAAAACAGGTGACCAGATGTGTCGCCAGAGGAAGACTTTGCATTCATTAAGGGGCAGATATTAAAATCAAGACTACCGGAAAACCAGCATGACGTTTTGTGCTCTGTCCTTGTGAATAACATTCATCCCAATTGCCATCAAGGAAATTAGTTCCTTGACATTTTCCCCTTCAGAACATGAGCAGAGAGATGCATCCTTGCAGTTCCAGATGGGCTGCATTGTTGGCGTCAGGTGTGTGGTCGGTTCAGATGCAAGACTATTACATTTGGATTTTCTTGTTATACTGCAATGATTCCCAGGGCTTCATAATGACACTCAAGACATTGAGAGGGTAATTTCACTTAAAAAACATTTCTTAGTGGCAGACAAAGAAGTAGGCAGTCAGTGAAATTATACTGATTCCAGACCCTGGCTGTATAAGATAGTACCTGAGTTTGTGTCTCAAGTCTGGTTCAAGCTCCTTTTAATGCACAAAATGACCGTTTTTACCTGTGGAATCCCCACTTAAAAAAAAAAAAAAATCTACCATTTTGTGATGTAGGCTCTCAAAAATGTGTATTCTGTTGTAGCCCTTATAACATCACAATAGCATCATGAAAGTAATCTCTTTGGACCCGACAAAGCTTCTCAAGGGCCACAGAAGACGTACAACTGTTTTCATAAGCTGGGTAGTCCTTCACATGAAGAGAGAACCGACCTTTGAGTGTCTCCTTCAAGCACATCCACAATTTCTTTTCACTATTTAGGGTGTTGAATTGAAAGCTTATGACAAACAACAACAAAGACTATAGTAAAAGTATGAAAGTGTGAAAGTCAGCTGTTGGTAGTTTGCACATGTAGCAAAGAGTCCACTGATATTTCTTACGAGTTCAAATCTCTAATGGCTTTCCTCATTTCTCTCCTGCAGATGGTCTACCTGCTCTGTCTTTCTCCATCAGCTCCTTGACCTTGATTGGCATGTTGGCAGTGATCACTTACACGGTGAGTTGGGACCTGAGACAAGTGCTTGATGTTGTTTCATGTGTCAGTGGAGCTATTTCTGCACAGTAATTAAGGCAAATCATCAAATGGGATAATTTCCAAATCCTACCAGCCCTGCAGCTTAATAGGCCCTGTGCTCGGGGTTCGGGACAGTCCGTGGCCAAGAGGTTAGAGAATCTGGCTTGTAACCGGAGGGTCGCACCACTGCTTCCCGGGTGCAGTAATGTGCTGCCCACTGCTCCTAGCATGGTCTGTGTTCACTGGTGTGTAAAGGGATGGGTTAAATGCAGAGGTTGAATTTCCCCATTGTGGGACTAATAAGGGAATCGTAATCTTAATCATATTGAGACATCTGACAAATAAAATGTTTTGAAGTATGAAGAAAGACGAAATAGAACCTTGTCTTTATCAGATTTTTCACTGGATGTCTCATGGCTGCATGTTTTTGTAAAATATAATTTGATTGGCAGTGCAGTTTCTTAAAGTTTTGTCTTTAACAAATGATTTCCCATCTTCTTGGTTGAGATGTACCTGGTGATGGAGTGGCCTTTCAGGATTAGTAATGCCTTGTGATTTTAGAGCTCTGGCATTCAATTGCTCAAATTACTCAGACCGCTGTCTTTCAGCTGAGCACCCAAGACTTTTGCATGATGTATGTGCACCCTTCACAGGCTTATCAAACACTTATCAGCTGTCTATTTATATATAGATATAGATATACCTCAGTGTCCATTAATATATGCCTATATTTTGATTCCCTCAGCATTCTGCAGTTTTTCTTTTTTTTCTCCAAGATCAGAAAAATTGACTGTGCTGTAACACTTGCTAATGCTGTCCATTTTTCATAGCCGTTATCTTGGTAACTAGACTGTGAATATTCCCTGGAGGTGGTGGCACTGGTGTGAGGGTGGGAGAAACACAATAATAACAGAATAGTGCCTACTGGGGAGAAATACAAAAAAAAAAAAAAACTACTCGGGTATCAACCCAGGGAGGGAGAGTAAAAGTGACAGCCAACCCCAATCTATCCAGTTTCTGTTGAGCTCAAAGAGTCCTATTTGACAAATCACACAACAATTGAATGTGGAACTCTTAATGAATAATGCACAACCTAGTCAAGTAAGTTGTAGAAGCAATCTCGCTTTAGGACATATAATCCATCTCAGCTGGGATTGTATCCACTGTTTTCTCACTTTGCTTCTCACAGTTCTCTAAAGAGTGGATAATTACCTAGTGCATTTTGAGGATGTAAGTGTGCTCAGATTTGCACTGACCCCATGTTGATATTGGCTCTGTGAATGCCCTGTGGAAATCAGAACTCCCTGTGCGTCCTTGTTTTTGATGTCTCTTGTTTTGATGAAGTCAATCAAAGAAATCAGGCCTTTGGGCGACAGCAGCATCTGCCCCTCCCTCTTTTATTCTCACAGACACAAACGCAGAAGCTGTTTTCATTCTCATCCTTTCATCTACTTCATTTCCTCTCTTCTCTATCTTCACATGGCAAAAAACTCTTCTGGGTGGCAACCTACCCATATTTGCAAAGAGCTGTGTGATTTATCATTCTTTACCATGTGTTACTGTTAAGCCTGATTAACTTAATGGAATCTAAGTGACAGGTTCCATAAGCAGCGGAAATGTTGTCCATGACTCCTCTGCTAATTTATCACTACTCTTTGTGCAGAACTAGCCATCTACCCTTAATGCAAACAACTCTGTGATGTAAACAGTATATAACACTGCAGCCGGGTGCACTTAAAATTAATACAAAGTGAAGCAAGTCATAGCTTTTACTGCTTTTTTTGGGGGGCCTTTTTATGACACTTTCCCGTGTGCACACACATTTATATTCAACAGAACATCCTGTATAAGCAAATATTGTCTTGTGGTTTGACAGGACATTCACTACTAATGATATATTTAGACCAGTGTGGGAACTACTGTATAGCATGACTTTCACTTCTTTTTTGAGTGATTGTTGTTGCAGAGAAACATGCCTACTTGCTTTACGTCAGCACAGCCGATATATTTAATCAGTTAATGACCACATGAAACCTGCACAAACATCACAGTATGACACAATACGACACACACAGCAGACCTATGCCATTTATATTCAAGAGTTTAGTGTAAATAAGACAAGGATATGTCAGAAAGCCTAAAAACACACAAATGTATGTGCATTTAATTTAATAAAAAAACAGAGCACGGCAGGCCGCCCACAAGGGATCGAGTCCTCATAAACAACACTTAAAGGTACCGATCATGTGATGATCACAAGTCATGTCTTCAGGGAAGCTTATGTCTTATTAAGTGGAGCCAAGCTTCTCCTGCCCACCCGGTAGTTTACACCCCATTTAGGGCTGTGCTGAAGGTGTTTTAGTGACAATTCTTTAACTACAAAAAATGTCAACAAAAAAAAGAAGCTCAGCCTTATGTTATTTAAGTTCGCATACATTTAATTGTTTCAGTGTATATTAATAACATACTGTGGGAGGAATCATCATTACTCTAATGTCAACTATTTGATTTCTGTATTTTCATCTCTGCACGGTTAACTAGGAAATAAATATGGAATGAAAGTGAAATTGAGGTACAAAGACATATTTAATTATGTGAATATATCATATAATAATGATTGAACATTGGGCTTTTACTCTGCATTTATCAGTAAAATGTTTCAGGTGTACTACATATTATTACATGTATTACAGAACTTATCGTTATTTTGGTGGATATTGCAGGTCCTAATCCTGCGTCTTTAATGTCAGTTGGTTTGAGCTACCCTTTTGTGTAAAGTACACATTTAAGAAAAATCAGTGAGGTAATTTCAAACAGTTATGTACTGTAGCTTTGCATTGGATTGAAGATGAAAGCCGTCGTCACTTTTATCTCAAGCACTTTTTAATGCTGAGGGTTTTATTCAATAATGCAAATCTATAATTTCTTTCTCATTACCTGGAATGTTTGCACATGCATATTCCTTCTATATTATCTCCCACTCTGTTTGATTGTACCCAGCAGTGATGACATGAGAGCGATCAGGCAGATCTCGAAGCTCATGCATCATGTGAAGTCCTTTGACTTCATTTAAAAGCTAGGCTAGCATATTGACTTATGACTCTCATGGCTCTGTCTCCTGTGGAACTCCCTTTCTCTTGCTCTTAAATTGCCAGCCATAAGATGCTGACGCTGAGCTAAAGTTGGGAAGATTAATGTCTGTTGATCTAATCACAGGCCCTGAGATTGACCTGGGAAGATGGGGTCTCTGAGTGAATCAGAGGGGTGTCACCAATACTTACTTTAGGATTCTCTGATCCTTTGAAGCTTGTTTGATTTCAGAATTGTATATTTAAATTAGATTTTTATCAGTTATATTTATTTACCGCTTTTTAATTAAATTTGAAATTTGAAAACTCTGTAATTGGATTTTAAATAAAACATGATTTGTGTAGTCTGAAGTTTTTCATTTTTTATAACACAAGCAAAATACTATCAACTATTAGGAAAGAACTACATAAAATAAACATGTTCAGGACAGGTTTTTCTTTCTATTAGCTAAAAATCCCCAGATAATGATACATAATAAAGCAGAAGATACGGATCTAGGCTTAGCAAGCATATCATAATATCTGAGGTTTTTTTTAAAGATCTGTATTGGGGCCAACCTGACCAGAATCAGATCCTTTCCTAACTGCAGTCTATTGTGTTTTATCCACCTCAGCCTTCTCTAGTGTGAGACTTTTCGAGTAAAAATGTGTGAAAATAAAAAAAATATGAAGGTGCACCATTGAGTGTCTTCAAATTTCCACACTTAAGTTGGCAAAATACATGATACAGATAGCAAATGTACAAAAAGTTTGTAAAAAAAAAGAAAAAGCTTTTTTTTACTGGTAAAAATGGCGAAAGTTGCTGGCAGCAGATCATATCAGCTTTCATTAATTAATGTCCTCTGTGAGTAACTTGAAAACAGGCCAAAAGTAAACTTGTCTGCTGTCAGGTTTAAGTGCTCTCTGCAGCCACTGTCTGTACGGCAAATACCCAATATTAAAGGGCTTAGATCGATTCATTAAAGATTCATAAACACAAGTGCATTAGGGTGAAACTGATGCACCCTGACGCATCCTTTTTTGACGTGTTTTTCTTTCCATTTAATCAAACATTAGCATGTGAAATGACTTTGTGATTAGGACGCCGCTGATTGTAACGGCCCTTTAACCTCTCAGAAGGCAGACTGCAATTACTGTAATTAAAGAAGAGGGGATAGGTCAAACTTTCTTACTTTTGTTAGAAACCCAAAGAGCACTCTAAAGGTTGAAGGCGCCCTGTCAAATATGGCAGGACTTTTCAGAACTGGGCTGTTAGTTGGATTGCTTTTTGTAGAAAATTGATTAAAATTGCAGCATGTTCAAAAGATCTTTATAAATGTACCATTCACACAGAACCTCAGGCAAAAATATCTACCTTAAAGCAGTATTTAGAATTCTACTAAGCCCATAGGCAAATCATTTTAAGCATGAAAAGTAATATTGAGGGGGTCAACACAGGGCAAGCGATTAACCGGCTAAAACGGTGTGCTGCTCTGTTCATCGGCAACGGTCAAATCAAAATTATTTTAAATAGCCTAAATTATAAGCAATCGTCTGGAAACTTTAAATCAGCAAATGAAAATCTGCGAGATCCAGCAGCCCTCAGACAAATTTTAAAGCTAAGCTTTGTTACATGTCTGCTGGAAACAAAAGTTGGATGCTCAGCATCACAACAGTGGTACAGTGATAAAGCTCACCTGCATTTAAAAACTCTTAACCCATCAGAAGTAAGAACCTTCCCAAAGCCTATTTCCCATTATACTGGTTGTATCATCTAGTCACAGTCGGTAAATGTCTGATATATGGATGTTAACAACAGGACAAAAGAACGGTCAGACATTAATGATCAAGGCTTATATGTAGAATATAGGATAATATGTATATTTTATGTCATGCACATTAAAGTAGTGCCCCAAAGTGAACAGCCTAGTAAAGGCCTGCATCGCTGTGTTCCTTTTTCTGATATGCCCAAACTAAATATTTAAAAATATTTAAATAATACTTAAATATTTAAATACAAGTGTGGCACCATAGAGTGGCCCCTTGATCTTACCACTTTGTCAGTCCTGACCTCCATATAATTAAAGTCAAGGCCTTCAGTATAAAGGAAGCAGCCCATGTACTCCTGAATGTAAAGATTAATAAAATTCCTGACCAATCCTGTTTCTTTTGATTTTGAAAAATATCACTCAGGGGGTGCTCTTGAATATAATCTATCTGGATAGTTTCCTTTTTAAAACAAAACCCATTTTCTTCAGTTTGACAAAACTTAATCATCAATCATTGTCATGCAGAAAAATTAACATAAAAGACACAAAAATTAGCAGCAAACCAATTTACAAAACCTGGCCCTAGCATATTATTAGAAACAGCTGATGTCTGAGGAACGAGGATATTAGAAAATGCCATAATGCCAAACTGCCGATCAACTCTTGAACCATAAGAGCATCCATCTCTGTGGATGGACTTCTAAAATCATAGTTTACTGCTGTAGAGAAAGGCCCCCTCTCAGCTTGTGACTGCTAGAACAGGGTGCTAGGTCAAACAACAGGAAGCTTTTAACGAGCAAGAAGTCATACATTGAGTCCCTCAACATTGTTGGTGATCCCAAAAACTCTCCAATTTTGGCATCTGTTCCTGTCGTGTTCTGCCTCAGACTTTGTCTAAAAACATGGCAACATGCAGTCAATATTTTGGAGAGGAGTTCCAATCTCTGTGTGACAAGAACAAAATTAATCTATAATTCACCCTGAAGCACTCGTTGAACTGTTTCTCATTTCCAAATGATTTAAAGAGTTTATGCAGGAGGAGGATGGTTTCCAGTGCTACAATTTCAATGCATTTTGAGATGACTGAGATCTTACACGCAAGTGTCACCACTGATTAACTAGCATGTAGAACAAGTGACCAGACAGAGCTGAGTGGTGGCATGCAATGTTTGGTGAATCTTCCCTCAAATGTGAATATATAAATATCTCAGAACCCATCAGCTATTGTTCTGATGACGATTCAGCCTCGGGGGGCAACGGCCAATATTTCTGGCTTTGCTGCGTAGCCAGCGGATATGTGGATAATGGATATGCAGGCCAAGGCTTCCTCTTCCATGGGCCCGTCATTGTTAACAGTCTGCTTAGCAATTTGTGAATGGAGTTAGAGTTGACAGACGCCGTCTACGACTGGATTGTTTCTCTACATATGACTACAGACAATCAGTCAGACAATAGCTGATGGGTTCCGAAATTGTATTACAGCTAATGCATTCAGCATCTTGCTCTCCGCACTGTTTACCTGCATGCAACCAAAGCCCACTCAAGCATTATTGGTCAATACTGCTCAGACAAATAATGGAAACCAGAATGTTTTTGATACCAAAATCTTGTCCTTTTGTCTACTGATCCTGCAATAGTATGCAAATATCTTTTCAGATAAATTATAAATGTATCAATAAGCAGAAAATGCACTGGAGGAAGCAGAGCGTAAGCTGTCTTTTTACATTGCGAGCTCAATGTAAAACTTATATTTAACAATAAGCAACAATTTGTTCCACATCCTAAAAAAATATTAAATTTGGCAGGGGCAATGCTCTCTTTAATTTTAAATGAGCCAATATGATCGTCAATCTGTACATCTTGCAGACTTTTTAATCTGGATGAAAGGAAAATATGGGAGATAAGTTGTAAAAATGAAATTGAAAAAAAAATCATAGCCTTATTCAGAATTTCTGAGCGGACGAGGCAAGATTTCATGACCTTTATGACCTCCAATTTCCCTCTCATTTCAAGTTTGTGGAGCTTCCTGTTTAATGCTCAAACCAGCTAAATTGTCTTATTAATCATTTGGCATTAGGGAAACCAGCATGTGTAGCACTACTGCCAAATTTGAAGGATTTTTGGATGTGTGTATGTGTTCATGTATATAGCTTATATCTAAAAGCCAACTGAGTAGTTCAAGTGAGTCGTTCTAATTAGCTACGTTATACTGGAATTACCTCTTTATCAAAAGGTATTGAGAATGTAGAGGGTGTCTCCTCTCCCTTCTCCCTCCTCCTTCCTCCCTCCTCCCTTTTGGCTCCGCCATCACAAGTAGAAAGAGCAACAAAGAGGAGGCTTGTGCAGGAGACCTACGTCCATCTAATTCTCCCTCTTCCCACTCAGCAGTCACATGACTCTCTCTGAATGATTTCAGCCAGTAACTCCCCTCTCAACCAACACACTCCCATCCACACTGCTCCAAGCTATTTCTGGTAATTATTGACCACAGTGGGGTTTAAAATAACTTTAATGAGCAAGCATGATTATGGGTGAACTAAAAATGTACACTCCAGCAGAGGGACACCTGTGTTTTTTTCCCCTTTTTATATTTCTCCCATGAAGTTGCACATTTGAGGGAAAGGGAAATGTTTCTCTTGGGATCTGGGACAGGTTTTCCTTTTATGAGTGTGTTTGATATTCGGGACATGCTCCGGCCTTAAGAGCTCCATGATTCATTGCAGGAGGCGACATTCGCCCGTAGCAGAGATCCACAGCAGAGACTAATAATAGTCTTGCCTGACTTAGTATCCCATGCGACTCTCTTAATGCTACCTAACACTCAGAAACTAGTAAAAGTTGTTTCAGAAAAATATAGGCTTTGACGTTTCCCCACTTGAAAAATAGAATAAAGTGTGCAGAGTCTTTTGACTGGGCTGAAAGTGTCTTTGCACAGAAGGCCCCTTTGTTTTATTATGAACCAATAAAATGGCACTTCTCCAAGTTGGTTAAAGCGTGACAGCACAGGGAGAGCAAGAAAGCACCGGCCTGTTGCTGTTATTTTCATTTGTATTGATTGGACTGTTTCCCGGTAATAGAGATGTCCCTCATTTTTAATTAAAGTTCAGATGTCCCTTCAAGAGATTGAAACCCACTGATAGCTGAAAAAGTCCTTTGAGTTTCTATGCTCCCTCCCTGCCTCTCTTTCCTGCCACTGCATGTATGTGCATGTCTGGCTATCATTGTCAAATAGAGATGAAAAGTTGATGTATATTCATTTCAATCCATGTCATTCAACTTTGACGACACCTTGATGCCCCATCCTTTAACCCAGATATTTCTCTCTAAAACTCAACTTATAAAAAATGTATCAAATCCTGGGTAGAGGATAGTGCTGTCACATGGGGGCACTGTTAAGCTGTAAATTGCATCACAGTGATATAAGGCAGTGATATCCACACAAAATGGTTGCAGCAAATTCACCAATAAACCTCAGCACAATTATAGATTCCACCATTTTAATCTCTTTTCCTCTACCAAAAATGACATAGCCTGGGAGGCCAGGAAGTATATGATATGCTGTGTGTGTTTGTTTCTTACACACATTTGAGTGTTACCATCTTCCACATTGTGATGGGTTTGTCATCCAGCAGGCGTGTGTATGTGTGGGTGGTAGCACGTTCCATATGTGCCATCCCACTCTGACAATAATGTTTGATTATAATGGTAGTTTTGCACTTGTCTTCCAGGCATACGGTATGTCTGTGCTGCCTTTGAATCTGATAAAAGGCACACGGAGTGTGGTGTATGAACGCCTGGAGAACACAGAGGACATTGATGATGTTGAGCATCAGATAGAAAAGCTGAAATCCAAGGTTGGTCTCACCAAAGCACTGGCACTATGCGTACTGCAATACGTGACACAAACACATCATGCTTATTATCAAGTCTTTTATAACTGCATTAAATAGCACCTAGAAGTTTGAAAGAAATAGATCATTAACACATTATTTAATAGCAAATATTTTAATTAAAATATTAGAACATTTGCTGTTTATGTTTTTTACACTGTGTAAAATGGGTTTGTAATCATGCATTCATTGAAAGGTACATATGCATAGCCCCCAGCTGATCAGTCCCTCCCCCTTATCTTTCTGCTGTGCACCGCTGTCTTTGCATGTAGTTATTTATGGATGGTTAGCGTTGTCCTTATCATCTAACCTCTCAAATGCAGGCAACACAAACAGAGATACACAATTACAGACATCTATTAGTTGCTGTTAGTTGCCAGTGGCAACGTGAAGTTGAACACTAAAGACCAATGCATTTGTCATTGCACCTCTTAATATTTTAGCAGTTATTGCTTTATTAACGACCACATGAATAAAGTAGGAAGAATTTGCTTCAATAGTTCACTGTCAGTAGTCTAAATGCTTTTTTACTTGTGAAATAATGTATTATCAAAGATGGAAGGTAGGCAAATAGCAGAGGTAATTCTACCTGAATCTTTAGATCACAATTGTGTTAATGTGTCATTTATCTAGCCATTGCAATAATAATCAAATCCAAAGAGAATGTGAAATATGGTTTTAAAAGTTAATTTTGTTGACATATACACGGTCGCCCATAAAGTTGGAATAATTTTGCTTTGAGACACAATCCTCTGTTAATTGTGGTTTCAATTTCATTGTGATATGTTTGAAAGAGATTGATAAATAAAGTTTTGTGAAGATATACACTTTATCTGTCAATAGTAAATCACATTGTCACAATCATTTCATGGAAAGAGGTAATAAATATTTCTTTTTGTATTATGAGCAACCTTGTATTTTTGACAGTCACTGGTCAGGTCATGTCATGTTGGTTCTCTGTTGGTCTTCTCCCCAGTGTCAAGACGGACGTCCCCTCTCCTCAAGGGACAGAAACAACCTGCAGGAGCTGGAGGGCAAACTGCAGGTCCTCCAGCGCAGGGGGAGACACCTGGAAATTGCAGAGAGGAACTGCTGCACTAAAGTGGGCAGTGCTCTCAGACCTTTCAAGGTGAGTCTGCATTATGGAATTGGCTCCAAAGATATGTCCGATATGGACTGTATTATACGGAAAGGCAAAATCCTTTCAGTGTGTGATCTTACAAACACCACGATCTAGCATAATGTGTTGTGGGTCTGTTTTCATTATCACTGTTGTTTTAATTGATTTTTAGATGAAAATTCTTTGGCCAAGTATCATGCCTTTGTTCATTTTTGCCAACTTCAACATCTACCTTATCTGTTTCTTTGTGCTCAAGTTCTAATCCGGACTGCTCTAGATTTACTTTTAGTTCTACTTTACACAACTGCATATTTACATGATTCCCATGGGTAGTCTCTTCACCTAATTTACTCTGAAGTCTCTCAGGGAGTCTCACATTTCTCAGGCAGGTTCTCTTGTATCCCCAGGGATAAACCAAGCAACCACAAACTTCTCTTTGATTTTACTTTTTTTGGGGTTGGGCGACCAATACTTGGACCTCATATATGCAATTCTAATATTGTTCCCATATTCAAATTTGCACAAGGGGGCTGGGAAGAGAGATGGCTTATAATGTTGGTTGTTTAAAACTTAAAAAGCAATAATAACTTCCATTGTCCTGTTCCAGGCAAACATCTGGAGATGATACACTGAAAATTGAATGCTTTTGCACACATTACACAGTTTTTATTTTCACAGTTTCCTAGACTATTTAGTGCAGCTTAAACCACCAAGACTGTGGAAAAGGTATGTCTTAGAGACTCATTGGACAAAACCAATTCACACAGTTCCATGAAAAGAAAAAAAAAGAAAAAAGAAAAAAAGAAAAAAAATCCCTCACGGCTGATTTTTTTCAACTAACTGTATCCTTATCCCAAAGCACCTGGTTACCAGGGAGCAACAGCTTTGATCATTAGCATTTTTCTAGTTGGTTTGGCATAACCAGTATTGCATTTTTTATTCCCCCAAAATACTTAATTTGAAATTGAGATAACGCAGAAGCTGTCCTGACCAATATGGCTTAGAATAACAGAACCAGCCTGTTATTAATCTGGTTGAATATATGATCGTGGTGGGTCAGGAAAGAAGTTGTTATTTTCCTAAACATAAGACAGAGCGTACTGATTTTACGGCACTATGGATTTTAACCCTACAGAAAATGACTCACACTAAATGTTAGGGCACATATCTACATTTGGCACATGGATGTGCATTGCATTTACATAATAGCATCCCCTTTTTGTCTGTTCATACACAACATAGCAATGGCAATGCACAGTCAAAGTAGTTTTTATCTGTTTTTATCACATTTCTTTGTTGAGGAAAGGACCAGTTCCAGCCTCATTCTCCTAGTTCACATTTTACTTTCCCACTGCTTTTCATTTTCCAGTATTTTACTGCACTGCAGGCATGCACAAACATTTTAAACCAGTGTCTGTAATAGTTTGTCGTTAACCAAGGGGGTTGCTGGCTAATGACAGTCCCCAGACTCAAATTTAAACAGTAATGAGTTGGGAGATTTATTTACTGTATACTCAGGCTATGGTGTAGAGTGATAAGCCAAATGATTGTGATTTCTCCAGAGCAGTTACACCACTGTTTCTCAAACACATGCTGTCCTGTATGTATCAACGGTGGTGGTGGGCGAAAATGACTTAGTGAACATGCAGAATATGTACAGCTAAAAATAGCTTGGAACTCACAAATCATTTACTATGTTTTGATGGGATTGTAATAAGCTATGCCACCTTTTCAGTGAAGATATGAATAAAGCTCAAATTTTTTCATGATAAAAAACTTTTTTCCCCCCACATATTATAACTTTCTTCTTTGTATTTGAGATTTTAATAACCAAAGTTATTTCTTCTTTTGGCTTCTGTTTGTTTGGATTAAAAGATAAAGACAGTTTAATCAGTACATTTTAATGACTGTATTTTTTCCTGTCTGGCCACCTCACTTGTTAAGTTGTTTTTATCAAGGCACTATCAACAATAGAGACAAAAAGCGTGTTGATTGTCACTTTCTTGATTGTAATTGATGCTTTGCTACAATCCTTGAGAACTTGCATCAGGGAATATCTGGTGAAAGCTCATTTGTTTAAATGATTACATTTTATAACGTGAATTCTTTTTAGACATTGCTCTACGTATCAACGGAACATAATATATTTTAATTGTACTATATATTTTTATGTGTTCATCTGCCTTTTTCATCACTATGGCTGGTACAAGATGTTGTATATTTTAGCTCTGAAGGCCCCCTGAAGGCGAGCAGTTGATGGGGTTTATTGCCTTTTTGGCTGCCACCCACCTTGTGCCTCCCTGGTTGCAACCTCCCTACTCTGTCTGGGCTGTGCCATTGCTTCCCCCTGTCACCTCAGGCATCAGTGCCAAACTGTGGTTGGGCAGCCATATGGTCTCTCCTTGACAAAAGACATGACTGAAAGGTTATATTTGCTGACCCTGTAGATGACTTTGTAAACATACCTTTTCCTAAATCAGGAATAAGTCATGAGGGTCACGATGAGTGCAAACCCCTCCTTAAATTGTGTGGGCGTATTTTAATGTATTGCATTTATTTATTTACTGTTTTTGCAGATAATTCTGGGTATTTTCTTCATCCTGGTTGCACTGCTCTTCACCGTTGCCCTGTTCATCTCAAAGTAAGTCATGATATGTGCTGCGACTTTAAATCTTTAAATCAGGCTGTGTGATAAAAATTGGACAGTGTAATTATATCCTCAAACTAGAATAATTAATGCATCGTGTTATATATACGTTTTTTGTGTGTTTCAGCTTGGATAAAGCTCTCCACTCGGCTGGCATCAGCTCTGGGTTCATAATCTTTGGCACCAACCTAACCAATCCCCTGAATGAACTTCTATTAGCCTTGCAACCCGTGAGTATCCTCTCATCCCTCATGTCGAAAAGATGATTATCTCCAATTAGGATTTGCTTAAAGCGATATTTTCTTGTTTCCATCATCATTAACCTAAATTAAGCATAATTTAAATTGTTTAAAACTTGAGTCTATGCGCTTCAGTATCCTGCAGGTGAACTTTGAAATAACAAAACCGCAACTACCAAAGCAGCGTCGACAAAATGAGTCTTATAACCTTTAACTTCAATCAGCAGTAACTTTTATAGTCTGATAGGCATTACTTATATTTTACCACAGACCATAAGATATTCAAATTACAAACCGGGAAATTAAAGCCACGCGAATGACACTCACAAGTGCAATTTGCATTCTGCAGTAACTTCAAAATAATTCAATGTTTAAAAGAGAAGGGCTGAGAGAAGCAGGCTGAATAGGGAGCAAAATGTTGAATGATGAGGATAAAGGACAGTAGCTACAGTAGAACATAGTAGTACAAAACATAGTTAATGGCTTTGTAAACTACAAAACGTCAATACATCAACTAAAAGCCGCATTATAAAGCAGTGTAACACAACACCCCTGCCTGCTGCCTCTGTAATAATTAGTATATGCTGTGCTCTAAACCACCAGGCTCTCTGTAGCATACCCAATTAAATGGTGTTTTTTCAACTTAATTGATAGGTTTCGGAAGAATTAATGTATGACTGTTTTTTTTAAATTAATGTAAAACCACTGCATGCTCTTCAGGATTCTCTTATATTGTGCATTTACTCAAGTTCCATTTTCTGCTTTTCTCTGTAAACCACATTTGGAAAAGCAGGAAATAAAAGGTGTTAAAGTTCACTATATAATGACTGCTCGGCTATAAATAAGGTACAAAATAAACTTGGCCATTATTATTTTGTATGTCATTAACAGCATCTGCATTATGCCCATTAACTCATTATACAAATAAATTGTACTGAAATGAATGTTTTACTTCATGAACAACCTTAAAATTTTGAATATCTTTCCATTTTAATGTGATTTTGTCCGTAGTTATGAGCAAGAGGTTGCCAAAAGATGAGCCACTGTTATCTCGAAGCATTCTTATTTTTGTCGAACGATCAATCTCTTGAGAAGGACACAGCATTAGATTGCGACAATTGCTTCTTTCTTCCAGGTCATAGCTGCAGGACAGTGGGCATTCTGTTAATTTTAGTATTCTGCAGCAGAATTTAGAGGAAAACAAATGACTGACAGCTCAGACGATTCAAGAATTACTTCAAAGGTAGTGGAATTGATTAAATGTCTAAAGCCAGTGTTTAGAAGTATGACCTTGATATTTAAAGGCTCTATGTGCAACATTCAGAACTACTAGATGTCGCACCGGAGCGCCAGCATCTCAAACAAATGGCCACGTTGGCCACACACTGATATGCACTTTTTTAATGTAGATTTTCCAAAATAATGTTTTGTCATGTTTATGAAGCTATTGTGGACAGTTGTATGTTCAGTAATGTATGGAGTCATAAAGGGGGAATTATCTGCATTAATCTTCATGATGTGTCTATATTTTTTATATTTCATTAATCGAAATGAACATTACATTCACTGTGCTTTTATGGTTTGACTACATCTGCTAATAATGCATTCACTAATTAATAGAAAAAGGCTAGTAATATAGCTGTTGGTGTTCAACAGTTTTGACAGTGTCTAATTTCACTGCACAATGACCGGCAAGATGTGCTTTAGATTAATTGGGCTAGACCAAGTGGTATTGATGATCGTTGCTCATTAGCAGCTGCAAGCATCCTTGAGAGGGAACCAGGCTGAATGTTTGGCTCTGAAAGCGATGATGTCTTAATATGTTTGCATGTGAGGGATGTAGCTGACCTCTGTCCTTGGTATCACAGGTTTTTCCTCTGGATTACATCCTGATCACAGTCATCACCATGTACTTTGTAATCACATCCATGGCTGGCATTCGCCACATGGGCATCTGGTTCTTCTGGATAAGGGTAAGTAAAGGCCCTACATCTTTGTAACCTCAGCCTTTAGCAAGCATTGCAATATTAACATTCATATAAACAAATTAAACATTTTCTTGTTGTTTTTCAGCTGTACAAAATAAGACCTAAGAGAACTCGCCCCCAGGCTCTTCTGTTCCTCTGTATGATTCTACTCTTGATCGTCCTTCACACCAGCTACATGATCTACAGCCTCGCCCCACAGTACGTCATGTATGGCAGCCAGAAATATCTTGTGCAGGTGAGGAAATATGTCCGTACATTTCTGTGTATTTCTAGGTTTTTAGTCTCACTGATGAGAGCTAGTTCTGAGCACGGGGCTCTAACGACGGCAGTGTCGGTCAGTCAGCGGGTTTAAACCACTTTAGTCCAGCTAGGTGTAGGCAGCATCATGGTCTCTATGGGCGGGTAGCGGGGCTTTCAGACTCTTGTTCTTTCTGAATTCTGTCCGTCTGCATTAGACTATGTGGCTATTACTGTGTGGATCTGTCTACCCTCCGTGTGATCTGATGTAGCTCTGCACTCTCTGTCTCTCTCTCTCTCTCTCTCTCTCTCTCTCTCTCTCTCTCTCTGTGGGTGTGTGCATGTGGTTTAGATGCACCCTTGTATCTGTGCTTTGTCTCAAAAAATCTTTTAAACAACATAATTAAAATAACCCCACAGTGTTTTTTTGCTGAAACATCCTCTTTTTAAATGAGAGAAAAGAACCTTTCTAAAACCAGCTCTGTATGACTCACAGGGTAAACATGGCTCATTCCTCTGCTGCTGTCTATTCACCTACAGTATATGAATGCATTAAGTATTATTTATACCAGCCTTGCATGGACATTGTAACCTGTATGTGGTTGATATTAAATCTACAATATCTTATTGTTTTGTTAAAGAAATACTTAATATGACTGTTAACGGTATTATAATTACATGTTGTTTGGGCTTACTGTAAATTAAAAAAACATTATTGCTCTGTTAGGATCTGAAGTATATCTGTTAAATGAATATATCCACGGTAAAACTCAGGGCAGCATGTTGATCCAACACTTCCAGGTGATTTTTCTGTTATTTTGCTGTTCTATAATTTAGTAAAAGGTGGCTGCTGTTGGGGGTTATTCTAGTATTATAGATTTTTCAGAATTTATGATTTCATGGCTCTTGTCAAGCCACAACTTGTTTGTACCGCATGCAGTAGTTTGTAGTGTTTCTTTGCTAAACAGATACATGCCTTTTGTGTCTTTTGATCAGAGTCAGATGCCCTCAGCAGGTCCTACATCTGGGAATGCTACTTCTGGCACCACGAGGATCTGTGATGCCGATGCGCCTGAGGGTAAGTCTGTCATCTCAGCTAGCACAGTGAGGTAGCACCGGCCCAACAGTGAGATGTTGGAAGAACTTACAACACATCATCAAACATTTATTCCTCACAAGTCAGGTCTATACTAGAAGAAAGGAAGGACAGTGTACAACCCAGCCATTGCGTGTACAACACTGTTCAGTAATCTTTATCACCATTCATTATTCATTAGAGGGAATAATACCAAGGACAAACATTTACTAATGCAGTACGTGCCCTCTTGCTGTCTCCATGCCAACGCTTATTACAGTAAATCAGCCGTGAAAACATAAATGTGTGAATGTACATCATACCAGTGAGCTTTATCACAATAATTTATTCATTTGTTGAATGCCCAAGTAAGGTTCATGTTGGTGGTGAAGCAGATCAAATAAAATCCATGTCTGTCTAGATCCATTTATTTATCTGTATATATATTTATAGATCTATCCGTCTATCTTCATAGGCAGGCATAGAATGTGATAAATATGATTTTAATAGATCTGGGAAAATCAGTTAAACGTATCTATAATTCTCTAAAAAGAAACAAACAAGATCATAAACATGATGTGTACTTGGGTATAGCTGTCATATCTCAGTTTCCACCCCGTGTTCAGCCACTTATACAATAATCAGACAAAGACAAGTATATCTTGAACCTGTAGGGGTGTTAGGACGCTTGTGTTGCATGTTTGTTTTTGTTAGCGGAAGTCTATTAGTGTGAGGCATAATTATTCTTTCATTTAAATAAATCAAGTGGGGTGTGGGGCCATAACTGCTCTCCCAGAAGACGCAGAATTACATCACAATTAGAGTCGCTGATGAGTGTTGATGGCTTTAAATGTCAGATATGTAATAAATATTTAAAGTTAGGTTCATGTGAAATCAGTTAGGTAGAGTGGTTAGTTCTTACAGTCAATTATGTGTTATGCATATTGGATATTTCCAAAATATTATATGTAATCTTTTCCTAAACAGAAAATGGTTGTTCTTTTATTATGTTTGTCATTTATTGCATCTTTGGGTTGAATGTTAAGACATTACAATGTGTCAGTTCATTTTCAGGTTCATGCTTGTATTTTGGGTTTTTACTAGAACATGTTTACATGCTTTAATGTTTAAAAGACACTTTATTTTTTCATACTGCCCATGGCTACTGTACCTTTATCCACCTTCTGCCTGAGACGCTGCATTTCAGTGCCTGTCCATCAAAGTTCCCATCCCAGAAAAGACCAGTCTGCTCTGATTAGTGCATGTTTCTGGATCTTCAACAGCTGTGCCCGCATCATTATTATTATTATTATTATTATTATTATTATTATTATTATTGTTATTGCTATTATTATTTCTTCATTATCGGAAATTTTGGCCACATTTAAAATAAACATGTGGCATTGTAACATTATAGATTATAGATTCATTTAATCAGGCAGTCTCTTTGCGATTTGCATCTCTTTTCCAAGAGAGACACAATAACAAGAAAAACATCAGATAATAAAGCTTTAAAATCACCAGTTTGAATGTACGAGGAGTAGTACTTTGGAAGTTACGTCAGTAGAGCTTTGTAAAACAGAAAATTAGGAAAAGCACAATAGTTCCCCTATACTGCCTCCTATTGCCATTAAGAGGAGCCTGTGAGCCTGGACCTGTTGTGGCAGGAAAGTTTCGAATGACAATGAGGCGTATGCCTGAATACAGCAGAGATGTTAGAGATAGCCTTTATTGACTTGGTTTTCATGAATAATTTTCACTTCATCCAACAGTAGTGAGAATGCATCAAGGCAGCGCAAGACAGGCAGAAAATAGAAAGATAAAGCAGAGGCAGGAGAGTAACTGCAGAGATTAAAGGCGAGATATTATTTGTTTACAGTAATCTGATGTGTAGACACATGCATTTAGGTTCTCTCCTGCCTGTGGGTAGGCTAAACTGTTATACATTGTTGCAAATAGGGTTTGCACAGTTTAATTAGCTGATGGGTACCTGTAAACTTAATTGAAGTCACTTTATCAAAGATGTTGCTGCTGATCACAGTTGTATTAGTTATCTTGAAGTTGTAGTATAAGAAAATTGTAGATGTCAACAACATGAAGCTGCATTTGTTCTGAAGTTCTTTAAGGTTGATAAATATGTTGAATAGAAAAGTCTACCTTTTGCCTTTCAATTCATAGCACTGCAATGCATATTCAAACCCACATTATATGACACATTATTTGTTGTGGAGCACGAGGTTCTTCTCTTTGAAAATGTGGCTTTTTACTTCATGCCTCATTAGTCAAATTTTCTTATAAACTATCTCTAAGAGCCTATGCTGAAAGAGGTTGCAATGTCAAAAAAAATCATTTCCAGACAGGCAGTGCACCACACCGTCACTGTCTCCAATTCAACTTAACTACATTACTAAATAGTCTTGTATTTAGTTAGATAGATAGATGGATATAGACAGATATTATGCTTTAAATTAGTTATACATACATTGTACAATTCTGCTGGATATTGATTGTTTTTTTGGGGAGAGGATGATTTTGTCAGTTTATTAGTGCTTTTTACACAGAAATGGTTGGCAGATGTAGCAACCTTCTAAATAGGGATAGCCTTAGACTGATTAGCTGAACTACAGACTCAGCCAAGACCCATAAGAACTCATTAGCATATTTAGATGTGCTTTTAGCTGTAGGTTTAATTCATGGTTAGTAACGGTATCAGGGTTATACAACATGGAGGTGCTAATGGACTAATGTCTTTGACATTTTAAAGACGTGTGCTTCTTTGGGCCATGTTCTCATGAATCAGTGGCACCTCGCACAAAAAGGCACGCCGGTGTCAGTGAATGCTATTTGCATGGTTAGATGTTCATTTTTCAGATAAAATCATGTTTCTTTAGATATTACAACCCTGACTTCAAAAACATTGGGACGCTATGTAAAATGTGAATAAAAACAGAATACAATTTTTTTTTTAATTGACATTTGGTAGCTTGTCCTTGTACTATATTTTATTCAGTTTAGGTAGCAAAGAAGTCATGCATTCTGTTTTTATTTGGATCAAATCGTCGCTTTTTTGGTTGTCGTTAGTAACAATAACACAATAAATACCACAAATTGTAAAGTACAGACAGTAAATCATGCTACATACAATAAACAGCACAACATACACAGTACAGACAACAATAACAGACATTGACACGCTAGACACGATTACAAAAGATCCAAATTTCACACACAGCAATAATTCTGATGCCAATATTGACCGAAATAATCTTGCTTTTTACATTTTGATTTTTGCGATAATCGAGCACCCTTTTTTTCGTCACTATATTCCATATGCTGTATAACGTTATATATAACGTGACCAACGTTATATCAGAAGACAACGATGCAGTGTCGCTGCTGTGAAATTGCAACAGCAAAAAAACACGGTATTATTTTAGTTGCCTTTAACCACATTCACCTAAGGGATAAATAAAGTTGCATTCAATTAATCCAGCTTTGCGTGACAATATTACCAACACTGCCAACATACAGTAATTACATAAACTGACAATCCCCCATAATGCTTTTGTTGACATGGCTATTCAGATAGAATCGTTGAAATTAATTGGCTTTTTTTTTATTTGTTTGGTTGGTTGTTTGTTTTTCTCAAACAAATCATTTGTTTTCCTATCTCACAACTATCACAATTAATCCTAAGCCACCACTTCGTCATGTTGTTTGCTGCCGCCTGGAAGCTGTATTGTATCTGACTCGAAGGGAATTTAAAGAAAGCTGCGGACGTTGAGCTGGATAAGTAAAATCAAATCAAATGTGATGCTGGCACCACAGGATCCTCAATTAGCAAGGACAGAAATCTTTTTTTGCCCAAGCAGTGTTGATGACCCTGGGTGCATGTCAAATAATTGTGAGATCTTTTAAGTCACACTGTTATACTAAAGGAGTCGTGGTGGCAGTCACTAGGACAGCAGCCAGTAGTATTTCTGCTCTCTCTTTTGACCAGCTTTGGGAGAACTGGTCCTATTTTGGACATCTTGGAAATGGCTCTTGCTTTCATAACAGCCGTTGTACCACCTACCATGAGGAGGAGGAAGTGTCAAGCAGAGACAACACATGCGACTGAGAGGGATCACAATCAAAAGCTTATCGACTGATATACTGTAGAAAGTAACAGCAGGTGAAGGATTTCATTTGTGTTGTGAAAGAGTGCAACTCTTCCTTTATATAAAGAAGCTTTTTCCCAAAGGAGAAAGTATCTCATCAGCCCTTGGTATGAGATGGGGTTTTTTTTTTTTACCTTTAACTGTAGCAGTGAAAAGGCAAGGAGAGGGATCGGTGCACAGCACCAAATGATATATATTTGGCTTCTTCTGCTTCTCCCAAGTACAGCAAAGGTACATCCAAAGCACCAATAAAAACATACAGATATACAGTATATACTCAAGTACAAATGTGCAGGTAGCAGCAAATACATTATGTAAATAATTAAGGCTGTAAAATGGTTATCAAAAAAAATGTATAATTGCATATTTGTGATTAAGTCATCTAAATTAATTGCATTTGTACATTCTTGCTGTGACAAGCATTTAAAAAGTATTTTTGTGGATGAGTGAATCAAGGATTAGACATTATAGAATATTAATTGTGAGCATATCTTTCATTTCCCATACATTTAGATTTTTTTCCCCCACTGTTCATATGCAAAGATGGCCTTAATAAAAATATGATGTTAATCCCCTGAATTGCCTGCAGTCCATTGCTGTGCATTTAGGGATTGAGTTTGTTAATCTGACTGGTTGTTCACTGTAGCATCAAGCAGTTGTTCTGGGTTGAAGGTGAAGTTGAGGTGATATTTCAGGCTTGAAGAACTCCGACGGTATGAAAATTTCTTGCTGTAAAAATTTGCAGAGTGGTGGTGATATCAACAGTTCCATCTGGACATTTTCTAAATGTGATTTTTTTTTTTTTCATTCACTGAGCCGAACAGTGTTTCGTAATCTGCTTCCATCATAGTTTTAAAGCTACTGTGGACAGCTTTATGTTCAGTGACCTCTATGGTCAAGGTGCATCACAGAGCGGGATTAATCTGTGGTAGTTTTTGGATGCGTTATTTTTCCTGTAATTAATCAATCAAATGGATTTTTTTTGACAGCTCTATAAATAATCAGAAATACAGCAAATAACACCATGTGACATATGTAAACATATTGTTACTGTACACATACTGTACCTTACTTTACCCCTATCCACATTCCCTAACCCTTTTGGTGTATCCATCTGTGACATAATATATATTTTGTATTTGAATATTGGTTGCTTTCTAGTAAGCTCTTTATATGTTTTCCTCACATGCCGAGCCACAGCATTACATCAGACAGTGTTCTATATCTGGATGCTTTGTTAACATAGAAATAGTATTCTCCATGTCACGTCTCCTTTGAGATTCCTTCTTTTTAACCGTAGCATGACGAAGAGATTCACAAACATGGATATAAATTGACATTTGCATATTTTCTAAATTTCAGGCTCCCCGCTGTGGATGTGAAAAATAAGAATGGGAATACACTGCGGTAGAAAACAGTCTCAGATTTAAAAGAGGCTCTGGAAGGGCATCGCTTTGTAATAACCCTTAGTATGACACTGGATCAAAAGACCGCAAAGGCAAAAGAGGGTAGAAGTCAAGCTGGTGACTGATTGGCTGCTGGGTCACAGTGATGTAATGACACTAACGTCGTGATGAGCAGGTGCTCAGTGCCAAGCTCTCCATTATCTACTCTAAGGTCATTACCACACCATTACTCATTTGGAGTATGTACTCAAATGGAAATGAATCCTCAGGAATTAGTTGCCATTGCCCCCAGACAACCTGAACACTCAAATCTTTTTCAGTATGTAATTTAACTATCGAGGAATTTTGAGGAAAAAGAACCAGAGGATTAAGTTCCTTTGCTGCCTCTTCCCTCCTTATTTCAGCAGCTGTTTACTTTAGCCAAGGAAACGTTTTATCCATTTGATGTTATATCCATGCTCATTTTCTCTCCAGCCATTGACACAAACTTGAACTTCCACTAAATCCAAGTTTGCTTTTAGCATATTCAATCATTTTATTTTGAAGTTCTTTTGATAAGTGATTTTAATAATGAATTCAATTTTACTTTTTTATGGTTCCGTGAAGTCAGACTGAAACCTGAGGAGTTTTCAGCATTAGTTGAGGCTGCTCTTTCAAATTATTCTTACCACCATGAGACTCATGCTGCTACTCATGGTGGGCGACTTACTTTGATCATAAACTATGACTTGCATCAAAGTTCTTCTTCATCTACATCTGTAATCAGCCCCTGTCAGTGAAGATGTTAGCTTTTTTGTACTTGTGCTTGATGATCTACAGTTTAATGTTTTTCTGTTGTTGTTTTCTGGCTGGTAATTGTCTAATTGTTGAGGATCTGAAATGGTAATGATCCATCAGGCCCATTTAAATAGGTCTTGATCTTACTCATTGATGCATTTGATTGTATATCAATTATGACTGCTTCCATCATAGATTTATCTGTGTTCATGTCCATTTCTAATGATCACTCCCTCACCCAAGAAATGAACTGTCTCCGCTGTTGTTTATTGCCGCCGTGTTAACGCCTCCATCATCACATCTGCAACTCCCATTATTGGTTACATTAGTTCCCCGGTCAGTCCGACCAGTGATTTTAATGACATTCTGTCCGCAGCTCTCCTGACTCAATTTCTTCCCAAAACTAAAAGATACTCTTGAGTGAAATCTGTGTCGGATTTAAGTAATATCACACAACAGGAGGAGATGTTGTTCTGTATGTCATCATGGCTGTGATCAGATCGTAGGCACGAGGCCACAGGCGAAGTCTGAAAGCAGTTCGAAGCCCATAATGTTTACCTTACAGGGTTAGTGTTAACCAATAAGATCTCCAACCTGAAAACATCACCCATAACAACCTTTATGAGCGTTACGTGATACACACACATTTATAATAATAATAATAATAATAATAATAATAATAATGCATTTTATTTATAGGCGCCTTTCAGGACTCTCAAGGTCACCTTACAATAAACAATTAAAAACAAAACAATAATAATAAAACAGCAATGGCAGTAATAATAAACAACAATGAAACAATTGCAAATTAGAACAGTAAAGACAACAATGACAGTAATATAAACATTGAACAGTACAGAGAAAAATTGTAATTTAAAAATGATGAATATATTAGGGATAGGCTGCAAAAGCCCTGATCTAGGTTTAGGGCGAAAAACTTTCTGGTAATCTGTTACGAAAGATGGATTGAAAAGAGTAAAGAAAATGTATGCAAATGCCAGAAGTGATGTGGTTACGAGGGTGAAATGACGACCACAAGTGGCATAGATACATAAAAATGTGATGCATGTAATAATAGGCACTGAAGTTCAGTGATGTTCAGATCACATCGTTCACTTTTGTTTTTACGAGACAGGAATCCACCCTCGACTGCGACTTCCACCATTAAACTCTGCATCGCCATCACTCATAATTACTACAGCCGATAGAGGGCCGTCTAAAGCCTAAACATTGGTCGTATTTTGCTGCCCATACAAACGACCTATAGGGTCCTTTTTAAGGGGAGACCAGTCTCTGTTAGCTTAATTTTTGCTCTACTTAATGCTAAGTCTGAGACTGCAGTAAATGGTGAGCTGGTTATACGAACACACCTAGGGTTTTGCACTGAAGTATCCTTGCTCCTTTTCTTCCCATCTTCCTTTAATGACAACGTTTCTAACACCAGACCTCAAATGTTTATGGAAATATATATCTTTGTGGTTAAAAGTTTGCTACAGTTTAAAACAACGTCTGTTAATGAAGTAAATGGTTTAGGTTAGCTGTAAGGTGGATCAATATGTGTAGTTAAAAGTCCCAGTGATGTTATACTATATAGCAGAATGCCTCTTTTCCAATGACTTATTAAAAACTAACTTATACAATCTCTAATAAACCCTGTGCATTGTGTGCAAAGTAAAGGCATATGAGTTTGTCAACATTATTATTTTGTATGGAACGGTAGCTCCAACGCCTTTGCAAATAAAGTTTATTTTTCCACTAAATAGCAATTTTGATATCAATAAATCCCACCCCAGGTTTTGTTTTTGACACAGTAGCTCAATTTACCAATAAATGCCCTCTGGGTCATTGCTCTACCTTTCTGCTGATTTTTACCCTGGTTGATATTCTCAGAGACAGAATTATGAATATTTTGGTATGAGACCCCTGCAGTCCACCTCATTCTGTATACATGTCATGCTGGGAGTTTAAACTGAATTTTAACAAATAAATGTAGTCCAGCTTTTAACTTGGAAGACATATAACATTCTTTCTAGTTTGAATCCCAGTGATGAAACTTATAATACAGAGGAGTGATTTCACACTATGGACTGCTGTCTGTTTCCTAGCAACTTGCCAGTTTCCACAGCATTGTTTTTAAAGAGCTTCAGGGGAAAGATGGTCATAATTTTATGTGTTGCCTCCGAGATGTCAGGTGCCCGAGCAATTTCCAACAGGAGGCTCCCTCAACCCCAACACAAATTAATAGTAATTTTCTTTGCATCAGGGGGATCATCATCAATTTGCGCTACAATGGAATATGTCAATCATAAGTTATTCTCTTGAAAGAAAAATGGCCATCTTGCGGTCCACAGACACCCCTTACCTCTAAAAGGAAAATGCAGTTTCAAGGAATATCCATTTGCTTGATATTGTGCGAAAACGCCACCACTGTGGATTTCTACTCCACAGCTTTGTTGAATGTTTGTTTCTGATCATACAATTACGACATTCTATGTTCTCCTATTTGTGAGGAGCAGACTGTTGTTTTGTACAACAGACTATTGCTATGGGCGAAATTCTCACTCTGGAGAACCAAATTTAATTATATCAATCCGCAGGAAGAAGTTGGGTAAAAAAAAAAGAAGAAGAAAAAGATTCTAGCCTTCTATTCTTATTTTTCTAATAATTTAAATTGCATCACCCTGTAGGGGTTCTTTTCACAGTAATGGCCCATTTGCTGTACATTATTCCTTATATAGAATTAAATACGCTGTCTGATTAAGACTGGGCTTTAAAAAAAGGTTTGCTTCTTTTTGCTTGTAGCAGCTCAAATGAGTATTTTTAAAATTGTTTCAGCAGACAGACAAACCCAGTCTACAGACGTATATTGTCTTTTGTGTCTGCGTCTGGAGGTCTGCAGCGCTGCTCAAATGGATTCTCACTACGAGTGAGATTTTTTTTACAGAGCGAGAAGATGTTTTTGGTGAACATTCATTGACAATATGAGAAGCTTGAGCGATATGAAAATAGTTCTGTTGAAGGAACATCAGCATCCTCAAAGGACATTGGAATGAAAGTGCTCTGTTGCTTTTTAGATGGGGAGAAAGTAAAAGCATATCGTGTAGGAACACGGGTGCTTGCTGATAGAAAGAAGCTTTCACAAAGAACACAGTGCGTGTGTGTGTGTGTGTCTGTGTGTATCCAGGGTTCTATGCATGTGTTTGTGTTCAAATGCAGGGATGAAAGTTATACATAATGCATCAAGCTACACAGGGCAGCACTCACCCAAGTATCATAAGTCAAGGTGAAATTACCTGCACTCACACACTGCCCCCTGCTCTTATCGGAGAACGGTAATGATTTCAAGGTGAAGTGGGTCAGTGGTGTACATGATAATATATTTAGGCAGACCACTGTTGTGAACCATCTGTAGGTCCCACTCAGAGCCCTGCAATTCAGGTGAGCAGCTGGAGAGCTACAGATGGCTGAGGTACTGGAGGAAAAGAGTGGGGTCATGGGGATGAAGATACACTTGCTTCTTCTATTATCTGTTGATACTGGTGAGGTACAACATTGTTGGTACACCTTCAGAGCTGCTGCGGGCTCACTCTATCTAATCTTTTTACTATAGATGAAACAGCACAGACCATTACATTCCTCTCTCTTTTTTTTTTTAAATCCAACACTCGAAAGGAGAGAATGCTCGCTTTAATGAATAAATTCTAAACCACACTGAGTTGTTACTGTGGACCTTGATGTCACGTAGCTTGGTGTAAGTCTGATTGTACTGCTCATGGGGTTCAAGTCAGTGTGAAGAGCTGTGTAAGAAACAGTGTGATAGGAGCAGCTCAGCAGGGTTAGCGTTAATGCTCCAGATGGCTCTCTAACATAGCCAGACAGTGCATTTCGTCTTCACTTAAGCTTTGTGGACTTTCTCTCTAGCCTTGTTCTGTTGAAATTATACAAGTCTGATTAGAAGTATATTCAGATATTTTCGTTTTATTGCTTCATTGTGCATGGCTAAGCTAATTAATATATGTGATCTGAGGGCAAACATTTTCCCCCCTGCTTTCTTTCTGTATTTTCACAAAAAAAATCCAATTGGATCACTCAACAGAGACCCAGACACTGCACGCATATCATTGGCACTTTCCGCATTTGACGTCATCAGCGTTTCCCATGCCTGCCAATACCCATTCATGCACATAAAGGGGAATGACTCAGCTTAAGAATCCTTATATTATTCCTGCCGTCTATCCCAGTCAGATCAATAGCAGCATCAAGTTCTGTTAAAATCTGAAGGGCTAAGACTCAAAGGTGATCACCGTCATCAAGCACCGAGCTGCTCTACAGACAAAGAGAGATATTGGATTTTATAAGGAATAAACAAGTTTTTGTTTTAGATGTGTTTATATTCATGGTCAGAGAGCTTATTCAATACCAATTGAGCTGTTCTTGGTCATAGCATGCTGCAGAGTTGAGAGTTTTGTTTACCTCTAAAACTGCCAGTTTGAAAGGTGCTTCCGGAATATAGTAACAGCGAACTCGGTCTGGTTCAGATTGGTTAATCACATTTTTTTTTCCTTTCACTTTCAAACAAATTTTGTTTTTGTTAGATACGTCAATAAGCTTTCAACACAGTGAATCAGGTTAGCTTGTGCAAAAGCTTTTCATACTTTTCATACAGCTTTTCATACTGATGGACTCTACTCCTCTGTTACCGTATGGCCAATCACATCTCAGCTAAACAGACATGTCTGTGGTTCATCAATGACTATGGCTGCACCGGTAGGATATGGTAAATGAATAGGACTTATATACTGCTTTTCTAGCATTGCGACCACTGAAATCGCTTTACACTTCAGACGGTGCTCATTCACCCATTCACACACACATTGATACCACCCTACATTATGCCATCTGCCACCATCAGGAATTCATTCACACACCGATGAACGCAGCATCAGGAGCAATTTGGGGTTCAGTATCTTACCCAAGGATACTTGGACATGTAGGCTGGGATTGAACCACCGACCTTCTGATCAGTGGAAGCCACAGCCATCCAATATCAGTTTCAGCAAGACATCCAATATAGCCAATGTTACTTGGCAAAATGGCCAAATTCTTTTCTTTCAAAATGGGTAATTTCATACCTCAGTAATTATATATAACAAGTTATAGCATGTTTTCTGGTAATGCAATATATAAATAGTCAAAATAATGTAACCACATGGTAAAGCCAGAACCTAATGCATCATCTCAATATCATTAATCTTGCAGTAAACCAGTATGGCTGCTTTTTTTTCACTCTTGCTAGATAAGAAGAAAGAGGAAAACTTCACACGATAGATATGTTGAGGGACTAGATCCAAAGTACTCCTGAACAGAAAGTATGTAGCGTTATCCCCACATCTCGCAGACGTCATCTTTCTCAGGTCAGCTGTCTGTTTCACCACTAGTGACTGCCCCCTGGTGGCACCTGCTGTGCACTGCAATACATCTCCAAAATACAACATCTCAGTTTAATAGGCAGCAACATCTGGTATATAAATTCAACATATTTTATTTCAACATGTGCAACAAGATGATTTAAAAAATATATTTTTAGACCTTTTTAAATTTCACGAATGTGTCGTACATTTTATTCAAAATTTGCACATATTAACCAGCAGAGCTTGGTCCCAGATCAAGTTGCACACTCCTTACCTCATCAGAGAATCAGGGTTACATGCATAACCCATAACCTATGGTTCACTGTCTTCACAATTTGTTGGTGTCTTCTTGCGTGTCGCGCTTTTACCTTTTCAATGTGTAATCCTGGTTATATTTGATGCAAGGCTCCATTAAATCTTACACCATCCCAGTTTTATCAACCGGTTAAGCCATATTCACATTGACAGTGACATGGCTTCCCTCTTTTCCGAAGACTGGTTGTCTTTTTTAGTTACAATGACACAACTGCCCGAGGCACCGTGTAGTAATAGCAGCCCGTTTTTTGTCTCTTAAGTGAGTGCAGACCCCTTTATAACACAGATGTATAACAAGTGCTACACTTGTGCAATTATAAACACTGTGTAGCAATAGATGCGTCACATTTTCTTGCACTCATGCTGTTCTTCTGGATGGTACTCCACACCACAGAGAAGTTAACTTCTCATAATTCTCTGAAGACAAAAATCCTGTTTCCTCAGGCTGTCTGTCCATCTGTCTTTTGTTCTTTCTTCACTCTTTTAACTGTGTCTGATTATTCTTCTTTTAACTTCCACCTCATCAGTCACTTTGTAAAAGAAATCTATTTTTTCTTACTTTTATAATGATTCCTCCTGTCCTTCCTTCCTTCAAGGGTTTCTGTATCAATTAATCAAAAGTACAGAATGGTGAAGGATGTCTTAGGATGGTGTGATTTAACCAACTTTTAATTAGAGGCTTTTAGATTTTATAGGAGACGGAACTCTGGCTTTGACTGTAGAGAAGCTTAGTGGGGTGCTTAATGAAGTAAAACAGTTGACTGTCACTTTATTTATTTTGGAGTTTTATCCTTCAAATGAATATATGTGAATATTATTCATGAAAAATGTACACTGAGAGTACATTTAATCTATCTGTGATTAAAACTAAATAAATGAATAAATAAAATAAAATGTGCTTGCTCAGCTATTCACAAAGATTTAGGCCATACTGCATGGACTTCTTCAGAAATGGTTAAGAAACTGAACGAAGGTTGTCACAATACCAGAATTTTAAATTAGTAGTAAAAACTAGTATTAAAATCTATACTTAATACTCTTTCTTTGGGAACAATTTTCTTTTCCACCTTCCAGATAAATTGAATATTTTCTCTTTTTTAAAAACACGGCAGATGAAAAGTTTCTTTTAATTACTTTTTATTATTATTATGAACAAATAGCCGGTGGGAAAAGCCCTGTTGAATTATTAATATGTTCAATAATCAACCATCTTAAATACAGAAGTCAGTTTTCTGTTGTTATACAGATAAATATCTTTAATTATCTTGTATTTTCTCTTTCTCTTTCAGACCAATGCACTGTGACAAGATCCTATCTTTTCCTCCACAAGTTCTGGTTCTTCAGCACCATCTACTACTTTGGTAACTGGGCCTTTATTGGGGTAAGTCCAAGGATGTTAATAAAATATCTTGATTTTAGTTAGAATTCCAGTTGAATGCTTTTCGAGACAGGTATTTTACTTTTGTTCATTATAAAAAGATAAATCAAAATCAGTGAAAATAGTTCTTTTGTATCTTTAGAGCAATAAAACAGCTACAGCAACAACATCTATAAAACATTTCATTTCGTTCCAAAGCAGTTCAAGAGTATTTCCTTCAAGGGAAGAGTTTGAGAGCCGAAGCAGATAATTTAATTTCTACTCACAAAAAGGTTACTGGAAAATGATTTTCCAAGACTGCACACAGCTAATCTCCTCAGCAAAATATTTAATAGCCTCTTTCCTGCTGCTGTTGATGCATTCTATTGATCAAATGATCCTTATGAAATGTTCCCTAATGTGTGCTTTGCTTATTCTTTTAGGCTTTCCTCATTGGTCTGGTGGTGTCCTGCTGCAGGGGGAAGAAGTCTGTGATTGAAGGAGAGGTGGAGGCCGATGACTCGGACTTAAGCGACGATGAATACGTGCACTGAAAAATCAGTATTCTCTCAGATGGGTTTGTTAGATATTCCCACCAAACTTAAAGGGACTAGAAAGTACAATTTCATATACAAAAAAATGCATGTCAGCAATTTGTCATAATTTAATTTATTGGTTTTAAGGAGTTATTGCAGTGGTGTTTTGTGGATTCCAGCCTTGTTTTGAGTTGACACATCCCTCCCTTTAATGAGACCGCTGAGAATGATTGTTGTGTCTTTCTCAGTCAATATTATGGATGTCTTTGGGATCCTGGGAGTGTCCTCCAACTCAATCCTACCTTGAGAATTTACTCATCAACAGTTTGAAACTGACACAGATTGTTCATTTTTCTACTGGAGGAGACTCACATATTGCAGCAGAAACACTGCTCCAAAACTTTATGTCTGAGGATTTATTTGAAACTTGGGCATAAACTTAGTTTTTATGTTCTCTAAGCACTTTCTAGATCCTTTAAATGGTCACTATAGGCTCTAATATACATTTTAGGATAAAATACAATGAAAAAAACTGAGTCTACACAAAGTGTTCTGCTTGCTTGTTTTCTGAAAAGATAATTGGTCTGAAAATAATGATTCTAAGTGTGACAGCAGTAATGTTTTCAGAGTTCATTTTGCTCATGTTGTCTGAGGTTAAATGCATTGCTTGAGGGTTTGCTGCTTGTTTCTTTTTTTCTCTTACATTTAGTCTTTTGCAGTCTTGAAGCATTATATAAGCAAACATTACTGTACTTTCATACCTGCACTGTGTGAAATGTAAAAGGACCAATTTCAGCTGTCGTGTTTCCAAGGTTTCAGTTATTCTTGATTTTTAATTAAATGGGTTCAACAGCTTTTTGCTGTCTGTGTTTAAAAATGTGAGAAACATAGAATTAATCAATATGGATGTGATTTTATTTTAATTAAGGAGTACTTCTCCTTTTTGCTCGTGCTCTAGAGTTTATCTAGTTTATCAACAGCGGGCTTGTGACTATTAATGGCTTTTTTTCAGCTATGTTTAATTTCTTTTCAATGTATTTATGAGCATCAAAATGAATACAAACTGTTTATCTAATCAACAAATTGACAGAAAATATGAATATGAATGACTTTTTTTTGGAAACCAAATATTTGTGCCTCATGAATGTGTAGCACCATGATGGGCACACACTACTGTATATGCTAATCATCCTGAATCTTATGAGTTTGGTCTTTGCTTTAGGATATTAGACTGGTACCCTTCACTGAGAATCAATGAAGCCAGCAGCAGAAAATGTTACATGATGACAACAAAAGCTGCAGCAAATGTGGCGTTCGGCCGTGATTGGTTGAAAAGAATGCTGGAATTTGTGTCAATGTTGAATGATACCTGTATTTAAAGAAATAAAACTATTTAAAAACACTCCATATTGGTCCAGAAAATGTATTTTTTCCAACTTGAACTGTTTTTTTACAACAGCTTATTAGAGCCAAGTAGAAGTAAGAAAAAAAATGCAGATTTACAAGATTAAAAGCAGCAAATTTGCGAGAAAAAAGTAGCAGATTTATGAGAAAAAAATTTGAAGAAAATAGTGTTTTGCATTGAAAAACAGGAGACATCCTGCTGGTAGAAACGAATGAAATGTGGTGATGTAGTACCTTGAGAGACAAAACACTAGCCTATTTTTCAGACATTTAATCTCATAAATCTATGGCTTTTTTTCTCACAGATTTGGCACTTTTAAACTCGTAAATCTGTGACACTTTTTCTTGTAGATTTGCCACTTTAATCAAACAAATTTAAAACTTTTTTCTCTAAATATTATTCCCCTTCCCCGGGTCTGCATTTTTTTTTTTTCAAACCTGGCACTAATACGCTGTTGTGGCTTTGATTCTTCCTTTCATCCACAGGGGGAGCATTTGAAATATAAATGGTGATTTTGTAGGGTGAAGAATCTTTGATTTGATTTTGATTATTGAGTTAATTTGAGTTAATTTGATTATTAGTTAATTGTTAGTGAAACCTACGAGCTAATTTACTTTTTATTTGTTCAAAGCTTCAGAGTGACTTAGTTTAAAAGTTAAATTTCTGATCCTTTGTGTTTGAGTCTTGTCTTTTTCCCACTAAAATCAACACAATTTCCAGCAACACAATAAAGGGAGCATCTTTTCAGCAGTTGTCAAAACTGTCCGCAGCTATTTTTCATTACCAGTCTGTCCCTGCTACCAAATACTCCCCCAAACATCTCATCATTTCTCATATTGTTGTCTATAAAACATCCTGGCTGTGTGGCTTCTGTTGAGTCTTTGCTTATGAAATATATTTTTCTAATATAAAATGTGGTGAGAGTTAGAGAGAAAACATTTAAAATGGCCTTTTATTCTGTGCTGCATACAGTATTCATCTTCATTAGTCACTGACTATAACGACTGAGTCATGACCATATTGTGGTCCTTTTTGACAAAATCTATTAAGGAACTACAAAGTACATAACCACATTACCACAATCAGTGATTCTGTGAGTGAGAAAGTGTATTCTGCTGTTCAAGGCTCAAGTTTTGACACTTTCAGACTACTGAGGACATGTATCAAATGAAGCTGACAGTTAGATACATCCGTCCTTGGATTAGCATATAACTACTAAGTGCCTGCTTTGGACTGATTTGCATGAAATTTTGAGTGCATGACCAATTAGAGTTTTTTGGATGCATACCTTGTCATAACTATTGTGCGAGCCTGCTTTGAGTTAAGCCATTATGTGATATGCCACCCCCTCATACACTAATAAACCAAATATGCCTTGAGCCAAAAACATGGAGCCCTAGAAGTCTAGCAGAAAGGATTGTGTGATCAACATGTCAGATCAGAGGATTTTTGCTGTTCACAGTGCAACTTTTCTTGTCATACCCTTCATTCAAAAGCCAGTCTTGTCTCGTCGTTTCCTTCCTTCCTGAAAGTCTTTTTAGGCTTCTCTTGCATTTTATTGAATAAATGCATAAATTAGTTCAGGGAAATAAAAGTGTTTTTGTAGGGGGCTAAAGTATTAGTAAGATTAGTAAAGGCCATAAAAAAAACAGCTGCATGAGATGTTGTATCACACTGTGTCCTTTGTATTGCTGTGCATGACCACATTTGAACCTGTGTATATTTTGTTTTTATGGAAATTCAATTTGCCTAATGTTTCTGTGTACACAACATAGCTGTAATCATCATTTAATTTGATCTTGGCTAACTGTTTACATGTATCATATTTGCAGGGACACCCCACGATGATAGCAGGAGCGATTTTAAACCTGCACACCTAATTGCTTTGGGACTCAATGTTTCAGATCTCCAAATCAGAAGAAAAGGAAAAAAAGAAGCCATGAAACCTTGAAGCCAGCAGGAAAGCAGGATGGTTTTCAGACTCAATTTGATTACATCCCAATTTGGATCATGCCTGACCATCCAGCTAATTATCAGTCAAACAATGGAAAAAATAATTATCTCCCCCATTATTTTATGTAATTATCTGATCACAACTCAAGAAACTAAAATACTAAACCAAACAAAAACAAAAGACCTGCCCACTTTCTGGGTGTCTGACAGTAGATGAAAGAACAGTGTTTTTTCTGAGGCAGACCCTGTTTTCAAATAAGGCAGAGATGATTGTGTGGAGTACTGTAGATACCAAGAGGAATTACCGAACAGTACAGCCATTGTCAGGGGCCTCTGTACCCATCATCTATCTTACTGCTCCACAGGATGAAAGACCATAATGCATTATACAGTGCATGGTAAGTACCTACTGTGTGGAGTCTTCCAAAGTTTTTGTTCAGAGTTTCACAACTTTTTTCCTTTTTTTAAACTTTTTTTTCATTTCCAGTGCAAGTTCTATCCTGGAAAGTGCAGTTCTAGTTTTACACTTAATTATAGTCTTACCGTTTTTCTGAGGGTTTAGTTTGCTAACTCCCTGCAGTTGGTCTCCAAGTTTGAAAGCTACTTTTTGCTAGCCTGTGAGAATATTGAGATAATAATACCATTGCTATTAGGGATGCACGATATTGGATTTTTTGCCAATATCTGATATGCCTATTTTTTTACAACTCATTTAGCCGATTACTGATACCGATATTTTTTTCCCGCACAACTAATACCCACAATCAGGGCAAATTTGGCCAATTTCCCAATTGACATAATAAGTTAACATAACCTGTGTTCACTGGGAACATGTAAAAAGTGTATATAATACCATACCCATCTCATACCTGTGTGTTATAAATAGCCTACATATATAGACCTACTGTGTGTGTGTGTGTGTGTGTGTGTGTGTGTATGCATGTGTGAGGAGTGTGCGCACTTAAGTGCATGTGTGTGTGTGTGTATCTGTAACTGTAATCACATCAAAGATCAAAGGCAATCAGATCAAAGCAATCAACAGAATTAACTGCAGCTGTTAATGTTCCGAAAGAGTGACAGCAGAGGTGGACAGACTCGAATTTCTGGCCTCGAACAGAAAGCATTTTTGGCAAAACCATGATACCTATCATTGATCCGACTTCACTTTGAGCGTCCCGAGTTCTTCCTGAACGTCTACATATGATATTTTTTAAGAAAAATTGAAAAATAGCTTTGTTAGAGCGATCTAAAAAAACTGTTCCATCTTACTTTTTTCAAAATCTTCCCGCGTTTTTAATATGGGACCCAATGAGGCTGTTGGTGGTTTTGGTGGCGCATCTGTGCGTCGTACGCCCAAACTATAACTCTGACAGCTTTACCAGAGGATTGTGAGTGAGAAGACAAATTTTCCTACATTTCTATGTATAAATTATTTCTGTAGAGTGGAATTTGCGGCCTGGAGCGCAGTTTTCAAATTTATTTTTTGACAAATTTTTCTCTCCCTCTACACTCTGGTGATGATGTCACACACTGTGACACGAACATTCCGTGCAATACACACCCATTATAATCTCAGAATTTCACCAAAAATGATCATGGTCATTGAACAGGGATTGATAAAAAAAACTATATAACACTAAAACTATAAACTAAAAACTCTTTTTTCGGCCGTCCCATTCATTTCAATGCAAAATTTTGGGCATTTTTTCACAACTTATGTCGCAAAAAAATCGTATTCTGTAGAGAAAAGTAATAGCACACCGATCCCGATCAAACCGCACGTTTTGATATATAATTTGTCCTGCAACTCTTCAAGTTGTAGGACTAGTAGCGGGACGAAATTGCGTCCGGAAGAGGAAGAAGAAAAAAATCCACAGTATAACAGTAGTGCTCAGTGCGATTGCCCCGTGGCCCTAAATACAGCAAAGAAAAACATTTAACTGTTTTTATTGTCTACTTTGACAGTAGGACACAACTGAAAAATATAAAATATAAATCTAGGAATAAATAACAGTTAATTTAAAAAGCCACAGTGACTGCTTTCACACATCCTGGTATTATACAGTGATTATGTCGTTAGTTTTCACTCTGGTCCAAATGCCGCAGCACTGACAGGGAGTCGTGTTTCCATGATGACGGACCAGAAAAAGACGCGTGTGACGTCAAATTTACCTTACTCACGATTGTTAAAATGAGTGAGTCTCTAAAATAACGATACACTTTAACAACAGAGACACAAGTACGCACTTCACAGGTACACAGTTAATTTGTCGCACTGCTCCTTTTGTTTAATAAACGGTCCACTCCTGGCTGCGCTAATGTCGCTAACGAAGCTAACCGGCTGTATATCTGGGGAACATAAGACCTGGGTACATAACCCCCATGCTGTTCAAATAGGGTTACGAGGTGCTAACATGTCGGTAAACAAGTTGAATACATCCATGGTTTAATGTTGAACTTGCTTGTGTTTTTTAGCACGTGCGTGAGCATGGTAAGGTTTGTTTAATAGCACTGAACACAAAATACAGCCGAAGCTTATAGAAAGTTATTGAAAAGTCAGGGCACTGCCAAAGTTCTTACAATTGTTGGGGGTGAACTTGAGTTTCCAAAAAACTGTTTTGCCAAACGGTTTTACACCACTTTTCCTCTGTTATTATGTCCTCCAGAACATTATTCAGGATGGTTTTTGTGATTTTTAGGTGGCCCTAAGTCTTTCCTCTGGGCTTTAACTCCTCTGACAGGCCCTTGATATATGAACAGTTTGCCTTACCCCTCAGTCATGCCTCCAGGGAGGAAAGTGACGCAGGATCAGTGTGATTATGTTGATTCAGAGTTTGCAGCCCCTAAGCAGGTTAACCTCTCTGCTCTTACGGGCCTGTGGGGCCTGCCACTCATTCCCCAATGATGACTTGTCCACCAGGCTTGTCAACACGTCCCAGCTCAATTTACCAACAACTAAATAATACAGCTTCCATTTTCAGACATTTTGTCAAACTCTAAAAAATAAACACAGCTGCAGCAGGAAATAATTCATTTGTGATTGAATATTCTGCAAAATTACAGTCAAAGTCAATCTTAATCATATGATTTTCATTAACCCAGCTGTAGCGAGACACCTAAACTAAAGCAGGAAGTGTGGCACATGCAGAATGCAATAGAATTGATCATTTTGCCTGGAGTCTTATTTTCAGGCTGTGAAAAAGTGTTTCACCTTAATACATTGTGCAGTATAGATGGAGGAATCTACCACACAGTTAATGGAAAGAAAGAAAAGCTGCATGAAGTCAGTCACAATTACTTTTCAAGCCCTTCAATGAGGTTTTTTGACACAAAAGGAAATACAAAATGATAGAAATGTAAAAAAAAATAAAATAAAATAAAAAAAGAAGCATTTTAGACAAACACCAACCTAAAATAGATGAATTCAGACTGCCTGTTTATTTGCATGGTGAAGTTTGTCATGCTCAGTTGCTGGTGAGTCAGTACACACATCTGACAGTGACATAAATCACCCAGCAGAGCTGATAAAGAACTCCGGTCCCATACACATTTAAAGTTCCACATTTGAATATGATTAGGTCATATAAGCACATAAATAATGTCTGGAGGCACTGAAACTTGTCTGATTGCATCCGTCTCCAAAGCCTCTTCATTCCGTGCAAGAAAAAGTCTGTCAGCCATGCATGTATTGAGCAAATGCTTATGGTTTTGGAGAGGGAAAACAAGTTTCAAAAGTGGCATAACTGGTAAATAATAATGAAAAAAAGCATTCAATAGCTTGTGATGTGTGCCTTTGTGAGATGACCTTGGTTATTTTGGGTTTGTATCTTGAAGTGAAGCGTACATTCTGTCCTGGAGCCACATGACAGTCTAACACAAAAAAGAGAACATTTATAACAGCAATAGTTTCTCAATTCTGACATTAATACAATGGCTGTTCCAAATGTACTGTCCTCTTATCTCCGGCTATATTGCCATCTCATAACCCCTCACACTTTAAAACACAGTTGCAACATCCTAAATATATCCCAATATTATTGATTAATCTGCTGATTATTTTCCCAATGAATCCCTTCTTCTATAAATTGTAAAAAAAACTGTGAAAATGTCCCTCCTAGTTCCTCAAAGCATATGTGATGTATTTACATGCATATTATATGATGTAAAGCAGATAAAAGCAAGATATCTTAATATTTGAGAGATGAAAAAGGGCATTTTCTGCCATTTTTGCATGAAAAATGACTTTTTCTGTCATTCCACTAATTAATTAGTTGACTTATCGTTGCAGCTCGAGATGATTTATCTCATTTTTCTTTCAAATGCTGTCATGTTTTATATGTACCATTAGACTATTTAAAATGAAAGCCAGTGACAGTGTTTCTGAAGGTGTTTACTGTATTGGATGTCAACACATTAATGAAAAATAATCTGTCCCAGAGCCTCTAACAGGCAGCAGTACTGTATATAATTAACCTAATTGTGTCTGGTAGAATACATTGAAATGCACTGTGAATTCAGACATTAATGTCTAGACTGAGCTCTACATGTAATCAATTCATCATGTGAGGACGTCAGAGCACAACTGGGAGTCCTCATTAATGTTTGTTGTCTGCTTCTCCCTTTTCCCCGCTTCATCCCATCATCAGCCACTGATGGTGTCGATCCAAGTCACGCCTCCTCCTTCCTCTGCTCCTGCTGGATGGACCACTGCTCCCCAGAGGGGGGACTCATGCCGATGCTCTCACTGCCGAAGTGTCAGCCTTGCCGCAGACCACCAGACGGGACAAACAAGATTTTCCCTAAGCCCTCACACCCTCCTCCCATTTGTGCTCTGTCTGGGTCCTGTCTGCCCAGGAAAATCTCAACTGATCTTATCAGGTGAACCTTCTGGAGGCGCAGAAACCTATTAGGAGTTTGAATGTTTCCTATCCAAATTCGGAAATCAGATACGGGGGTGGATTTATGGGGTGAGTCAGGAAACTTTGCAGTACTTCACCTTCAACTGCAGTTAAATGGAAGGTTTAAATCATAAAGGGAATGGCTAACCTGAGATAAAAAATCATCAGTGGGGACAGTATGTGATTTTCCGGGGCAAACTTTCTGGATAATCCACTTGGTAGTGAACTAACCTGGAGACAAGGTTAGATTTTTAACCAAAGTCCATGTATTTTTTATGCATTTTCAGAATTGGGACATTGGCAATTATGTGTTAATATCTTAGAATATCCTCGGTTACATGGCCATCATTAGATTTTATACATTCAAATGTCAAAATGAGCAATGATTCCACAAACCAACAAACCACATAAACTTGACACAACCTCTGAAGCAGTACGAACATATTTCCTCTTTTATTTACATTCCTTTTCAAATGTTAACATTTTTCGCTATAACTTTTGATCAGGTTGGCATTTGTTCTCATTAAAATAAATTGGCACAAGTAAAACATATGTAGACAAAAGTTTATTTACACCATACAACATTTTGTTTTTAAATATTTTATACAGAGCTGCAGATGAGAGAGCTTGCTGGGATCCTTCAAGCAGATTCTGCAGTATTAAAGTTGTGAAATATATTATTTATATAAAAGTGAGTATTATCTTTATTGCATTTAAAGCAATGAAGAATGTAGCTTGACAAACATTCATTTTAATATGACAGAAAAAATCCTCTTTGCCTCCCATGTTTTATATTATAAAGTAAAAAGTGTAGTAATGGCCAAACAGACTGTTATAAACTTTTTAAAAACCTGCATAAATATATACATTGTGCTCCCGGGTCCAGTTTTATGAAATCAAAACTAGACCCAATGAAGCTGGGACGACATGGCATGTCATTTGCTTTGTGAGGTTTCATCTTGAGAGATTTTTTAGCCAATTCCTCAACAGATAATTTGAAACACATGATGGTAAATATTGTACACCAGGCTGCCCCACACTAAGTACACTAGTGAGAATACAAAAAGTAACACTGATGTTTTTTTCCCTTTTTTCTTTTTTCTCTGTCCTCAGTCCTTATATTGTATTGGCACATAATGTCCCTGCCACACTCGTATTATCCAGATATGTATGCCAAGGCTGTTAGAAAAGTCTGTTGCTTTATTCAGTGCAAAATACATCTCTTTCTCCTCCTTTTTCTAGTTTGCATTTTCTCCTTCTTCACCCTCTAGACTTCTGTTTGGAAGTCTCCCTCCTGGACGTCCAAGGGTAAGTTGACACACTTTTCCCACTCTGCAGGCGTCATCTCCAGTGAGTCCTTGGTGTCAGATTCTAGTACATTCATAGTGGCGTAATTCTGGTACTCACAGGCTGGATTGTAGCTCTCCCATGGGTTCTTGTTTGGCATTGCCTTTTCCTGTGAACATGGCCAGTTGGGTGTGATATTAGTGGCATGACATCCTCTGCTGCTAAACTGCTATTTTTCACAAATAAAAAAAAAAGAAAGACGATTCGAGTCAAGTCAGTTCATTCAAAAGGGCATTGTATGAATTCCTACCCATTGCTAATTGAAAATAATGGATTAATGCTGTGGAAAGCATCAAATAACAAAAGATAATGATAGTGTATTAAATGTGACCATGCTCATCATGGAGTCATAACAGAAGTGTGTTTTCCCCCAAGCTCAGAAACTGGTGAACTACACTGTATGGGCTTCATGTGTGAGCCATTTATCTGAATGTGCTCTCATTGACAGTCCCAAAGACACTACTGCAAATAAGGGAGAGAAGCTGCTCCCAGTCAGGGAATATAAAATGGATACTAATGTCTGCAGCCAGCTCTGCAGTAGATTCATTTGGGGAAAAAAAAAGAAAAAACGGGGGAGTGAGCAAGTACTGTAGTTATCGTTTTATATACAAAAGAACTTGCACTGGTAACTAAGCAACAGGCCTCAAATTGCATTGTGCTGTAAGGGTGATTGAAATGTTAGTGAAAAAAAAAAAGGATTACATGCAGCCAAAAGGCTGCCGTGTAGCTGACATTGTCTAATAGTCTGGCTATGTTTTGGTCAGCAGCCCAATTTCTATTTGTTGCATTCAATACGGAAAACATTGCTGCTTGTCTGAGAGAGACGGATAAAGCTTGACATCCTTATTGTCTCTAGCTCCAGCCAGGTGTGGAGACAGATGGTGGGACTTTTGATTTGCAGCAAGGTCAGGAAGAATTGTCGTAATTCGCCTGACTTCTAGTTCCAAAGAAGAAAAGTTCCCCCCCACACAGTTGCAGTAAGAGAACAGTGAACTTAAGGTAATATTTGTATAGATGTTGATAGGTTAAATAATCTGCCATGCATTAATGGAAAAATGATGGGGTTGCTAAGTAGATAAATGTGCATGTAAATAAAAGTGCATTCATGGCCTTGCATTGGAATGGATGCACTCTATTGCAACAAGATTACCAAAGGTCTTTCTTCCCTAAGACTGGCCTTGTGGAGGAAATGCTTCAGTGCTTCTAAGGGGCAGCCCCCTCACTTGCCCCCCCGCCAGCTGCTGGCAGGCCCACTATGTTTAGTCTGCTTCCACATGAATCCTTTAGCTGCACACTGTAACTGCTCATTTGCACAATCACACATTATGTGTCCTGCACTGTATGATCTAAATAGGGTATTTTGATGCTGCTTTTTTTTAATTGGCTGAGCGCCACCCCCCTGGTTTCCTGTTACTCACCATGCTGCCCATATTTGGTATGTCTCGAAATCGGTCCAGGGTTTGAAATTTCTGATTCAGTTCCTGGAACAGCTCCATGTGTCTTTTCCTGGTGTGCATGACTTTCTGCAATGGCAAGGGTTTTTTCTTTGGTATTGACAGCCAATAATGGAAATGCATCTTCCTCTCCACCCCCTCCAACTCTGATCAATTTGTTAGTGTCATGGTAGTTTACTTATCGGCCAGGTTTGAAACAAATCTACCTATCTCTGCATATATACAAGTGACTGCCAAAATAAAGGAAACACCAAGATAATTAAAGTTAGGGTGATAGGACGCTGGAAGCCTGAACTATTTTAATTTGCAATGTCTGGAGTATCTGAATTAAACATAATTCTTCAGTGACAAATTGGCTCATTTAGAGTTTTGTTGGCGTCAGGGAAATCCTTATAATCAAACCTTGGCACAAAACTTCCATTTTAAGGGTTGGTGTGCATCGAAGCTAAAACAAAATGCACCCCACGCCAAAATCGCTGCCAGAAGCCTCATGTTTCCTTTACTTTGAAAGTGCGTACAAGCCTGCTTTAATAATGCAAAGGAAATGCTGCCAAAGGGGGTTTGAATATGTGTTTGCAAGCCAATATAATCATTGTTGAAACCAGTGGTAAAATCAGATGTGAAATGTGCAAATGACTTTAAAAAGCATACATTTTTGAAAATCAACGTATAGCTAATGGATGGAGGAGATGGAGGAGGACAAAATGTAGATGAGAACTGTTGCCCTGTTTGTCAGTTGACAGCCTTGCTTTTACTTTAACTACACAACATCTCAATAAATCTTGTTGAGTCAAGGCTCCAATAAGCTTAAGAGGCACAACAAGTACTAGTAAATCAAATGACAAACACAACTGCAAAAAATGGCTTTTCTCTGCATAAAAGAATGGATGCATGTACTATGGGAAGAAACAGGTTTTTACGTACCTCAAAGTCCAGATCAGAATATCGCGACTTTCGTCTCTGTGAAAATAAAACATTGAAAATTAACTTAACAAGTACTAAGTTAATACGCCGTCACTTTAGAAAGATATGTACATTATTAAAGGTGTATGGTATGTTTTAAAGTTTGTGTTGCAGCTGTGTGTCCTCTGCTCTTCATCCACATGAGCATATGTACCTCTAAGGAGCTCATAGATATTGTAGACCCTGTCTCACTCCTAGAGAGCCCCGCAGATTCCTCCATCTCAGCGAGGAAGTTCTTAACAGCCGTGCGAGGTTCAAAGGGCAGGTTTTGCATCTGCTCGGGAGCACTAGGATACTGCTGCTCCAGGTTCACATTCATGTGGTCCAAGCCTGATGGGCTGATATTGAAGTCAGGACTCATCTTGTAATGCATCAGCCTCTCGTGTGGCAGCGTATCCATAGTGATGTTCATCTTGGTGTCGTCTTTCAGGAGGGTGGGCACGTTGCCCGACCCCGACACCGCTGCCGCAGAGGCACGAGGCATGACTATGTAGTCCGTCTCCATCATCTGGCCCTGCACCGAGTGGCCCTCCAAGTCGTGGCCGACCATGTCGTGGTCGCTCTGGCGCATGGCGTCATCGGTGCACAGATACACGGTGCGTCGCATGTCGGCGCCGCTGTCAGCCATGCACTGCTCTTTCAGATCACCCACTCCCATCGGCATGTGCAGAGCTGAAGGCTGCTGGATAATCACTTTGGAGATGATGTTGCCAGGCAACGTGGAGTAGTTGAGGCCCTCGGGGACCTTCTCATCCTCCTCATCATTGAGGGAAATGCGGGAGAGGGTGCCTGTTATGGTGGCGGCGCGACAAGAGCCCATGTCTTTGTGGAGTGCTGCAGGGCAAAGTGATACAAGGATTAGCTGGAAAGTCTGCGTAATGAAAGTAGTGTCACAGTTTGTCGGAGGTAATCCAGCACATGACCAAAAGAAGAAGACAATTCAAATCAATATGGAGCAATTCTCAAGGGATTTAATGCTGCAGGGGGACAACTGGAATGACAGCACGAATAACTGTGAATATGCTTTGAGTGTGACATTACACCTAAATGCAAAGGGACACAACAGCAGGCATCTCTAGAGAATGTAACAGTAGACAAAGTGTTTATATTCTTTCCCTGAAATTGTCCCTGCCATAGCCTACAGCATGTAGCATCCTAGTTGTAGAAATAGAATAAAACTAGAACAGACATCCCCATTCAAATCAACATAGCAGGTTGGTTGGAGCGGCGGCCATTGCCACTGCAGCACTTGTTACGAGCTGACTTCCATATAATCTTCTGCATAAACTGACTTGCAGCAAGTTGCAGACTCACTTTACTGAAGTGAGGTTTTGCAGTAACGACCAAACGAGAGAGCGGAGTAGTATAAAGCATAAAGAGCCAGCTGCTGAATGAATAAAATATAACGACTTAAAGTTTCTGTAACCAGTGTAGCATTAAACTGACCAGACTGTCCTAACTGTTCTGTTATTTGCCTTTACAATTGTTGCCATTATATCCACATTACTGTTTATTTATCAAAAATCTCATTGTGTAAATATTTCTATGAAAGCACCTACTCCACAATATCATCCCAATATCGATATCTAAATATTTGCTCACAAATATTGCGATGCTGCATTTATTTTTCTCCATCTCGCCAAGCCCTGCATTCCAATCCTTTTCTATTTCTATGATTATCCAAATTTAGTGATTGGCAATGACCTTGTAATGCACCAGATATTATATAAGAAACAGCAGCTATCTATTCAGAAACACCTTCTGGCTATAAGAACACCCTGTCCTCCCCGCTGAGCATTTTAATCTTTGCCTCATGAATCAGTAGGAATTATGTTGTCCGTTTACAAAAGGCCTGCAAGGAGATTACAAGGACAACAGAAAACATCCAACACTCGCCTCTTTTTGTTTGAGTGTAATTTAAGGTTCAGCGTGGACATGGAGGAAAACAGTCTGGTGTTCGGTTTACTCTCATATTCTGTAGGGTGACACTGCAGAATATTACTTCTGCTGCTGACAATAATCCCTGTTTGTAAACAACAAACTTAAACTCTGTGAGACCGGAGAATGATCTGAAAAGTGCTTTTCTCTCCCAGCCGCAGCCCTACTTCAGTCTGGATCTGGTCATGTTTTATAAATGACACCTGTCTACTCTGTCTTTTTGTATCGAGTATGTCCACTTTAGCTTTACAAGACTGCACGGCATAAAGTAATGTGGGTCAGAAGAGCCAGACAGCCCTTTTCGTCTCTTAACAAGCTGTGTTTCTAAAATCTCTGAATAGTGGTCAGCTTGGTTATTCCCTGCGGATCCATTTAGGATGTGTTCTTCATTGGTTTGGAAGGGATTAAAGAAAGAAGAGGCTGCAGGGCTTGTGCTGGTTGCCACCACTAGTTACGTGCAGGATATCTTGCGGGAACATTCGGAACATTTAGTTTTATTAAATCATACACTTGTCTATAACAATTACTGCGGATCAAAAGTACAGAAGACTCAGGCTCAGGAATGGGAGAGAAATATTACACTCCCACTTGCATGAGCCGAGGAAGAAAATCCTCCTGAAATGAGACACATAGCACCTACGCACCTATTCCATGACAGCGTCAACGGTATGTTAATGAAAAACATAATTACGACATGAGACAGCCAGAGGATGGGAAAAGCTGATGTTATTCACATTTACTGCAGTAAAGCTGAAAGTGAATATCCAGCAACTCTCTTTATACTGTTTTGTTCTCAGATTAAAGTCAGTGTTTTGGTAACTGTGAAAAAAAACTCCTGTGGGGATTGTTGCTTGTTATGTAACCTCAGCTATTTTTTACTGTCTAACCTCTTTTGGGTTTACATGCAAGGCAAGGAGAATCTTGATAATAAGAGACCATCTGTTCTTTACCTGATCGGCAGGCGATGTCCACGTCTTTCTCAAAGTCCGTCTGCGGGGAGAGGACAGTCAATTGGTCAGAAGTGGTAAAAATAAAGCCTTGATACTGGAAGCTGTGAAGCATCCTTAATGCGTACAAGCCAGCTGCAAGATTAGGATCGATAATATATTTTTTTATTATTTCCCAGTGCTTTATAAAAATGCAAAGCAGTCATTTCTTTCTCTGCACCATCCTAACAATATATCAATAACACATCTATGGGGGAAAAAAATGCAACTGCAGCAGCTGGGAAGTATTCTGTGCTTGCTGCCTAATGACTGTATTGAACCAGGGGGCCTCGACACCATTCTGCTATCATGAAAACTGTTTCACTCTGAGGGGCATTAGAATACTAATGGCAGATCATTGCTATGATGTGCCAGTGGCGTTGTCGTGCTAGATGAAGAGGACTGGTGTCCCATTTCAAAGGTCAGACTGGGAACAGTCCTCTATTACCCTATGAGAGGAAATGAGAGGGATGCATGGCAAACATGGACACTAAGTTCAATCAAATGGAAATAACGGATTGGGCTTAGGGCCTAAGAAAACCAAAGGGAACTAATGCCATTTATCAGAGGGCCAAGTGTCTACCCTGCATGTAATTGCAGCTTTGCAAAAGCGTTGTGTGGAAAATTATAAACCAATGCAAAACAATGCCTCATGTTCTGGAGGCCGTATTAACCTGAATAATAATTAATAAAAAAATAAGAGCACAAGTTAAATTAAGGTCAGTGGAGAACGAGTATATCTGCATGTGCATTATAAATAACCAGAGAACATTGGGTCCTTTTTAAATTATAGAGGATCTAACGGTTGCAGATAACAGGGGGGACTGTGCCTACCATTATCTGAGCATGCCCATTAGGGAAGGTTCCTGTTGCATCACCACTGATTGGGTCCTGGCAGTTTCTGAGGCGACATCTGAAAGCATCTTGGACCTAAAGACACAGGGAGTCATTTTAATCATGGCTATAATCCTGCATACCATGTGTTTTAATCAATTTATCACAGACAGAAAATCAGAAAATCTTTAACAATCCTTATTGACACATTTTCAACTCTCCCATGGTCCTTGAGCGGATCATGTGTGACAAACGATTCGATCAGTAAAAGTATCCAAATGTCTGCCCCAACCAGATATTGTAAAAACTATCAATTCTGCGATCCTCAGCACAACTGGTTGAGACCAACAGTTATGTAACAAAGATTTAGTGAAAATCAGGCTCAACTAAAGTCTCTTTCACAGTGCAGAGGGGAGAGGACAAGATAAGTTGTAAGTAAAGTTTGTAAAAATGAAAATAGGTCAATATGTGTGGCAGGTGGAACTCAAAGACATATTTTGAATTCCTCCTACTTTTAGCCATGATTGTTCTGTTTCCATAGAGATGCTGGACTTAGGTATATATAAGTAAAATGTAACAGGAGCAGAAAAAATACCCTGAAACTGCTTTTGGTTCAGAGGATTAAAACATTAGCCATTAAAAGTTATTTTTGCCTTCGTCTTATCCTCTGTCAAGTTAAAAAATACATTGTATTTTACTATGTGTTGTGATAACTCTATTTGTTAAGGTGGTTAAGCTCTGAAATAAGTTAAATTATCTCCAACCTAAACTGTGATTATGCAGAATCTACTCCTTGTAACAACAAAAAAAGTTGGATTTTATCTCCAAGTCAGCAGAGATCTGGATGACAGCAAAGATGACATAAAATCTCCCATCCTACCTCTCTCCGTAGGATACAGTGCACCATCACAATGACAAAACCCTGCAGCGAGTCAAAGACAGCGAAGAGGATCTGAAAGAGGATGGAGCGCTTGTCTGTCATGGCGAGCACCGCAGACATCCAGGTCAAAGCCAGCAGAGGTAGGACGACACAGGAGCTCCACAGGGACGCCCTGAGAGAAGGAAGGGAGGGATGTGTAGAAAGGAAAGAAAAGCAAGCAAATCGGTGTAGATCACAAGGTCTGGAGTGAAAAAGCGGCTTGTTTTTTACTCCAGGGCTTTAATGTGCATGCTAGTAGTAATGTAAGCTTGCTGTAAAATAAACATGTTTACAGTAAAAGACATTCCTGTGCTGTAGCTCTGATGTACTGTGGATGTAATTGGAACATCAGTTTACGCTGCAGTGGACTGCAAGGTCTAAACTGTAGAGGTGGACACGCTGTACATGCAGAGACTCCCTGTAGCATCGTCTTATTGATTCTGAGACACTGACAGGCACTTACATTGCATTGCTAGCTGTAGTTGCTGATAAAGCAGTTGTTGATACAACACCACATTTGGCACACTTGAGAGTTAATCCTGTATGCGGCTCACTCATCTGTCTGTGGGACATAGAGACAACAGCATGACAAACAACGCTAACAGCCACTACCCCGACTTTCAATTCTCCCCCGCCATATTAGCAACAGCAGAAGCAGCCAATGTGTGGGCGTTTTAATGATTTTCATCTTGGACTGATTCTGCCAAAGCAATACGACGCCATGTCGCTCCCGAGAGAGATCTGACCTCTTTATGTTTATGCCTCTAATTTCCTTTCAACAGCTAGAAAAGGAGGTCTAAATCTCCATATGTGTGTGTATATATATATATATGAGAAAATCAAAGCATATTTGTATTTTTGCACGAAGATAAGAAGAAAAGTGTTAAGAAGAAAAATGAGGTACTAACAAGGATGTGCTGTCATACCCTGCTCGGTGCTTCAGCTTCTTGTCCAGTATGCCATCTCTGGACACAAGTTTATTAAACACCAGGATACCGATCACCATGTTCACCTGTCAACACAAAAAGGAATATTAGCTGTTCAATAAATCATCTGATTTCAAAAACCTTCCTTTCACACCAATGATTTTGCTGCATGTATGATCATATACGAGATTTTTAAAAGTTAAATCAGTTTCTTTAAGCTCCCAACTAACGGAAACTCAGACAGCAGGTATATTACAAGGTGTCATAAATGGCTCAAACAAAGATAAATATAATAATTAATAATTTTAATTTCAACAGTAGAGGCTCTCATACAGCCTGTTTCTTCTACAAAAGCATATTTAATAGTTTAATACCTTGGAAACAATTCTTCAGAACTATTTATAAAATATAAATGAATCTTTCAATTAAACACAGTTCACTAAGTTAGTTAAACTACAAACAACTTAACACGTGTAACAAGGAACAATCATCTTTATGATTATGTTATGATGAAAAGGAAGACCAGTTGCATTTATTTATTATTCTATTGTCCATATGTTGCTAATGTGTATTGGCTTAGGCCTCATAACACTAAATATTTAAAATGTATACATTTAAACATTTTTGGGTGGGTTATGTGTGAAAAAATGTTCCCCCGATAATAAATACATTTATTTTGTTGAGCAAAATATTTACATTTAAAGATTTATATTTAAATCTCAATGTAGAATCTATAAAAATAAAAAATAAAAAATAAAAAACATATATATTGTTTGAACAAAATCATTTCTACAAATCATCAAAACAAAACAAAAAACATCTAGTAAAGAGTTGGATTGTTGGATTGTGGATTTTTATGAGTTTATATTTGCTATGTCATGATATTAGCTTGTTACTGTATGTGTACTATTTAAGTGTATTGAATAAAAAGTTTTTCTCAAAAACAATGTTAAATATATCCTTAATTTTCCCAGCTTGACATGTTTCATAGGTAGTGGATGATTTTAATGTCATTTCTCCCAGGGCGTTTTTTTTTTCTCCGTCCGCACTGAGCTTTGACCTCTAGCTTCTATTGTGTGCTCATCTCCGTGACATTTCAGCCAATGGATGAGGCATGCCCTGGATACTCATCCCAGCACAACAGCCTTAAGAAGAGATCTACTTGACAAGAAGCACTTGTCTTCTCAAAGGCACCTTCTCCTATTATTAGCAGCGCCTAGGTTAATAGAAAACAGTAGACGGGCAGGAAATTCTCTAAAATATTCAGACTTTCCAAATCCCTCTCGCTGAGATAAAGAGCTCATTAAGTATTTATACAAATACATTTGGGGAAGTTTTTATTCTTTGTGTCTGTGAGACATCTTATTATGATTTTACAGTATCAATACAGCGATAACAGCACTGTGGTATTCATTCCCTCACTGCAGAGGCTTGTTTCTGGCATTTTTGCAGAGATTAGCTTGTGTTCCTCGGAGGTTCATGACAAATGAAAAAGACTGCACAGCAAGACTTCACGTCTCTGTAAGTCTGAAGCTCTAACTAAGACGTTTAGTCCCCTTTTAAAAAAATAAATACATTCTGAAACCACTTTATTTCAAATCCCACCACAGAACAGAGGTTTGACAATGAAAAAAGTACTCAGTATTCGATGTCCTCTGTCCTTCTGACACAGACTTAGCGATTTGCATAATCACATTCTTTGTGTAATTTTCTCTGTACAACAATGTAAATACAAGATGATTAAAATACCCCAGTATATTAGATTTTTGAACAAATCTAATGCATGAATACTTTATAACCTCACAGCTACATGGAGCACCATTATGGTAAATGAAAGGGAATTGCTTGAGCATATTGCCTGATGGGACGCTCATTACTTTGACTTTGAAAGCAGACTGGGTTGCTCCTGTTAGGCGTTTTCGTACCAACATTTTGTCGGGTTTAAACAATTTGTGCCGCATTGATACTGTATCATCACTAAGACTACATTCAGTGGTGGAGAAAGTGTTCAGATCCTCTACTGGAGGAAATATGGAAGTATGGAAGAATTATCAGCAAAATGTACTTAAAGTATGAAAAAAAGTAAAAGTAGTCATTGGGAGGACTATTATATGATTATATTCTGTTTATTATATATTTTTGATTAATATTAATGCCTATGTTGCATTTTACTTCTACAGATGTTTTATTTTTTAAATATTTTATCAATTATTATTATTTTTCTTATTATCTTATTAATATTCTTATTATTATTATATTTCTATGTACATTTTGTATTATTATTATCATTATTATTATTATTACAATTATTTTTTATTGTTACATTTTCTATGTATTATCTTTATCTTTTATTTTCATTTTATTTTAACAGTATTATAGTGTATTTTTCTCTTTTAAATCTCACTTCCCTCTTATTCTCAGCACATAGAAGTTAAACCTGACCATGTGATGACTGAAACATACCAAAACAACAGCAGCTGCAGGTCCAACAAAGGCATATAGGAGCCCGCCCTCCAAAGACAACCAACAGCTGCAGGGAAAGCAGAAAAAAAAACAGTTAACTCCCACCAAGGCATTAACATCCAAGTTAATGGTGCACACCAGCATACAATTGTATTTCCCTCAATTGTCAGGGGAGAAGTGCCATATGCTGTAACTCTATTTCCAAAGTTTCACAGGGTAATAAAATGCTAAAGAGATTTTAAGCAGTGTTTATGCGTTCGGTATCCAGCAGGGATACAACTCACACAGAATTGGGGTCTTGCTGTGCTATTTTGAAATTTGATTGGGTTCAGGGGACTTTGTTTATGGCACTATTTAGGATATGTAAGCGGCTGCAGAAGCATTAAATCATTACTCTTAAGTGTTTGCATAAACCAACTGTGTGTGCACTGAATAATATATGCAGGTATATATATATATATAGTAAGAAACTTACTATAAGGGTGTCCCATAGCCCTTTGTTTTGGTGAATCCCATTGAAACGGCAACCACTAAAGCTGGTAATCCTTAAAAAGAGAAAACAATCAATAGTTATTCGAGCAGTTCTTGTCAGAAGTGAGAGCATAAGCCCACTTCAATGCAGACACACTCAGCCTCTGTGCCTTCCAGTCATTTAACAAAGTGCAGCTCCAGTGTGACACTATACAATCATTTGAGTGTATGATATGCATTTCAGTATTTCAATCAACATGCTGTACTGTATTCCATTAAGCAGCTGAGGAGAACAGACTGTGCTGTGCTTTCAAAATGGCAGCAGTGCATCGAGATCCAAAGAACCACGTAGTGAAATTTCATCACAGTACTGTAAGAAATTTCCCCACCCTCTACACCTTTTTATATTTTGCTGTATGGCTCCTCATTATAGATTGGTGTAATGGATTCAGTCCTTACTACCCTGTGCTCAGAATATTAACGCTTTTCCTCTCGGAGCAGCCCTGGCAGGTGCTATTGATGTAATCAGTTTCCTGGAGGCACGAGGCGAAGACCCTGTGGCCATCCAGAGCCTCTCTGCAGTGCTGAAGAGGTAAAGAGTGCCGAGTGTACACAAGCATGTCATGAATCACCGCGCAGGCAACAGTCTGGTGGAGACGCTGCACTTCAAACAGGCTGAATTAAGAGACGACAGGTAGCGTGTGCTGCAAGTCGCTTTGGAAATCAGCTTTTGGAAAAAATGTTTTATCTTCTGTTTGAATACAGGCGGCAATCTGTAGAGGATTAGCGTCATTTTTATCTTCAAGTCATTGTATGTTAAAAAACAGCGTTTATGTTATGTAATGTTTTTTCTATTGTCGCACAAGAAATCATTGTGTTTTTTATCATCAAATTGTCTGTTCTCCAGAAATCTATGTGATTGTAGAACAGCCTTTGTCCATTTTTTCTTTTTCTTTTTTTTTTTTTTTGCAGCAAGCAGTGGCACTGCAATGACTAAGAGAGCCTTGTTTGTTGCTAGGTAACAAGAAGAATGAGTGTGGGCTCTTTCATAATCAAATTGATTTTTTTAAAGGAGAGATTTCTAGCAGTCTGTAAGAAAGAACGCTTTGGACGAGGCTGACATTTATCAAATGAAGAAAAAATTGAAATCTCTCGAATTTTGATACAGATATGTTTGACTGCCCGTGTTTACTGACAGATATGTACAAGAGTCATTTCATTTTGTTGTGGTGGGATGTTCAGGTGCAGGGAACACAGCGTGGGAGGCAGGAGGAACCTAATTATCCGAGACCCAGACTGATTAAAATCTGTCGCAGTATGGATAATAAATACATTATATTGGTTCCTACCTGTATTTGTGACGAATGTAACAAATGACTGAACATGAGACTTCGGAGAGGATTCACATTATGTATAATCATACTGCAGGGTGTATAACTCGACTACATTTTACCTTTGCAAACGTTCGCTCCTCCTGAACTCTATTTCTGAGAGTTTTAGATAAAATGCATTCTGCTGCAGTGTAAATGCTCAGCTCACACCCTCTTTATCAGACATAAGGTCATTGCAACCTGCTACGGGAGAGCCGCACCAGTCTGTCTCCCCCCACTGCTCAAGGCCGGTCCATTTACCCAGCCCTGAGAGGACTAGACTGGAGCACAAAAGCATCACAACAAAAGAGCCTGATAGAATGAAGATCTGGCTTCCCCACAGAGGGGAATGGGAACGGCGGACGGAAAAAGACATACAGATACTTGGAAAGACACCTTGGCCCGAGACCTTGAGAGAAAATGGCAGCTGCGAGGGATGATGGGAGATAATGAAGAGGTTTAGGGAAACATGCTGCTCGCTTACCCCAGCCCAGGCACAGAAAGCGTTTGCGGATGAGCCTGGTCCGAACCTTTCCCGTCACTGCCATGTAGGACTGCCAGGCCTCTGTGAGGACCCAGCAGAACGATGCCAGGAAGAAGAAGTGCAGGAAGGCTGTCGTCATGATGCAGACACCCTATTAACACAAGAAAATAAGGGTCAGACACAGAACATTGGCTGTGGGTTCAAACAGAGCGTCCCGATAACACTTTTTATTGAGCTACACATGTTCACCATTAACAAGGTGCTTAGAAGCATTTATATTAGTAGCACATTGGCTCTTTAATAGTCATAATTAAGTACGTATTAATGCCTCATTCTGCATCACTACATTCTACAACTACACGATTTCCCTCATAGTTTCACTCCTACAACATTTTTGTAGGAGTCTTATTTAATGCATAAAGGTCAAAATATTCTCAACTTTTCAGTGTAAGCTGTGTGGTCCCATCATCCAATCAAACCATGCAAAAGAAGGGCTTTGCTCCCTAATCACATCCTGTTTGATGCCAGTAGATAAATGCAGATAAAAGGCTGACATAAGCTGTATTTAATTATGATGAACTATATAATTCATGGCCCATTATTCAAATACTAATCAGTGAACGCATACATGGAGTCACATGCAAAGTAAGTCTTCTTCAGTATAGATCTTAAAAGGTGACACTTAATTAACATGCTCTATTCTTATATAGCAAAACACAAAACTACAAGTGTTTATAATGTCCAATTAACTCTAAATTAAGTCTCTCCAAGTCAGAATATGTTTCCCTTTCTCAAGTGAGGTCTTGCTCATAAAATTCCCTCGCAGATTGGCGCTTATTAACCCACACAACTTTTCTAAAGTTGCTTAGATGCTTAGTAAACCAATCAGAACATGCAACTGCTGCAATTAACAGATCGTCTTCTTAAGTGATGGGTTACACCTTGAAAAATGAAGGTCTGTTGAGCTGCACAGGTTCTATTTGCATTCAGTGGTAGAAGAACAAAGTCAGCACAATTATCTCCTTAGTAATGGAGCACTTCAGAATTAGTTAGAAGCAAGACCTCACTTTACACCATATGACCTTATGGGGCCCATACTGAGCCAAGCATATTAAGGCTGTGATTTATGTACAGTGCCTTTCTTACTTACGATCCAAAAGCAGCAATTATTAAGGGAAAACTCTTAGATATGGCCTAGTAGTTGTTAAGTATGATGATAACAAGTGCCTTTTAATGCCTAAAAAGAGCCAAAATTATATTAATATGCAGGCTGATAATCAACTAGTTAATGGTGACTATGTGCACCTTAACATAAAGTGTCACCAGCTTCACATTTATGGAAATGCATACCACAAGAAAAGCATTTCAATTAAAAAAAATACAATAGCACACTGGAAACAAACGCAGAATCCACAGAAACAGATTCCTGTAAATCGATTATATCTCCATTTCTTTATTTCCTTTAACTATTCCTGCAGCACAAGCAGCATTTCCCTGTCTAGACCCTCCACTGAAGTACCATCCTGTGCAGTGAATGAAACAAAGCTTCAGTTTAAACAGCAGCAACAGAGGTGGCAATTGTAGTAAAGATCAGAGTCAGGCTAGCTGACATGGAAAGCCATGGCGTAGCATTCCTCTGCACTAACCCTCATTAGTATGCTGGGGATCCCACCTGGAGGCATGTGAGCCAAGGTCAACTGTTTTACACAGAGAGGAGGGGAACAAAACACAACACTGCTTAAATGATACAGAACGCACGCGTCGGAGGCAGCAGATTGCACTCAGGCTCGACAATGTAGCGGCACTTTTCAGCTTCATTAGCCTGTCCATCTTTGTTCCACGGGGAGGCATCTCCAAATGCGATTGTTTAGCAGAGGATTAGAAATAAAGAAGTATCCTTATGAATCTTGTCATAGCACACTGACATGTGTGAGTGAAAAGAGATTAATCTTTTTTTTTTCCCAGTTTAGATTGTTTGCAGTGTGGAGCGGTAGTAATCTGAGCGATGCTGCACAAAGAGGGAAAGATTGAAGTGTATCATCTAGTCCCAGGGCGTCCACACCATACTGTGAGATCTGCCATACACTTTACATCCCCACTGAGAAAACCACACTAAATCCATCCATCCCCTGTAGTGTTCATGGGGTTCACACGAGACAGTAATCCTGCTTTACCTCACGTACGAGAAGTGGGGATTTCTGTTTACCTGCAGCCACGAGGATACCAATTACAGACCTAAACACTTATCAAAGTCCATGTATTTAGCATTCACGTGTGTCATAATGCTGTTTCCAATGTTTCTGCTTCTTTAATGAACAGTAATTGGCAGGTTTGTGGTTTTGTTGGCCAACTTTAAACGTCCCATGTTGTAAAAAGCGAGATTTTTATGTCTTTTTTTTAATTATAAAGCAGGCCTAAGTGCTGTATAAATACTGTGACAGAAGCTGTCAGGACTTCTGTAAGGTTGTGATGTCACAACTATACTATATATAGGTTGAACTATATTCCTTCACAGTGCCCTGCTGCAATGGAGATGCAGAGAAAGATTCTGATCAGTTACAACTAATGGTTATTTTCAATTTATTGTCTTTAAATGTTTATTTTCAGTCCAAAACCCAGAGATATTCAATTAATGTTAGAAAACAGAGAAAAGCAAGAAAATCTCCATATTGAGATGGCTTTGTATGCTATTTTTGCATAAAAAAGTACTCATATTTTAATAGATTATTAAAATAGTTGGCAATATTTGACTCCATCTACTAATCGATTAGTCGACTAATCATTGTAGTTCTAGTTCAACATGAACTCATTTCACCAGCAGAATGGCAGATATCTACATTTTTCTAAGAATAATGATCCATTTTATACACTACAAACCCCATACGTAACAGAAATATAGTTATTTTAACAGCACTTTAGAGCTGCTAATGTTTCAGAGATGAAAATATCAAATCAAAGCACACGAAGCTCCCATGACACATCGCCACCTGCCCAGGTGGTAATTACAGGTGCGTACAGCTGCTTTTTCTAGAAATCTGTTATATAAATCTCGCTCTGAATCAGATACAGCTTTTTCTGTGCTATCTTACTACAGTATGTGCTGCCTGCTTCTGGAACATTCCTGCTTTTCCATGTGGATTAATGAATTCAGTGACCTGCATGTTAGCGTACCGCCATACTGTATGTGATTATTGTAAGATAAACATGACAAATGAGTTGAGAAAATCTTATATATGAGTAAAAACATTCATTTTACATGATTTTAAATGAAGGGGAAAGCCACATAAGGCAGCATACTGCCTGTTCATCCAAAACTAATTCTAGTGGTGCTGTTGCTCATGTGCTGTCCAAGGTGCTGAAAATAGAGTCTGCCTTGTTTCCTGGAAACAGGTCATATGCAACCGTTATGTTTCACGGTTCACGGGGGTGCCTATACCATCCAGCCTCATTAGTGCTCGAAAATAAATAAGAAGAAACTGTGCATTTGTAAACACAGAAAGGTACATTATGAGGACGTTACAACAGAGCCTGACTGGACGTAGGCTGTCATACAAAACAAGGTTGAAACCTAGAGTTCACACTGCCCTTTAGAAAGGCAAATGCCTGGAGATGTTGAGCACACTGTGTCAGTATCCATGGAAACAGAGGAAGTGAGGAAGGGACCACATTAAAACATTGCAGAGCTGATAGACATGAAGGTAAGAGCAGGGGCTGATGGGGTCTACTTCAAGCCAATAACGGCAGTTTAAGGTCAGGACGCTCGGCGCTCTAAATATTAAAGAACTCAAAGCCTAATTGCCATGAACTGTTACACACTTTGCTTCATAATGCAATGACAGGCCGGTGAAATGAAAAAAAAAGCAGCAGTGACATATTATTGAAGCGAAACATTAAAGGGGATTTCAGTTTTGGTTATAGTGAGGCAGAGAAAACCCTCTTTCATAATTGGATTAAACTAATGTTGACATGGTGATTAAATTATTTTCCTCAGAGCTCCAGGCATTTTTATTTGCCAATCACAATTTAGTATTTACATCATTTACAGATTCATTAATTGGCTGTCAAAGAATACACTAAACTTGCAATCCAGTTAACCTTTGATACACTATTACCGCAATGAGCACTTATAGAGATTTAAGAAAGACATTAAACTGCACTGTATCTACAGTATTGCTCTGCCGTAGATGATCTATGACAAAATGTTGCAGAAAAATCTGAACCAGACCTTACATTACTTTTATCTTCCCAACCGCTCTGAATTAGTGTGGGAGGAGGAGGCTGGTTGTTATTTTGACTGAAGCACCCTCCTTTTGAATCAAGCAACAAGTGCCCCAGTGCTTTACACAGTAAGTGCTCAGGTGGAGGACATTAAAAACTCCAAACAACAAAGTGGTGGTGGCAAAGTGTTGTTGAACCGCAGAAAAAACATTGAGCAAAATGCCTCGACTTTATCACTAGAGTCAGAAAATGGCTACTTCTACTTCCTGCTCTATTGATGCAGCAGAAGTGAGCTCATATGTATGACACTTCTGCCTACTTTATTTCAATATGTAACGCTCTTAAGACTGGAAAGAATGCATATGATTACTCTCTTGCATGTTGCAATGAGCATGTATGTTGATTTTCATTCATTCATTACCATTAACCACTTATACCTATCCCAGCTGACATTGGGCAGGGTGTACACCCTGGACAGGTCGTCAAACTATCGCAGGGCATATAGAGAAAGACAATAACACTCTCTTTCACACCTACAATTTAGAGTCACAGATTAAACCTAAGTGCATGTTTTTGGACTGTGGGAGGAAGCCGGAGTACCCAGTGAGAACCCACGCTGACGCGGGGAGAACATGCAAACTCCACACATTGTTGATTTTGCCCGTTTCAATCCAGCAATCATTAAGCTACATAGTTTAACCTTCGGTTGGAAGGCGGGATAAATTTAATCCCTCTTTGCTACACCTCACTATAAGGGAGGTCAAGCTTCATATGCTTAAAATATAGTGTTGCACACTTACTGCACGTGTTATATACAGTACAGTACATACAGCATGTCCTTGAGCATGTCTGTTTTATATATGACGATGATTTTATATATTGTATGAAACCCAATGTTCAGTATAATGGTATAACTGAAAACGTATGGAGAGGCTGAATTCCTGCCGAATATATTTCATTCCAAAAGGGAAATTTTCAAGCTCTTCATATTAATAAGGTTATTAATTTTTGACTGCTTTGATAAGCCATCTGTGCTGATACATGACATGCAGCGTTTAAACAAAAGGTGATAATTCTTTAATCTTGTGACGCATCAGGAGGTTTAGACACTCATAAATCAGATAATGTGTGCAAAGCTGTTTGTTTAAAGGAGAACAGTGTCAGCTCAGAAATGCTCCCGACCAGATTTTACAACATATTTTTTTTAAACCATTTTCCAAGGATGTTTTGCTGGATATCTTGACTTCCACCCACTTAATGTATAATACATTTCTACTCATTACAGCATGAACCTTCTACAGGAACTATAACTCCTACACCTTAACGCTACCACCTCGAACAAAACCAACACCATGTGCCTCTCTTTGTCTTCTTTCTATAAACCAAGTTGAACAACGACAGAGGACAAAGGCAAAGCACAGACAGGCAAAGGTGACTCACTGACTTCCTGCTCCCAGAGGACACCTCCACACCAAAGAGATGATTTCTATTAGACGATGAGCAAGTCTGAATCCACAAACAGTGGAGCCAATTATATGCACTTCTTACAAGAGATGGAGGAAAAACAAGTGAGGCAGTGTCAGGCAGCATGGCAATTAAACCCACACAGGGGCTATGTTTTCTCCTCTCGCTGGCCTACCACTCAAACATTGGGTTCTACAGTATGTCTGATCAAACAGATGAAATGCTGCTCAAATATTTTAACAACAGGAGGGACACATTCAAGACACAACAAAGGGACAATAGTGATAAATTCATTGCCCGGGAAGTTTTATCAACAGCATTGCGGAAATAGAAAAGACAAACGCAGCTTTCTGAACTTGACTGAACCAACAACAATGTACTTTGCTGCCGTTAATGATGGGCCTCGGAGATCTAGTTCGGTTTTGCAGTGTTGAAAAGTACAAATTTGAGTTCTTGAGGCTGTGGGATATGAAAAGGCAACATTGGTTCAGCTGTTTGAGAACTTCATTTAAGCGGAGAATAGAGCAAAACACCGTTAAACTTCCCCTAGTTGATTTTTCAATTTGTTTTTCTGAAATTGTATGTTTAAATGTGAAAATTAGGCATTATGTATTGCTAACTTTTGGTGAATTTAAGAGAAATCTGCAGATGTAAATAGGCAAGTTTAGCAAAATTAGCATCTAAATGATTGTCTTTTGGATGTTTTCTTTCCACTAGTCTGAAAGAGGACATGGCATGGAAGCAAAAAATCATAATTGACCAGTGCATAAAAACAACCCAAAATTAAATCTATTTATCATTTTTATATTTAAAATAATATATTCTTATGCTCTTTAAGCTTTCTGCACATGTACTTTAGAGAAAAAAAATGAAATTTGACTTTTAAATGTCATGTTCTCTCCTGATAATAAAACAACTTTATTGGTCATGTCTAAATATACAGAGTCAACCTTTAATCTAGCTATATTTTAGCATTTAAAGCTGCAGAATTTAATAATAAAGCCTGCATTTATTGATTTTTTTTCCCCACTCGGGCCCAGCACAACGCACTTTAAACACTTGCATATTCAAAAGCTGATATGGGTGTGCAAATGTGTGTGCAAATTGCACATTCAAAAGATATTAGACTTTATTTGGAGTCATGTCTGTGTCCACCAAGTCCAACATGCACTTTCTTTTCAGCTTTTCACTCTACTTTTGGCCTCCACCAGCTCCTGAGGGAAATATCTGGCTAAATGCTCCACAGTGTTCACCAGGTAGTCGCTCTCTGTCTGTTATTTACTGCTGCACAGGTAGCAGGTATAGCAGAGCATTTCACTGCTGCTGGTTGATGGGAGCCATGAGAGTGAACCAGAGAGCTGAAAGATGTTAGAACACTCAATAGAGCTGAGGGGAACTGTTGAGTCGGGTGATCATTTTCTCTGGGCTCATCACTAAGAGCAACCCTTTCACATTACACTGAATCATTTAGTCACTTGCTTAAAACGAAAAATATGGATTTATGCAGCTTTCATGTTCAGTGTTAATTACAATATTGGCGAGTTACAAATAAATCAGTCAGTGTTGCTTTAGTTTGGCAGCCTGTGAGTCAGTCAGGGTAGATTGTCGAGTCACTCTGCGAGACGCTGAAATGACATCTTCAGTATGTCAGTGGATTTTTTGAAAACCACCTAATCTCACTGCAGATTTCAGAGACAGATATCCTATTAGCAGCATGCCGAGTGAGTATTCCATGTTAAGTGGTGGTCCTCGTAATCAAGACAGGAGATGACTGGAGCGCTGATTAAATCTGACAAGGCTTCAAATCAGCTCAGCTTTAAAAATGCCCTAAAGCTTTGTACATTCATAGTCTTGGGTGCTACTGTACTGTGTTCTAGATATGGAAGGGCCAGCAAGGAAACAGATGAACTTAGAAGGTTTGGATGCTGTTTCTTTCCTATTTTATGAAATTAAAATGGTCTGCATGTGTAATATATAATATGAGCCAATCCAGTTTTACTGAATAGTTTAATCATTAACCATTTCATCTATAGCATCACTAGATATTGTGGGTTTACCGAACATTTTCTCTCTCTTTTGGCTCAGTCATTCATTATTCATAATTCAATTTTCATCGAACACAGGAAAATTAATAAGAGGAAGCATTTTGATTTATGAGTAGGGTCCAACATGAGCCCCAACTGCTGGTAGGCCCATCTGCTCCCAGAATAAGACACACCTATAAGCAGGGCGGAAGAAGCCACACAGCACCAGCAAATGCATTTCTAATGACGACATACATACATTTTTTTGCACGCATTTAAAAGATTGTTGGCTGTTTTACATCTACTCACGATCTCTACTAAAATATATGACTTCTGCTATTTAAGGACATCCAAATGCAAAAACAAAGGCTTGTTAATGAGCCGAAAAACTAAAGAGAATGGATTAACGAGGATAACACTGGGGCATAATGAGATGAGGGAATAAAACTGTGTTCCTTGCAAAAGGTAAAGGTATACTGGGGATATTGTTACACAATAAAATGGACAATGTGTCATTCTGTAGTGCTGCCAAATGACTGAGAAGGGCATCTGTGTGGGCAGCTTGTAAATCCCAACTACTGTTTGCCAAACAATCTTTTACATTAGCCACTTGTGTACTGGCCAGTTATGAAGACAGTGAGAGGAAGTGATACATATTTATTGGAAGAAGTCCTTCTTTAACTATAGCACTTGTCCTTTTGAATCCTGCTGACTCGACGTGAAGTTCAGCTCTCATTGACATCTGAACAAAAAAACTGTTTCATATGACTCATTTCAGTAATGAACGCTGCACAAATCAAGAGCTGCTTTCATCCTCCAACCCAACTTTAAACTGCGCCTTATCATCACCATCACGTTTGAACCACAGCAATAAAACTAGCATCAGTATTTAATCTCAAAGTGATCCGACTGTCCTCTTTTGTTCATTTTTTTTGTTTTCTTTATGGCACCGCGCTTTTAATTGCAATTAAAGATCATCACTGTCGCGGCGCCAGCAGATTGGGGTTGTCTCAAGTTTACCAGAGGACAATGTAACACCAGTGGTCCCCAGCCAACACAAAGTGGATCTACATCTTATAGAGGCATTAGAAACACTTAATTTTCCATTTGGATGAAATATGAGAAGCTCGTCTGTACGAGATCCAAAAGAAGATGAGTAGTTTGCTTGAAAGAGGCAATAATGTAACTGTTATATTGTTGTTTTTGTACTTTCAATGACAAAGCCAACATCTAGTATACAAAGGGCTTCATCTTGGAGATTAGACGTCAGGTAAATGAGGAGTGAGGCTAAATCAAATCTCAGGCTTTTCAAAATAAGAGTAGAGTTGATTAAAATGTTTCCAATTGACTGGAAACAGGTGAATGTGATGGAGCTCCTAGTGTTGTTTATCTCTTAAAAGCATTGAGAGGAACATTGATATTGTCAAAGATACACTCTACAGTACAGCTGTCCAAACAAATTTTTATATAGCTCAATACAAATCCAAAGATCTCTAAGAATATGTTCACAGTTGCCAATACTGAAAAAAAAGAGCTCTATTCAACCGAGACAAGGCCACATTGAAGTGTCACTCGGATGTTTCCGCTGCATCATTATCCTGGCTTAAATGCTTTCAAGTTTAAAACAACCACTAGACCTCCATGCTTTGTAAACTGTGCTGAATAAATCTCTTAAATGACACTTACCACATTGTGTGTCTGCGTTTGTCCAACGAGGATCAATATGTTGGAGCAGATTATAGATAAGCAGAAGTTGAGCAGGATGATGGATCTTTCAGAGCGGATATATCTGAAGAAAAAAAGAAAGATAAAAGCAACAGAATTAGAGTAAGCCTCAAAAGAGACAAATACGTCTGTGCATTTATATAACGTCATAACAACTGGAATTATTTATCATCCTGTGGTTGCAGCTTGTGCTCCCAAAGTGTTGCAATTACCTCCATAGCACAGCATAGATCACTGCCAACGTGATCAAGGAGAGGCAAGACAGACCACAGCCAACTATCAATGTCACAGATGGGACCCCTGAGTACTCCATGGTCTGTGGAGGAGACAGAGCAAGACGAACCAGTCAGTGGGAGGTTGGATGTGGTTCACGCAGGACAGTAAATCTTTATTGTTGCCCAGAGAGGGAACCAATCAAAACAACCACCACCAATCTGAACAGTCCACGGTGGCTTCCTTAATATACTGTGAGGTTTGGAGTGCATGCGTGGGCTCGAAGGCTGTTTAGATGCTAGTCTTTCCACCTATCTCTGCTGGACATTATGTTACAAAACAATGAATGCTGAAGCAGAAGCTAGGCATCAAAAATGCAGTTTGATTTGTTTTTCCAGTCACATTTGAGATCATATGAGGTGGCCAATCACAGGCCTGCAATTTGAAGCACACACTGTATGTGGGTTCTATGCATTACATTACCACAATGCTGCACTTTTATGGCTAAATTAATGTTCGTCATACTGCTGTTGAGTGCTTCAGGCCTGATAGAGAAGATCTTTGTGTTATCACAATTGCTACTGTGTCCTAATGCAGAGGCCACAGTGTAAGTACTCTATGTTCTCAATGTTAATTACTTTATCATCTGAACAAATCACAGGCTTCTGATTCCTTTACAGTAGCAGCACATGAGCGTGAAACGTGTCTTAAAAACCTCACCTACACAATGTGTCAGGGTTTCTGATGTCAGCACAGGGAAAACAACAGAGGAATGTCAAATCTGACAACTTTTACCCCCCACATCTCCCTCCCTCTCTGACCAAATATGAATTTGACTGATGAGAAGAATAGACACACATGCATCAGCATGCACACACCCTCCCGCGTGCACGCGCGCACAGAGTTATCTAAATCTATGTGCAAACTACAAACCCCCCCCCCCCCCCCCCCTCACAATCTCCCTCTACCGCTGAATTACTATTTAACGGGATTAGCACACCAAATATTCAATTTCCATTCGCACCAGCACACACACACACACACACACACACACACACACAAGCAGCCTTTACATTGGCCTATAAAACCCACACTGAATAACAAATCAATAGCCTACTTACTATTTCTCTTGGTTGCCGAGCCAAAATGGCGAAGGTAGATACACGATCACATAAGCATTTTGTATGGGATGCATCTGTAAGCACCGTTTTACATCCTTTTGTGGACCAGGCTCCCCAAGAATCGTTCCTGCAAGAAGAAGGCAGAGGCAATTAGAGGTTTTTAATTCCAGCGGTGGCACGACTTCACAGCACTTATCGACATCGCTTCGGCGTTCTTATTTAATTATTTATTTCAATCGAGAGCTATAGAGCCGTATAGACTGTTACCAAAAAAAAAGCGAACAGACACATCGACACGGCTCTTGTGTGGCTACGAGCAGCATTTCAGCTGGAGCAGATAGAGAGGCAGAGACACGGAGGAGGGGGAGGACGCACGGAGCTGTCCAAGCAGACCGGTGCTGATTGATTCGCTATACGCAGATAAATAAGAAGTGATATGAAAACACCATTCCCCCTCTTCATAACGCTTAGAGATAAGAGCGGTCATATTTACCTGTATGTCTGTCTGCGTGATTCTCTATTCCTCTTCCCAAACGACTGTATTCCTCTTTCCCCCTCTCAATGCCCCCGTTATCCTGCCTTTTCCCCTTTTCGCTTGATTTTTACCCCCCTCAACTGTTTTAATTAGCAGCTTTTGAATGCTTCCTTAGGGGGATTTTCACCCTGGAAACGGTGGACAGCATCAGATTGATACTCTGTTCCTCTCTGCTGGCGTGAGAGGGGGGAGGTTGATACAATGGAAAAAGAAACGCACGCTGTCGCAGGATCTGTTTATTCGGCTGCAGGTCTGATGACATGACGGGATTAAATGGTGGTTTTGGATGATTCCTGAAAATCATTTTTACACGAAAGTTGTCGCTCCTCGGTGGCGAAGCGCTTTACAAAAAAACACTGCAGAACTAATACCACCCCGCGGAAGCAGCGCGAATGGTTGCAGCCAGTCCCCACTTTACACCGCTAGTAGGTGAAATGAAAGGAGCGCTTCTCTTCCATTTGTCATTCGCCCCCACTCATTTTCCATCTTCAGACAAAAAAAAAATCACCCTCATTGATTAAATGTGTAACGTAGCCCCTAAAACACAACATGACAGTGCTCGGATCAGTTTTTGCCGCAGCACATAACCTCATATTAAGATTCGTGTCACAAACAAGCAAACACCTGTTGTCCCGCAAGACACCTTGCTGTTTTCTCACTCTACAGCACCCTGCTCATGATTCATATGATATCAGAAGATTCATAGGACAACACAGAGCATGCTAGGGTTTGATTTGTGTGCCAAGCAGTCTCTGCTGTGTGAAGCAATCCTGCTTTGTCATTTGATCAATATGGCTGCAATATTTATTATTCCTGGAAAGGACTGTGGAGCTCTTTTGCAAATTTCCAAACAGTGCTCTGAGCTGTCTGTACACAGTAATGCAACAATAAAAAATCCTCACCTAACCCCCCCCCCCCCCCCCCCCCTTCATCTCTTCTCGTCTTCACAACTGTGCAAACAACTGATGCATGTTTACCCCCAGACTGCACACAGAAAGCCAGTCAACAGCTTTTTCTCAGTAGTTCAGCATGTAGCCACTTCAAATCATTTTGACATGACATGACAAGTAACATAGCAGGTAGTTATGAATGATCTAAAAGCATCAGAAAGGTGATATATTCTCTGCAGGCTGGGAAAGAAGTATCTCGCTGCAGCTAGAATCACGACTTAAAGGTCCAAAGTGAACTCAACATTTTGCTGTTTTAAAATTCCAAGGATTTGTTTTATGGCTTCACAAAGGATGGTTCAACCACCGTCTGCAGTTACGATCCTGAGTAAGTCCTCATAAGTAACTCTACTGAGCTGCATTGAACAACATAAATAAAACAGTGATTCTAAGAACCTCTGCTAATGACTTGGATGGCATAGTAACATTAGAAATGTTCTAAGGAACTCTGTGCTTGAAGTTTTCTTTAACCTTGAAGCCAAATGAGAACAATATGCACTATAAAGTGCAAACAACATGGCTAGCAGCAACCTGTTAGGCTAAAATGTAAGCACTTGTGGGTACAATAAAGTTTAGGTGCATGATTTGAGAATGGAGAAAAGACAGTAAGCATGACGCATCCAAGTCTTTTAAAGGGGTAAAGGACTTGTTGAACCTCATTTTGTAACCAACCCCTGCCCCAGGAAAAAATAAATTAGAAAATGTTGCTTGTTGCAGCTTTTCATCAGTAGAGGTGTCTGACTATCTATCAGCTTCCAGTCATAAAACGAAATATAATGCTGGATCCTGCTGGAACTTGACTGATTTATTGGCCAGTCACACCCATATTGGTATATACCAAAATTGGCATATACTGTATGTTTTCGGATACGTGCCTCTATAAAAACTTTTTTTTTTTACAAACATAAAATACAGAAAACAGTGCTTGGGGCTTGTGTCATAGCAATTTATTTTATTTTTACTTATTATCCATTAAATGGTCAGAATTTGACTCATACTAAGCATATACTCATGTTGATTTAGCTATTTAGTTTTTTTTAAATTAATTTGTTAAAAAATGGTCAGCAAATTATACAGTACTTTTTATCTATTTATTGTATTTTTTATTTATTTAAATTGTCAGCAAATTAGTGACACTTGACATACAGTTCTATTTAGCTATTTAATTTGTTTTTTATTTATTATTTATTTCAATGCTCAGCAATTGATGATACTGAACATGCAGTGCTGATGTATATTTATCTATTTATTTTTATTTTATTTATGCTATATCTTCTCAGTTTTCATTTATAAAATTGGTTGACAATGTAAAACATTGTATGTATAATGTACAATAATGTCTAATAATGTTAAATATTTGTTAATAACGTTATTTCTTCGACAAAGCAGTCTTCTGAGTACCTTTGCAGAATCATATGGGTGCAAAGTCAGGGCAAAGTTCACATATAAAAGGTATTTTTTAATTCCAGTTCAAGAATTCACTATATCAGCTGCCTTATCAGAAATCTGTAAATTTGCATCAGTCTTGCTCTACTTCCTGCCAGCCTGAACAAGTCCTTTAGACTTTGCATGAGCCAAATGAGAAGTTGCAGAGCAATTCATTCTCCAATCTGTAACCATTTTGGAGGTTGTTTGCGTAAGTAGTCACACAAAGTTAACATTATCATTCGGTTTTGGGCTTAAAAATAGTGAACACATCTTTTAATAGTAGTGCAGGCTTGTCATTGTTTGAGGTAATTCCTGTAGGACACAGATACAGGCCGTGATGAAGTCGCTGGGTGACCAACAGGCATCACACTCTTTGCACAGCTGCACCCTTGAGATCACCCTGAGCTGCTGTTGCACTCTCAAAACACAATTGTCACATTCAGAAGCAAATCCACTCTCCATGAGATTGATAGCATGTGTGAAGCTTCTACTTCTCGATAACTTTGAGATGAATCAACCATTCCCCCGGTGAAGCCTCAATCCTCGACATGATCTGTTCCTAACTTTTGACTTGCTAGATGTTTGCTTCTCTTTTGTGCCAGTGAGAGAAGCTGACAGGAGAACATCCCAGACTGGGGATTTATGTATGCCACGTTTGATGTGTTGCCTGACCTTATCTGAGGCTTGGTGGCCCCAGAATATAAAATATCCCCTGGTGTCAATGCTGATGTTAACCACAGAGTGACTGATGAGATGACATTCGTCACACACCCCTGGTTGACCACTTTCTATCTGTGCAGTGATGTATTGACAACTTTGTATTAAAACTTCCAGGAGTGAAATTTGTGACAGATTTTGAACGTGCCCCAATTTTAAAAATATTGAGGTGTCAAGATGCAAGAGACGTGACAGGAGAGTGACTTAAAAAGTAGACAAAGTTTGAGACACATTCAGTATTCAAACCCTCGTGTCTTGCTGAAACAGAGAGATAGACAGTTGCTGAAAACTCCAATTAGGTTTGTCTTCCTTGCTGAACTTTGACAGATCGTGTTCCTCCAGCCATGAAGATCTTATTACTAAACCCATAACTTATCCACACGTCCAAGCAGTGCACTTAAGAGTCAAACAGTGAAGCTAT